>NC_090651.1:56099799-56447299 GCF_040937935.1 Hyperolius riggenbachi
TTATGTACTAATTCTAATCTAAAAATGTGGATGTAGATTTGAAGCAATGAATGCAGCTAGCCACTAGTATATTTACGTTCAATTTGTACAGCGGGAGACATGGCAGCACTTTCAAACAGGAGTTATACCTGAATGATCAATCTGCATGGATGTGCGGAGCTCCAGTAACTGGACTATATTACACACCTAGCACTCACTACAGGCAAAGGGGGGTGTTAGCTTCAGTGATAATGTGTGCACAGATTATTACCTAATAGACTTCCTCACGGCGATGACGGACCCCCACGGGGAAGGCCTAACACTAATCTAGTAATAAAAACATAATATGCCTTGTGCTGCTAATCATAAATGGTATACACATTACTTCAAGCAGACAGACAAATGACAGCACTCAAGGCTGCACCTGCAATGTAAACCAACAGAGGCAATGCAGAGCTCACCTGCAGTTACGCCTTTGGCAATCAGTACTTGGCCTATTGTATTTACCCCAAAGTGGTGACCTGCAGCTGCATTCACTTTAATATACCTTCCAATTGTTTGTGGTAAATGGACCACAGGAGGGTCCAGAACTATAAGGGACCCCAACTACTACTTCACTCCCTCTGATAAAAGGGTCCATTCTTCAGATCAGGTGTTTTTGTGGCTACACTAGTCATGGCTGTGAAGATTATGATGTCCACACTTGTTTTTTAACCCTATGCAAAATGGTCCCCCCAGACTGTGAGGCTCATCAGGTGTAGGCAAGGGAAGGGGTGTGAACACCCCTTCACACCCCATCAAAGTTTTGCTGAAGGGCCCCATAATTTGTAGTAGAGATGGCCTGAATGGTTCGACCGCAAACTTATTTGCGCAAACTTCGGTGGTTCGCGTTCGCGGTGAACAGCGAATTTTATGGCGGTTCAACCCGCCCCCTATACTACATGATTAGGGTCAACTTTAACCCTATACATCACAGTCAGCAGGCACAGGGTAGCCAATCAGGCTACACTCCCTCCTGGAGCCCCCCCCCCCCTTATAAAAAGCAGGTAGCGTCAGCCATTTCACTCACTCGTGTAGCTGCAGTAATTAGAAAATGGAGAGGTGCTGCAGAGACATTAGGGAAAGCTTAGTTAGGCTACACTTAGGCTTGTTAGGTTGCTCTTTCTTGCTGATACTTATTGATGAGGGCTCTTTCACATCAGACAACGCGAACAGGAGCCGTTCTCCTGCACGCGCTGTCTGCCTGCGGCGTGTCGTCGGGTATCTGCGGTGCGACGCAATCAGCGGCGGTAGCTGGTAATTAAACCCGACGGAAAACGCCGGCTCGCGGGTGCGTTGGAGGAAAAACTGCGCCCGGGTGCGTCGGAACCGCAACGCATCGAAACGCAGCGTCGAGTGTGAAAGGTAAAATGAAAGTCTATGGACATTCATCTTACCTTGGTTAACGCAAACGGCTTCCGTTTGCGTTAACGCACAAAGTCTGCCCTACTGTGAAAGAGCCCTAAAAAGCACTCCTCATCCAGCTCTTTTGAGAGCTAATGTTGTTCTTGTGATCTATTTTTTTTTTGTTATGTCTGTGTGTGTCCCACTGATACTTGTGCTGCATATACAGGATCTTCTCAAAAAATTAGCATATTGTGAAAAAGTTCATTATTTTCTGTAATGTACTGATAAACATTAGACTTTCATATATTTTAGATTCATTACACACAACTGAAGTAGTTCAAGCCTTTTATTGTTTTAATATTAATGATTTTGGCATACAGCTCATGAAAACCCAAATTTCCTATCTCAAAAAATTAGCATATTTCATCCGACCCATAAAAGAAAAGTGTTTTTAAAACAAAAAAAAGTCAACCTTCAAATAATTATATTCAGTTATGCACTCAATACTTGGTCAGGAATCCTTTTGCAGAAATGACTGCTTCAATGCGGCGTGGCATGGAGGCAATCAGCCTGTGGCACTGCTCAGGTGTTATGGAGGCCCAGGATGCTTCGATAGTGGCTTTAAGCTCACCCAGAGTGTTGGGTCTTGCGTCTCTCCACTTGCTCTTCACAATATCCCACAGATTCTCTATGGGGTTCAGGTCAGGAGAGTTGGCAGGCCAATTGAGCACAGTAATACCATGGTCAGTAAACCATTTACCAGTGGTTTTGGCACTGTGAGCAGGTGCCAGGTCGTGCTGAAAAATGAAATCTTCATCTCCATAAAGCTTTTCAGCAGATGGAAGCATGAACTCACTTTTGATCCAGAAACAGCGGCAGAAGCGCCTGACCTGGGCTACAGAGAAGCAGCACTGGACTGTTGCTCAGTGGTCCAAAGTACTTTTTTCGGATGAAAGCAACTTTTACATGTCATTCGGAAATCAAGGTGCCAGAGTCTGGAGGAAGACTGGAGAGAGGGAAATGCCACAATGCCTGAAGTCTAGTGTCAAGTACCCACAGTCAGTGATGGTCTGGGGTGCCATGTCAGCTGCTGGTGTTGGTCCACTGTGTTTTATCAAGGGCAGGGTCAATGCAGCTAGCTATCAGGAGATTTTGGAGCACTTCATGCTTCCATCTGCTGAAAAGCTTTATGGAGATGAAGATTTCATTCTTCAGCACGACCTGGCACCTGCTCACAGTGCCAAAACCACTGGTAAATGGTTTACTGACCATGGTATTACTGTGCTCAATTGGCCTGCCAACTCTCCTGACCTGAACCCCATAGAGAATCTGTGGGATATTGTGAAGAGAAAGTTGAGAGACACAAGACCCAACACTCTGGATGAGCTGACGCCCGCTATCGAAGCATCCTGGGCCTCCATAACGCCTGAGCAGTGCCACAGGCTGATTGCCTCCATGCCACGCCGCATTGAAGCAGTCATTTCTGCAAAAGGATTCCCGACCAAGTATTGAGTGCATAACTGAACATAATTATTTGAAGGTTGACTTTTTTTTGTTTTAAAAACACTTTTCTTTTATTGGTCGGATGAAATATGCTAATTTTTTTAGATAAGAAATTTGGGTTTTCATGAGTTGTATGCCAAAATCTTCAATATTAAAACAATAAAAGGCTTGAACTACTTCACTTGTGTGTATTTGAATCTAAAATATATGAAAGTCTAATGTTTATCAGTACATTACAGAAAATAATGAACTTTATCACAATATGCTAATTTTTTGAGAAGATCCTGTACAGCCCTGTCAGTCAGTCGCAGCTGCTGCTGGGACCTTGGCCCCTTGGTAATTCCTACTGTGCCACTGCCAAGCCCAGCACATTCAGTGACTACCTGTGTGTGTGACAGCTGCACATTTGTAATACCCATCACTGCATATACCCAGACGGGCCTTGATGAGGACCAGGGAGGAACTTCTCACCCCTGGCTCTCGTGATGTGCCGTCACAATCAAATAGCGGAACAATTTTCGTGACTATTTATAGTCAAGAATATAGACAGGTCACTCAGATTGTGAAGAGATACTTGCCTGTGTTACAGGCCGATGCTGCCCTTGACGTTATCCTCAAACCTGGAGTTAGATTTGCCAGTAGGAGGGCCCCCACATTGGGGAGTATTTTGTCCCCCAGTCTGTTTTCCACCGGTTCTCAACGTCCATGTCGGTTAACCACCCTAGGCTCTTACAGATGTAATTTTTCGACCTGCAATTATTGTGTTGTTCATAAATCTACACGTTCTGTTGTATCTTTTTCTAACGAAAACGTTTTCCCTATGAAACAATACATTAATTGTGATACTAAGTCCGTGGTCTACCTTATCTCATGCTCCTCATGCCATTTACAATATGTCGGGTGCACTACCCGACATCTGAGGCAGCGAATAGGGGAACATTATAAGGGTGCGGGGTGGTTGACCATGGAGGTATCGAATGTAGCCAAGCATTTTAGATCAGTCCATCTGGGCGATATGCCCTCTTTTTCATTCCAGGGCATTGAGCGTGTCCAGAAGCCTGTAAGAGGAGGGGACGTGTATAAACGACTCCTCACTCGAGAGGCATATTGGATCTTTAAACTAGGGACACGCTCACCGAGAGGCCTTAATGCTAGATGGGACCTGAATTCAGTTACCTAATGTGGATTTACTGTCCCTGACTGTAATCTGTTCAATATCACAATAATAATAATAATAACTGTCTGTTTATTTTATTGTTTATGATGATTATTTGCCTGTTGCTGCGTAATATTGTGCCGCGTATAATCATATGTATTTACATTTTTACCTTTGTACTATGTTTTTATCTATTTGATTATATGATTGAGGTTGTTCCTCAGTTTTTATGTACACACCTTTTTGTGGGTGGGGTCTGTGAGCATGTGTTTTTGGGTGTGGCGCTTTTCTATTTAAGGGTCATCCCTGTTCACTTGCACCTATGCTATCTTTAAGGGCGTGTTTAACGTCAGAAACATGTCAGCATGTGGTGATGGATTTTAGCCTGTCATGTGCGTGATTTAATAAAGCAAGTTTGATCCTACCAACATTGTGCGGAATCCACTCTCTACTTTACTGCATATACCCACCTGTTCGGTGCACCCACCCACCTACCTACGTGACCTCACGCAGTGTCACTGCACCTGTTCACGGTACCTGTGAGTGTGTGTGACAGGTGCACATTTGTAATACCCATCACTGCATATGCCTACCTGTTCAGTGCACCCACCTACCTACGTGAGTGCACGCAGTGTGATATTTAATACCACCAGTCACTGTTCCTGTTCACGGTATCTGTGTGTGTGTGTGTGACAGCTGCATATTTGTAATACCCATCACTGCATATACCTACCTGTTGTTCAGTGCACCCACCTATGTACGTGAGCGCACGCAGTGTGATATTTAATACCACCAGTCACTGTACCTGTTCACGGTACCTGTGTGTGTGTGTGTGTGTGTGTGTGTGTGTGACAGGTGCACATTTGTAATACCCATCACTGCATATACCTACCTGTTCAGTGCACCCACCTACCTACGTGAGTGCACGCAGTGTGATAATTAATACCACCAGTCACTGTACCTGTTCACGGTACCTGTGTGTGTGTGTGTGTGTATGACAGGTGAACATTTGTAATACCCATCACTGCATATACCTACCTGTTGTTCAGTGCACCCACCTACCAACGTGAGCGCACGCAATGTCACTGCACCTGTTCACGGTACCTGTGTGTGTGACAGCTGCAAATTTGTAATACCAGTCATCGCATAATTGTTCACAGTACCTGTGTGACCGCACGTTGTGTAATATACCACTCCGTGCATACCTGTTAACTGCACCTGTGTGACAGCTGCACATTGTATTGTAATACCAGTCACTGCATACCTTTCACTGCACCTGTGTGACTGCACATTGCATTAGTCAAGTCAGTGCATACCTTTCACTTCATTCCCCCAGATATGGACAAAACAGGTAGAGGCAGAGGCAGGGGCAGACCCAAAGGCAGGCCACCCGGCAGGTCTGTTTGAGGTCGTGCTGACATGATTTCGTGTGGCCCTGGACCAAAGTACAGTGCTCAGAAGAAGGCACGTCCTATCAACTCCCAAGATTGTCACGTGGTTGACTATTTAACACAGAACACCTCATCTTCCGCAGCCACCAGCGCTACTACAAGCACCACATCCGCTAGCACGTTACACCACCTCATATGTTAGTTAGCCAACACTTAGCCAACACTTTGGACGTAACGTGTGAGGAGGAGGATGATGAAGTACCTGCTGAGGTGTCTGAGGCAAGCGAAGGTGGGGAGGATGATTATGATGATACGGATGCCAACGTGGGTTCCTAAGAGACAAGACGACCAAGGGGACAGTTCAGAGGGGGAGTCAGAGAGGAGTAGGAGGAGACAAGTTGCTGAAAGAAGCAGGGGGAGCTCGTCTTCAGAAACAGCTTGTGGCAGTGTCCGGAGCCATGTATCGCCACCTATGGACAGCCAGCCAACATGCCCTTCCACGTGAGCTGCTGAGGCCACCATAGTGCCCACACCCCAGGGGGGCTCAGCAGTTTGGAAATTTTTTTGTGTGTCTGCCTTAGATCAGAGCAATGCCATCTGTTCTCTCTGACGCCAAAAATTGAGCCGTGGAAAGGCCAACATCCGCGTAGGGACAACTGCCTTACAAAGGCACGTGGAGAAAAGGCACAAACTGCAATGGGAAGAGCACCAGAGCAAAAGCAGCACACAGAAGAAAAGCCACCCTACTTCTCCTCTTCCTCCTTCAGATGCATCATCTTCAGCCGCTTTCTCCCTTGCACCTTCACAATCACAGCCACCCTCCTCCACTCCGCCTCTCACCTTGAGCGGTTCCTGCTCCTCTGCCCACAGCAGCAGCCAGGTTTCCGTGATGGCAATCTTTGAGCGGAAGAAGCCAATGTTTGCCAGTCACCCCCTTGCCCGGCGTCTGACAGCTGGCTTGGCGGAACTGTTAGCTCGCCAGCTGTTACCATACCAGCTGGTGGACTCTGAGGCCTTCTGAAAATTTGTGGCCATTGAGACACCGCAGTGGAAGATACCAGGCCGCAATTATTTCTCCAAAAAGGCGATACCCAAACTGTACCATGAAGTTGAGAGGCAAGTGGTGTCATCTCTGGCACACAGCGTTGGGTCAAGGGTCCATCTGACCACGGATGCCTGGTCTGCCAAGCACGGTCAGGGCAGGTACATTACTTACACAGCCCATTGGGTCAACCTGGTGACCACTGGCAAGCAGGGAGTACGTGGCTGTGCAGCGGACCTAGTGACACCTCCACGGCTTGTAGGCAGGCCTGCTACCACCTCCTCTCCTCCTGCTACATCCTCTTTGCTGTCGTCATCCTCCTCCTCTTTGGCTGAGTGGCAGTTCAACTCTACTGGTGCTGTGATCTCCTCTCCAGCTACACAGCCCCAGCTCCCCAGGGCCTATGCTGCATGCCAGGTATGACGGACATGCTCTAGGGAGATGGGGATGTTGTGGCCGAAGTACTGGACACTCATGCGAACTGCCTGCAGGCTCATGTGGCCGTTTGAGGAGGTGACAAACCTGGTGAGTCGCAGTGACGGCGCCATCAGCGACTTGATCCCATATGCTTTCTTCCTGGAGCGTGCCATGCGTAGAGTGGTGGATCAAGCTGTGGACGAGCGTGAACAGGAACAGGAGGAAGAGTTGTGGGATCAATTCTCATCAGAACAAGATGTTTCCTCAACACCTGCGGCGACAGAGGGGGGAGGAGCAGTGTGAGGAAGAGGAGTCAGACTCAGATGATGAGGAAGGTGGAGTTTTTTTTGGAGGAGGGGGCGGCAGAAGAACAACCGCAGCAGGCATCGCAGGGGGCTTGTACTGCTCAACGTTTCTGTGGTATTGTTCGTGACTGGGGGAGGAAGAGAACTAACCTGACGTCACTGAGGAAGAGCAAGAGGAGATGGATAGTACGTCTGGATCCAAATTTGTGCAGATGGCGTCTTTCATGCTGTCCAGCCTGTTGAGGGACCCCCGTATAAAAAAACTCAAGGGGAATGAGCTGTACTGGGTGGCCACGCTACTAGACCCTTGGTATAGGCACAAAGTGGCGGAGATGTTTCCAGATCACCAGAAGGCAGAAAGGATACAGCACTTGCACAACAAGCTGGCAACTATGCTTTACAGTGCGTTTCAGGGTGATGTCACAGCACAATGGAATAAAGGTACCACTGCCAGTAATCCTTCTCCTATGTCCACGCAGGCAAGGACAGGACACTCCAGCGATCACATGGTGATGAAGGACATTCTTTAGTCCAACGCCTCGCCTTAGCCCTTCCGGATCCACCCTCCACCAATGCCTGGACCGGCAGGTAGCCAAAAACCTGGCCTTAAGTGTGGATGTAGACACTGAGCAGCGATGAACCCTTGGACTCAGAGCCGGGACAAGGTCCTTCAGCACCCAAGGCTGAGACAGCAAAGTGCGCCCCTCCATCCCTCCCACCCCAGCCGTCACACACGAATTGCTATTAGACTAAGAGGCGCCCCAACACCTTAATCTCTAGTTATCTGGCTTGCAGTCACTGCTATGTATGCCCTTTTCTTATTTCTTTGTGCTTCAAACACAATTGGGAATGACAGCAGAATTAATTGTGTGCTCCCTCCTGCACTGCGCACTGAGGCTGGAGCCTCTTCAGCCTCTGCCTCGGCCCGGCCCTGCTTGGACTACTGGGTGCGCAGGCTTGACCTGTGGCCAGAGGCAGAGCTGTCACAATTTGCCATACAACTTCTGTCTTGCCCTGCCTCAAGCGTCCTGTCAGAAAGGGCCTTCAGTGCAGCTGGAGGCATTGTCACTGAGAGGAGAAGTCACGTAAGTCACAAAAGTGTTAAGTACCTCACCTGTATCAAAATGAATGAGGCATGGATCCGGGAGGGCTACTGCCCGTCCGAAAACTAAGTCAGTCCCCGCACGCAGCATCTCTGCCTACACGCTGTGTGACTGCCTGCCCCATGACTAAGTCGATCCCCACACAGCATCTCTGCCTGCAGGCCGCTTGACTGCCTTCTCCGCCACCAAAAACAGGACTCAAGGCGGATTCCTGAATTTTTAAGGCTACTGCTAGCAGCGGCCGCTATAATAATTTTTCTGGTGCGTGTACATGCCTGCCTAAGTGTTCTGGCTGCACTGCAGCTGCAACAACAAAACAAAAGGCATGTACAGCCCAGCGACCATATGGGCTTGAAAACCGCCACGGCTTGCACTCTGGCCACGGTGCGCACCAGTCCAGCACGGCCGTCACAACACAAACAGCTGTATGCGGTGCATTACACAGTGAGTTTGGTCTGTCAGTGTGAAGCAGTACTCTAATTACACTCCCTGATTGATGTATACATATGTAATATGTTTTAAAGCACTTTAGGCCTCCAATTTAGCATTCAATGTGATTTCTGCCCTTAAAACGCTGCTTTATGTCAATCCAGATCTTTCCCTGGGACTTTTGGCATCTATCCCACTCATCCATGCAACAACTCAGATGTTAGACCCCTTGAAACATCTTTTCCATCACTTTTCTGGCCAGCATAAATGTTTCTAATTTTCGAAGTTTGCCTCCCCATTGAAGCCTATTGCGGTTCACGGAACTTTGCGCGAACCAAACTTTTTGCGGAGGTTCGCGAACCGAAAATCGGAGGTTGAGCCATCTCTAATTTGTAGTTACACCACTGCCTGGCAAATTAACATAGACATACTGGATACTGAGGTCCACGCTGGAGGGGGGGGGGGGGGGGGAGGGTGGTTAGCATTGGTGGCCCCATTAAAGTTTTGTTGGAGGGCCCCTGTTCTTTGCAGTTGCACTAAATAAACCCTCTGAGTGCTGCTGCATTGGATTATAGACTATAAACTATAGTGAAAGTAAATAAAGTGGATTGTTTAAGTGCAGTCCAGATAAAACCGCTCCCACAATTGAATGAGACGTTTGCTGATGTATGTAACTTATGGCTTGCAGTTGCTCTGTATCTGGGCTCTGGGAAGTAACCACAGACGCATGCTATAATAAAGATAGTGGAGATGAAGAGCTCTCTGCAGGGCTGTTACACATCCTATATGATGATGAATAGATCTCTGTATACTCACATAGAGCTCAGCCTCCTGCAGCTCCTCATATTCCCGCTCCACCAGCAGATAGGCTCTGGAATGCATGAGGATTCTCTCTGGGACTCACAGAGGCCTGCCCTGAAACATTTGCAAAGTAGTTACAGTGTATCAGTCATTTTGTGTATTTATCCTATCCGTATCTCACGATCCTTCGTATTTCAAGGGGCTCCGTCTTTTGGATCCAAATCCGTTTGTCCCCTTTTTCAGATGAACTGTAGTTAAAATGGACCTAAACCCAGGACTTCCTCTCTGCTCTAAAAGATAAGCAACAGCAAAATAGCCTTTAAAGAAAAACATTTCTTTGTTACAGCTGATAGAAATCCTGCAAAAAATCTGCAGTTTGACTACTTTTGGCTTTCATGGAAGCAGACATAGGGTTAACATCCTGTGTTTCCAAATTAGCTGCTCTGCCAAGGCAGTAGAAATTCCTGAGCTGGCACAGCTGAGAGATCAAATTACATTATGGATTATATGTAGGTTAGGACTTAGGAGGCACCCAGGGTGATCCAAAAAAGTAGGTATATGCCAATGTATAAAATATAGGTATTATATAGTAATGAAACTATGGTTATCATAAATCGGTCCTACCTTAAATAAGTAGTCCTTAAAGTGAACCAGAGACGAAGCACCCTCATGTATTTTACCCTATATATCAGTGGAAACATTAGAGGAAACACCTACCCTGCTCTCTGTTTCATTTTTTAACTGTTCAGCCTGCTTCTAATCAGCCCTGATAAAGTCCCCGACTGAGCTGTCCCCGAATGACTCAGCTATAATAATAATGATTCCTGAGCAAAGCCAGACTGAATGCTCAATCTGGGATTTTATCATGGCTGATAAGAAGAACGCTAAACAGTTAAAAATGAAACAGAGAGCAGGGTAGGTGTTTTTTCTAATGTGCCCATTGATATATATGGTAAAATACATGATCTGCTGAGCTGCCGCTGTCGCCCCCCCGGCCCCCGCATACATTACCTGAAGCCTGGTCCCGGGCATCTTCTCCGCATCAGCTCCCGGCGGGCATCTTCTCCGCATCAGCTTCCGCATCCCGGCATAACTTTCTGTCACTCCAGTGACAGCGGAAGTTCAAATAGAGCGCCCTCTATTTGTACTTCCGCTGTCACTGCAGTGACACAGGAAGTTATGCCGGATGCCGGGATGCAGAAGCTGATGCGGAGAAGATGTCAGCCGGGAGGTGATGCGGAGAAGATGCCCGGGACCAGGCTTCAGGTAATGTATACCTGTGTCGGTCGTACGCCGCTAGCGATGCGCTCCTTATTTGCGGCGATCGACAGTAATTTTCCGAACGCCGCGATCGACGGGACCGATCCATTTCGGGCTGAAATAGATCGAAAATTAGCGTGTTGAGTGAACGATTTGACAGCAGATTCGATCCCAGTGATCGAATCTGCTGTCGACCGGCGGAAAATCGGGCCAGTGTATGGCCATCTTAAATTTCCCAGCATCTTTTTTACAGGTACACCTCCCAGAATGCTCTGGGAAGAGGAATTCTGCATAGCTAAACAGCCTAGGCTTTGACATAACTGACAGTGTGGGACTAAATACCAATATACAGCAATTTATAGATATAGTAAATTACAGTAAAAGTGGGTATTCTGAATAATTTACAGCATTCTACTATATGTTACTATAGTGTCTCTTTAAAGTAACACTATCAGACCAAGTGTTATAAAATGACAATATACAAATAATGTCTAAGTAGTTGTGTAAACATTTTCCTACTTTTCATGTTAAATATCAGAGGCAATTCACTGTGGGTAGATTTTAGGTATGTTCGGAATGTCTCATTTGTATAGGTGAATCTCAGCAGTCTGCCATGCTAAGAACGGTGTAATATTGAAGCAGAGTTATATGACATGCCTCTGGTGTCAGGTTTAACATACTATTACAAATGTTTATGTTGCACATACTGTAAGATACATTTTCTCTGATTTCTGCAGACAGCTCTCAGAGAAAGGCAGCTGCAGTGAGAGCTCTCACACACAGGCTTAACAGATGTAGTGTGAGGGAATCACCCTCCTCTCATGGTTCACTGGTCCGTCAGATTTGGCGACACTGAAGTGCGAAACGAATTTGATAACAGTAAACAAAGAGATGAGGATTGAAATGTATCCACCCGTACTTAAAGGATTTATCAGGCAAATATAACAAAATAAGCGCTACTTACCCGGGGTTTCCTCCAGCCCCAAGCTCCCAGCATGTCCCTCGCCGCAGCTCTGCCCGCAGCCGTTCGCCGCAGCTCCATCTTCGTCCCCGGCGATGACGTCAGGCCGACCTCCAGGTCGGCCTGTACTGCTCCTGCGCGAGCGGCGCTGTCAATCACTGCCACATGGACCAGAGCGGACTGAGCAGTACTCTCCGGTCCACGTAGCTGTGATTGACAGCGCCGCTCGCGCAGGTGCAGTACAGGCCGACGAGGTCGGCCTGACGTCATCGCCGGGGACCGGGACAGAGCTGCGGCGAACGGCTGCGGACAGAGCTGCGGCGAGGGACATGCTGGGAGCTTGGGGCTGGAAGAAGCCCCAGGTAAGTAGCGCTTATTTTGTTATATTTGCCTGATAACGCCTTTAACAGCACTTCCAAAGCTATTCTTATCTCAATTGAAAAAAAACATGTTAATTGAAAGTGTTCCTTTAAGTGTAGTATGCAGATCTATGTGAATATGTATGTATGGATTCTGGTGAAAAAAAGAGATATGCCATTTCAGCTTTTATGTCTGTCCGCTGCCTGCAGACCTGTCTCCGACCTTATCTCCTGGACTCCAAGCCCCACATTCAGTCCCATCTACTCATACCTCAGTACTGACTTCCCTTTTCTCTTTTAATCCCAGGAGCTGCAACCTCGTAGGCACTAACAGCACAGTATTTGCTACCCACTATGCAGGGCCAGATTTACCATAAGCAGGGGCGTAGCAATGAGGGTTGCAGCGGTAGCCACCGCATCGGGGCCCTTGGGCCAGAGGGGCCCCCGAAGGGCCCTCCCTCAACTACAGTATTAGCTCTATATTGGTCCTTTTCTCATAATAATCACTTCTATAGATACTTTGAATAGTGGTAATCATTAACAAGCTGTTCCCCATCCCCTTCTTGCATCTCTGACACTGTAGTTGCCACTGGCAGGTTTTGGTGCGCCGTATCCATTGTTATGTATAGAGTATTTGGGGGGCCCTATTGTAAAACTTGCATCAGGGCTCACAGCTCCTTAGCTACGCCACTGACCATAAGGCACTGTAGGCACATCCATACAGGTGACTAATTGTGGAAAGTCGGCTCACTCCCCTTCCTGAGCGCCTCCCCCCCTCCTTCCCTATGCAGTCTCCTGCTGAGAGTATAAATGAGAGGTTACTCACCCTGCTCTTTCCACTGATGAGATCTCTCTTCAGTCAGAGGCAGTTTTAGCTACTTAATACTGAGATTCCTCTAGCTACCTAATACTTGGGGGCACCTCTAGCTACTTAAAAAGAACTTGTAACAAAAAAATGTTCCCCTGGGGGGTACTCACCTCGGGAGGGGAAAGCCTCAGGGTCCCAATGAGGCTTCCCCCTCCTCTGTAGCTGCAGGCAATCCAGCGCTGGCTTCCACGAAGTGTCTCGGTATCCTCCCTCGACGAGCATGACGAATGCTGATAAGCTCTGGTTTATTTACCTTTCCTGGTTCCAGCGGGGGTGCTGTTGTGGCTTTCCGCATGGAGATAGGCGAAAATAGCCGCTCTCCGTCGGGTCCACTCTACTGCGCAGACGCAGGAGTCTTGCGCCTGCGCAGTATAGCGGCCCAACAGCTATCGGCTATTTCCACCTATCTCCGAGTGGAGAGCCGATACTGCGCCTGCGCTGGAGCCGGGAACGTAAATATTTACATCCCCGCTGTTCGGGGAGCTTTATCTCCGGCGCCGTGGGACCGAGGAGGACGGGGGAAGCCTTAATAGGATCCGGAGGCTTCCCCCACCCCAGGTGAGTACCCCCAGGGGAGGTTTTTCTCAGTACAGGTTTTCTTTAATATTGAGGGTACTTCTGGTTGTCTAATACTAAGCGGCACCTGTAGCTACCTATGACAGGCAAGGAAAGTAAGGGAGAAGTGACAGCTGGGACTGCCAGGACTCTAGGGGTGCGGTTCAGAGGGGGTTTGTAGGGTCATGATGGGTGAAGTCTAGAGTGCTAGGACATCTGTGCCTATAGGCTCCTGTGAGGTAAATCCAAGCCTCCCTCTATGGGTAATGTCCTCCCGACAGTGGTGTAGCTAAAGAGCTATTGGCCCCGGTGCAAGTTTCACATTGCCCCCCCCACTGCCCCAAGCACTCTATACATACCAAAACATACGGCGGACCAAAACCTGCCAAAGACAACCCCAGTGTCAGAAGGGGATGGGGAACAGTTTGCTAATGATTACTACTATTCAAAGCAGGACCAATAAAGAGCTATTACTGTGGTTGAGGGAGGGCCTCTCTGCCCCAAGGGCCCAGGTGCGGTTGCAACCTCTGCACCTCCTATTGCTACACCGCTGTCTTGCGGGATGCTCTGGTGAAGACCAGAGCCTTGGGACAGCCCGTGCCTTAAGGCCCGTACCCACCACATGATTTTCCCAATGATTTTTTGTAGTGAAGATCGGTCTTTTCTGCGATCTTGTGATGTCGGTACAGGTGCACCCTCTATTGACATTTAGCGACGAACGCCGACAACAACCATCAGGGCGGATTGGATCTTTAAGATCCCAGACGACTCCGATTAAAGTACTGCGATCACTTAATTGCCGTGTGTTGTCATGTAACGTCGCAATCAGGAAGAGGCATAGCTGAACGACCATCGTCAAGGAGACCTCGCTGGATCCTTTAGGTGGTGAGTAATGAGCTTAAGGCTCAGGTCCCACTTGCACTATAAACCTACCCACTTGGTATGATTTTCTGCAGCACAGCAACAAATATAAGAACGGGGCTTATGTTACAACTTGTGGTTTTAAATGGATCAATTTGCTGCATTGCAGTAAACAGAAAGCAAAGTCCTGAACTGCTGCATTTATAGCGGATACAACGCAAACGGGTCAACACAACGGAGCGGACACTGAACTGGCCTGCTCTGCTCCGATTTGAACCGGCCGTTTTGATCCATCGCAAGTGGGAACCAAGCCTGAAGATTCCATTAATGATCCAATTTCCGTAACCATCGACCATCCTATCCAATCATTGCGATTGATTGGAAATGATAATGAATACAATCAGACTAAAAAAATTGTTTAGAATTCAACAGATGAAAGCCATCGTGTGTTTGTTTGTTTGTTTGTTTGTTTAGTTTGGGCACCTTTACATTGATGATGTCAGTCCAACAGGTTCCCTGCTAACCATAACAGTAGTCTATAAACATGTCACTTGCTTCACAGTCTGTCAGTTTCTCTCCCTGCAGGGATCAGCATGGAGCATGGTGTTATCATGGAAGCCCTGTAATATAAGGACTATAATGAGGACGTGGTAAGGAGGTACGTAGAAAAATGGGCATTATTACAATCGGAACATTTATTAGCATTAGTATGGATACAGAGGCGCAAAAAGGATAAAATAATCTAAAAAGTTTAAAACATGTGGAGGCAGTGGTGGACTTACTGCCTCCAAGCAGACACAGAAATTGCCAATGTATTTGTCAAATACAACAAGTTTATTTACATACTTCGGGGGACAATGCAACGCGTTTCGCAGGTTTGATCCTGCTTCATCAGACAATAACAATGAAGCAATAGCATATGTGGTCAGTAGAAGAGCCAGGCACCTCTGTATTTACTAGCATTGTCCAGTACTTTTTGCATTTAGCCTTTTGTCCATGAAACAGGATAAAGTAAAGGTGGCCATACGTCAGGCAACTTGGCGACCAATCCACTATTCGATTATTTTAATCGGATCAGATGAAAATTGGTGCCGCCAAGAGCATGCCCAATTGACGATGCAACCAATTGTGGGCAAAAATTGATTGCATGTAACGATTGGACATGATCCAAGATGTAAGGCCAACTTACTTGATCGGGGTGCGTGGCGATATCGGCGTGCGATATCAGGACAAGCGATGAAAGCGACAGAACCATGGCGCTGTCCCCCTAATGTAAAATGTTCCCCCGGTACCCAGTGCAGTATACTTTACCTGTCAGTCACTGGCTCTGGGCTCCGTCTGCATAAATGCGCCCCACGTGGTTGCTGGCGTAACATGGGCGTGTAACATCAGACATGCGCCCACATATACACCAGTAATCAAGTGGGGCACGTGTATGCATGGCCGGATTTCTGGCAAGGCCACATAGGCCATGGCCTAGGGCACCAGATAAACAAGGGGCGGCCTGCAGACAGTGGGCATTATTTGCAGGGCATTATTTGCAAGTGTCCAAACAAATGAAAGTGATCAGGATAACTGCACTATTAGTACCAGCTGGCATTTGCCTGTGCTGTGCTACAGGCAGCTGCAGTCCGTTAACCAAACGTTTGTGAACAGTGTGTGACTAGCAAAAAGCCAGACCTTGTCCAATGACTAGCAGCTGCAGGCAGTTACAGAAGGCCGGGTCCCACGCACTTGGTGTGGGGGATGAAAGGACCAGGGGCAGCACCAGCAAATAGTACAGAATACAGAAGGCAGCCTCTCACAGTACCCATTTCTTAATTATTGATGGCCAGTGCTGTTACCCTGGAGACAGCAGTGGGTACAGGACTCACTTTTACGTGTTGCTGACCCCACCCAATGTCCAATTGTGAGCCACTTTTGACTATGTGTGTGTGTGGTGGACGGCTCCCACCACGTCCATCACCTGTAGATCGCTTGATTGACCAGTTTACCCATGTGACGTGATTGATTCACTTCACGTTGCCATGGAGACCTCGGCATTAGCCGCAATAGTGGACATCATCGGCCCAAAGTTTTTTGGGTTTGTGTGGAGAGAGGTGGTAGGATACGGTTTCGGTTGGGGCGGCTGGTAATAGTCGGCCTTGGGCGGTAAGAAGTACAAATCCGGCCCTGCGTGTATGCAGACAGAGCCTAGAACCAGCGACAGACAGGTAAAGTGTAGCAGAAAAAAAGAAAAGGGAATTGCCCATTAAGCACCATTCACTGTTTCAAAAAATATTAACAATACTCTATTGTATACGTTTGCACTCCATATGAAAAAACTTCAGGATAAAAACAAACCTCAGGCACTAATCCATCTATTATAATATTGAAATATAGTATAAATGTATAATAAATGTATTACACTGGGCTGGACCATTTTACATTGGGGTGGTGGTGAGGCAGCCAGGCCTGGATTTACATCACAGGAGCCTATAGGCACAGATCTCCTGGCACCTTAGACTTCACCCTCCATGAACCTGCAAGCCCCTGCAGAACCGCAATGCAAGTGTGCTGGCTGGCCCAGCTGTCACGTCTCCCTTACTGTTCTTCCTTGCCCGTCATAGGTAGCTACTGGTGCCCCTTAGTATTAGGTAGCCAGAGGTACACTCAGTATTAAGTAGCATAGGGAAAGAGGGAGGGAGGCACTCGAGGAGCAGAATCAGTCGCCTTTCTATCATCAGGCTCCTATAGGCACATGCCTACAGTGCCTTATGGTAAATCTGGCCCTGGAGGCAGCCAATGCGGCATCACAAAGATGATTCCCAAGTGATTTCATGCTGAAATTGATCGGGAATTGGCTTGTGGTGTATGGGCAGGCAGCAGATCTCTCTCCAATCAGAGAGATGTCTTTTAATCGATCAGCACATACATTTTCTGACGTATGGGCACCTTAAGTTGGCAACCCTAGAAGAGCTATAAATTGCAATCTTTGTGATACGAAACAAGGGCTGGAGAGGCAGCAGCAAACATAAAGAAATTAGAATCTAAATGTATACCGTGTGAAACTGTACTCCTACACAACAAATGCAAATGCTAACTATAAACATACAATACAAATTGACTATAGCATTCATTTAATCATCGATTGAAATCATAACTGGAGTTAACAGTGGTCTTTCCTGTTTGCCAGGATTTGGGCTTGGAAAGAGCACGGAGGCCTCTGGGAGCTCAGACAGCCTCTTACAGTATTGGGGGGGGGGGGGGGGGGGCTGTGGAACATCAGATACCTTCATGCTTGTTTTGTAAATTGTATTAGTCACTTATCATGCCCGGCTGCCCCTCACATATGGGAACATTCTGGATTACAAGACTTAAACTAGAGGCAGATTCCACTCCGCCGAACAGCCCGAAACAATCAGGAATAAATAAAGAACCATTTTCATAAAACAAATTAGTGTGGCTGCATCTTTATAATCATCCCCGAGACAAGAAAATAAATGGCGAGCTCGTCCAGGCCGCAATAATGCACGAAGGATTCCCGCACCCTCCGCCATTTCCTGTTCATTGTTCTGCCAGGCTGATGTCACACTGGCGCTTTTGGCTGAATGTTTGAATTAAAGGATCAGTCCATAGTTATTAGGTGGTGTACAATTAAAGTGGACCTAAACTCTTGCACAGGACAGAAGGAAAACATAGATAAATTCACCCTGTATGCAGGGCCGGGCCGAGGCATAGGCTGGAGAGGCTCCAGCCTCAGGGCGCAGTGTAGGAGGGGGCGCACAATTCATTCAGCTGTCATTCCTAATTGTGTTTGAAGCAGAAAGAAATAAGAAAAGGGGATACATAGCAGTGACTGCACGCCAGATAACTAGATATGAAGGTGTTGGGGAGGTTGTGGGCCCTGTGGCTCTCTTAGTCTAATAGCAATCAGTGTGTGATGGCTGGGGTGGAGGGATGGAGGGGCGCACTTTGGTGTCTCAGCCTTGGGTGGTGGAGGACCTTGTCCCAGCTCTGCCTGTATGTATTTAGAGAGTTTAGCCTAATTCCCCCTCATCTGGGCCCTTCTACCGTTCTATTTCAAAAATGTCTAAAAAATAGTGTGTGTAGAGTGCCTGCGCTATCAGGAAGTGCCACCAAGAGTGTAAGAAGATTTACCTCACGCTGTTACAGAGTGATTTGTAGGCTTAGTGAATCAAGCCCCTATGTGTCTTTGTGTTTGTTTTTAAAAATGCATTGCAATTAGTTTGCGATAGAAAATATCACATTCACATTTGCTTTTTTTTAGCATTATGGTGCCACCTTTCAAAAAAAAAAAAATGCACAGTAGTAACCTAGTAATCCCTGACTCTGAGATGACTATATGCCTCTCCTCCTTTACATAGACTAGGGCTTTGAGGGAGAGCCCATGCTTCTCTGCACCTCTATTACACAGCTCCCCATATGGACTATGTGGGCTGGTGTAGCTCAGGGTGCCGACTCCCATGGTTTCCAATCTCTGTATGGGCGTAAAAATAACCCAGGAAACCCTACCATCGCTGTGTAGGGGGGGTAGAGGGTGAGGGGCTCCGGGGCCCAGATTTATACCAATATGGAGAGCAGAATCACACAATACCCATCTGTGCTGGACATGTGACACAAGCTGCAGAGAGGCTACTTGCGTCACTGGTACAATGTACGCAGAGCCGGGACAAGGTCCTCCAGCACCCAAGGCTGAGACACCAAAGTGCGCCCCCCCATCCCCCCCACCCCAGCCGTCACACACTGATTGCTATTAGACTAAGAGGTGCCCCAGGGCCCCCAACACCTTAATCTCTAGTTATCTGGCTTGCAGTTACTGCCATGTATCCCCTTTTCTTATTTCTCTCTGCTTCAAACACAATAGGGGAATGATAGCTGAGCAAGTTGTGCGCCCCTCCTACACTGTGCCCTGAGGCTGGAGCCTCTCTTGCCTCTGCCTCGGCCCTGATTATGTAGGGGCCCCGTTAGCATCCCAATGCTGAACACACTGCGATCTTGGGGGTGTTGAAGTGCCCGGGGGCCCAGCTAGTGGAGTTTTGCGGGAGAAGGGGGGGCACCAGGCTCATATTACATCTCTGCCAGCCTGCATGAGTGACAATGGGATGAAGAGGCTTAGAAGGGCAGACTCCACACTGTCCATTTTGTTAAAATGTAATAAAGTGTATAAAGCACATTACTATTAGGTATAACGCCGCAATCTGTCATTCAAAGAATACCAGAGAAGAACAACATTAAAAGAGTTATACATACCTGGGGCTTCCTCCAGCCCCATCTGCACGGATCGCTCCCATGCCGCACTCCTCAGTCTTCTGCACCAGGTTCGGGAAGTTCAGACAGTCGCGGCAAGTGTGAGCGAGAGCAGTGCACTACGCCTGCGCAGACTGGCCGCCGCTGGTCGAAGTTACGGGACCCGGTGCAGAAGATGGAGAAGACTGAGGACGGTGGTGTGGGAGCGATCCGTGCAGATGGGGATGGAGGAAGCCCCAGGTATGTATAACACTTTTAATATTGTTTATCTCTGGTTTCCTTTAACCATGTTTAAAAATGTTTTTTTTTAGAAAAAATGACTTGTCCCTCCTATTCTCCCTAACTTCGCTAGCAAAGTTTGGGGGACATTCACTATACTGCGGTAACCAAAATACCGTGCGTAAAGTCCACAATTCCATTCTTCTCTACTCATCGTGCTGTAAGACTTTATGCGCGCTATTCCGTTTAGCGCATTAGTGAATACACCCCTTGGTGATGAAAGCATGTGTGGGAGCTTTGCCATAAACCACCGAGATCAGCAGCTCAGCGCCAATGACTTGGAAATGTAAAATGCTAATTCTGGCAGTAAATTCACAAAATATCACTAAACGAGATTGGGGCCAATTGGCTGCAGGTCTGAATTTGACAATTTCGCTCCCTCATCCCTATATTCTACTTTTTATATGATAAACGTACATGGAAAATCACCTGTGGCACATTATTAAGCCAAGTTCACAGTGGGATGTTATAGTTGTACGTTATCACTTATAACGCAGAATAGCGCACTGCAATGAAAAATATATGTGCTGTTTACAATGCACACGTTGCGTTGAGGTGTAATCTGCTGCGTTAGGCCAAAATAGTGCATGCACTATCTATTGCAGATGTTACAATGTTTGCACATGCGCACTAATGTCTGTTGCAGGTGCAGAGTAAATAAGATAATCAATAGTCATCCATTTCTTCTGAGTTTTCAGTAGCGCGTGCACCATAACGCAATACGACCTAACGTGTGCCACCACAGTCTGCATTGTGTGACTTAGAGTTGCGTTATAATTGCGTTGTGCGCCCTTAACCTTGCACCTCAATGCTACATCCTACTGTGAACTTAGCCTTACACTATTTTTAATTAAAACAAACAAAAAACAACATTTTATTGCCCATATCACATACAACAAACTTGATATCAGAAGTTGGAAAACAACAGTCCTCTGTACAAAATTAATATTAAGAAAATAATTAACAGAGCTAAAGGAAACTGTCATCTAATGCTACATACACCAATAATTCTAAACATCCAAAAGCAGCTAAAATATCTCATACTTACCTCGAGTAATTAATCCTTTGTTCTGCTTGTTCACATCAGAGAAAAAATAAATATAAAAACAAATGCAATAAGCATAAAATGAAGAACTCTTTAAAGTTGCTATTTTCTTCTGAGGTTTAATAGTCAACCTTGAAAAAGCTTGGCAGATACAGGGATCCTTGAGATAGTTACAAAAAAAAATGTTTTTATTTGAATTTATAATATTTAGTGCTAAAGGAATTCTTGTAAATCGTGATGAGGTCATGAAGTGTTTTATCATTTACTTGCGGTAGAATTCTTTTTAAACTACTGTTGTGCCTGTTACAGTCTCCATTGTTTGTGTTGCTATGGCAGCGAGGGATACGGCCTACAGGGGGTGGAATAATATACCAGCATTAACCTGCTCAAGTCTGACAACTCTGCTTTCTAAATGGATGGATCAAATACAGTATGCCTAAGGCCCGGTTCACATTAGCGTTCACTATCCGGATTTTCCGGATCTGATCCGGACCGCATACTGTACAAACGGAACGTACGTTCCGCATAGCAATGTAAAGTCTATGCGGACGTTCACACGCGTCCGTTCCGTACGTATCGGAGCCGGATCGGATCTGGACTCCGGACACTTTTCCAACATGCGCTATTTTTTGGGTCCGGATCTCCGGCCCACGCACCCGGACCGGAGCCGGACCTGAGCCTGACAGCACCATCCGGAACACAGAAACCAATGGGGAACGGAAGGCACAGAACACACTGCCTACAAAAACCTGACGTTCTACCCCACTTCCTATGCGTATCCAAGCGGCCATTTCGGATGGGGACACATGGGCCAAGCATGTCTGGAGTGGAGCAGCAGTGACAGACGTGCTGGAGCTGTTTGGCAGTATGTCGGAGGTGGAGGTGAGGCCTACAGCGGAGAAACCTGATTCTACAGGTGCACCAGGTGCACCTTCTGCTGACCCCAACTTTTTTTTAATTTAAATTTAACTATTTTTTGCCCACGGATCCGGATGGCAGCCTGATGCAGGATCAGGTCCTGATCCGATCAGGATCCGGTCCGCAAAACGCAAGTGTGAACAGGGCCTAAGGTCAAAGAGAAATACTACTTTAATTAAGTCATTCATTAACTGGTAGGAATAAATATGTTGCGGTGCTAGTGAATGCCATGTCTGGTCAGATCACCCTCCTTCAAAGTTTGTGTGGAAACTGAAACCCTTTACATAAGCACTGTAAAAAATGACATCATAAATACAATTATTTTTTATAGTATTAATTTATAAATTATTTACCCACTGTTTGCCCATTGTAAAATGTTTCCTCACCCTGATTTACATTCTGAAACAGGTGACAACATCTTTCATCCCGCCAGGTGATCTGTACAGAATGTTCCGTTAGTGAGAGAGGGAGATACTGCTTGCTTGGCAGTTGGAAACAGCCATAATTTCCCACAAAGGGAATCTGAAGTGAAAATAAACCGATGATATAATGATTTGTATGTGTAGTACAGCTAAGAAATAAAACATTAGCAGCAGAGATACAAGTCTAATATTGTTTCCAGTACATGAACAGTTAAGAAACTCCATTTGTTATCTATGCAAAAGAGCCACTGATCTCTCCACGACTTTCAAAGTCACATAGAGCTCTGTCTTCTGAAGCTTATTATCTCAAGTGTCTGTCACTGTATTTTATTTTTTTCTGCAGAGGACAGTTCAAAAGTTAATCAGCCTGCTCTGTGAAATCATTTAGAATGCTAAGTGTAATGTGTAAACTGCAAATATTAGAGAATTATGCATTGTTATTAAAACAAAACAAAACAATATAACTGAAAATAAAAATGAGACTATTTTCTTTGCTACTAATGTTCTAGTAATTATCCATACTACCCAAACAATTCATTATATATATATATATATATATTTTTTTTTTGCTTCAGTGTCTCTTTAAAAGTGTGTACCAGTCCTTATAAAACAATTGTAAATTGTGGGACTGAATGTGTTTGATAATTTTCTTCAGCTAAGCAAAAAGGGCTTTGCGAAATTCATTCTTCTCTACGCCAAAGAGAAACACAACTAAGAGTTAAAATAAAGTTGAAATAAGGATTCTGATATCTCAGATAGGGAGGAAAAGGTAACAGAGGGTAATGCCAAATTACACATTGTTGTCAAAACAATGAGAGAATTTCATTTGAAATGTATACGTGGGGCAAAGAACACCTTTTTATTTTTAATAAAGTATAAATTTCCACCCCCAAACTACGCTACAAGTGCCAAAAACATCTAGCTGGACTTGCCCACTGGGTGTGGGAATGTGCAAAAATGTTGCTATAATGATAAGGTTCATACAATCATGAAAGGTCCAGTGGGCAAGGTAGTCTCAAAATCCCCTACATTCTGCGGTTTCTTTGCTCTTCAGGCCGTGCTGGAGAGGAGCAGGCGAATACTCTGCTAGACGCAGTACAATAATAATTTCTAGATTTTAGGGTTGTATATTCCAAAGATGTAGTGGTGCAGCTAAAGAGCTACGGGTCCCCTGTGAGTTTTAATTTGTGTCCCCAGCTGTATTGGCTATGGCACGGGACGCCCTTATTACGGCTGCATAGCCACAGCTATTTACAGGAGGTAGCGACAGAGAAGTTCTGCTACATCAGACGGGTCACAGTTGCAGGCCGAGCTGGGACAAAGGAGATTTGCACTCCCAAGAATTTTAGATACTGGTTACAGCTGGCGGCTATAGTTAGGGCACCTAGAGATCCACCAAGCCGGTTACAGCTGGGGCACTAGAGGCTTACCTCGGGGATCAACTAATGCAGGTGTTCCAACATTTTAGCATACCTGACAGAATAGCATACAAATGCTACTGAGCATGTGCAAAGTCATGCAGGTCATAAATTAACCCCATAATCCCCATCAGCAGCACTAACCTTGCAACCTGAGTTAATGGTCTGGGTCCTGGTGTGCAATGTCCACTATCCAAGTGGACATAGAGTTAGAATAAAAGCTTCCTGGAGATCCACTAATGCCAGGTACAGCTGGGGAGACGGGAGGGTTCTGCTTCCCTCATCCATTAAGTCTGTTTTAATAAATCCCCATCTTATAATTCCTAGTCCTTTTTAAGCATATATCGTCCTAGTGGTGGTTTCCCCATTCGTTTTATTCATTGCTGCCTCGATGTCCAGGCGCCGCTTACTGCGCAGCTTATGCTAGAGAAGAGCGGGTGTCCTGGTTTCCATGACAGTATCCTTGTGATGCGGAGGGTTCCGGCAAGTGACGTCATATCCACCCCGCGAGCCCAAGCGAGATTCTGGAGAGCCCGATACCCGGCTTGGCATTGTGGGACACAGGCGAACCGTGGCTGAGTACGCTGTGCCAGCCAACTGAAGATCAGGTGAGACCTGTCTATTGGGAATGTATTGAAGTGTGTACCTCAAGCCTCAGAGCGCCCCTCTTTTTTCTTTATTGTACTTTTACAGTGGTTACTGCATTGGGAGCAGCCGAGCGATTTCGGCGTGGCCTGATCGCACCTGGGGGTAACCCCACTACCCTACTTTTCTGTTGGAACCTCATCCATTAATGCAAACTACAGCTGGGGCATCCGGAGGCTTCTGCTTCTCGTAGACCAAACATTTTGAAAAACTGAACGGAGAGTCCGGATTTACAGGTTTTTCATGGACCTCGGATACACGGAGGGGTAGTGAAATGCTTCCCAAAAAAGGGATCTCCCTCTACACAGAGAACTTTTGCACATAAAACAGAGGCAAAAACGGATTGCCTACTGCCTGCTCCTCCCCTCAACATCATCTCTTATCCAATAGAAACACACATGAAGAAAGGACATGTATGTTTAAACGTATGCTACAAAAGGACAACATTTTGAAAAACTGATCAATTTTTGAAACGGATCCGATCTGCACCTGGAGAAGTGTGGACCGAGCCAAATGCCGGCTACAACGGGGCACCTGGAGGCTTCCCTCATTGACTAATGCTGGCTACAGCTGGGGCACATGGAAGCTTTCGCTTACCGGAGATCCACTAATTCCAGATACAGCAGACCACCCGGAGGCTTTTCACTTTCCTAATCCACTTATGCTGGCTACAGCTTGGTGTCTGAAGTGTTCCACTTCCCTCATCCACTAATGTGGGCTACAGCTGGAGCTCCCGGACTGTTCCGTTTACTGTAGATCCACTAATGCTGGCTTCAGCTGGAGTGCCTGGAGGTTTCCGCTTACCATAGATTCACTGATGCCAGCTACAGCGCGGGCGTCTGGAGGTGGATCTAGCAGCTTCTGTTGAATCTGCCACCATTGATTGGCATGGCTCTCCCAAGGAGTGAAGTCTAAGTGCCTACAGTCTTGATTTTACAAGTGGTGACCCCTACCAGGCAATAGACAACTTTGCTACCTGATCGCCACCAGGTCATGACCCCTGGGTTTGCCCTATCAGTAACGAGAGAACAGGTCAGGTCAAGTTCAAGTAGAAAGAAAAGGTCATACACCTTCCGTTTGCCAATTTCTATGTTTAATGGAAGTGGTGCAGCCTACAATGGTCAAGACAACTGTAGCACTGTTCAAACCTTTTAGGTGCAAAGCTGCGGGAGTGGAGGTCACAAGATTAGACCTGCCTCATCGCCTCATCTTGTACAGCCTTATGCTGGGAATACACCATACGTTTTTCCGGCAGATAGATGGTTCAATAGATAATTTCGCACATGTCTGATCTTATTTTCGATCGTTTTTCTGAACGATTTCTCATAGAAGTCAATGGAAATAGATAAGAAAAGATAAGAGAACTGAGCAGGAAATCGAGCTGAAAAACAAATCGAGCAGACGGAAAATCGACCGAAAAAATGCATCGTGTATTTCCAGCATTACAGATCAGTTGTTCTGACTTCATGACTGGTATCTGCATGCTTCTTGAAGGTGCGTGACTCGGATACCGTTCCACCACAATATTCGCATAACAGACTAACATCTAGCAATTTGTGAAATTCATTAATGATTGTAGTCACCATCAATGGCTGAGCAGATGCAGTCATGAGAACAAAGAACAATTGTGCAGAGAGCAGAGAGGTTTTTTTCTCCCTGCCCTTAGTTGTCAGTCTGTCAGGACAGGGCCCCCCTGCGGCTGCATCTCTTGCAGGGTCTATTGTTACGCCCCTGGTCACCATATTCTTTTCGTCCCCAGGTTTTCTTTAATCAGGAGTTATTCACATACAGACTTACGAAGGCTCTCTTCTGTAAAATAATAATAATAATAATAATAATAAAAACTCACAATACATCCAACTTGACATTTTCAATGGCCAATCGTCAATTGTCTTGAACCCAAAGATCACATTTAAAGATAATTCTGCTTGCAACAGCCAGTGAAAACACAGATGCTTTTGATAATTTAATCTTTTATTTTATGTATTTTTTTTTCTAGGTTTCAACATTTTCTGTAGTTGATCTCCCCGTCCGTTTGATGTGAGAGTGTAACACAAGTTCATTCTGTTTTTAATAATGGTCTGAAGGCCGGGGTACGACGTGCAGCGATAAAGAGCTGGAGTTTAATATGAAATGATCCATTGGGAACCGAAGCCTGGCGTGAACCGAGAATTATTTAAATATTAAAGAATGTGATGTTTAAACAATTTCCTCATTGTAGCACATTGCAGCTTATGGCAGACAGTGTAAAATAAAGTGTAAAACTCTGTAAGATTTTATGGGACATCCAAGCAGATGCTGGCCCAGCCATTGTTCTTTAACTCCTTATTCCTTCTGGCTAAATTCAAACTGACATACAAAAGAGTTCTCTGGTTTTCATAAGTAGTCATTCGGAGTTATTGTAAAGTTCACATGGAAGTAAGTGTTGGTGTGATTTTCATATGTATAATAGAGGAACAAAACTACAACACCCTAACAAAGTTTTGATGCCCCTTCCCACCCCCGCCAAGAATCAAAAGCAAGGAGGACCACATGCCAGGGGTCTAACAGCTGTGTAGGGCCTACTGCACTGCAGGCCAACCACAATGACATCTAGTACCCCAATCAGTTGTGGCCTATAGGCACAGATTCCTGGTACCCTAGACTCCGCCCTCCATGAACCTACAAACCCCCAAACTGCACCGCAAGTGTGCTGGCTGGCCCAGATGTCACTTCTCCCTTACTTTCCTTGCCAGTCATAGGTAACTACTGGTGCCCCTTAGTATTAGGTAGCCATAGATACCCTCAGTATTAAGTAGCTAGAGGTGCCCCCGATTGAAGGGAGATCGGGTCAGTGGAACGCCAAGAGCTGGGTGAGTAACCTCTCATTTACGCTCCGCTTAGGACTCTGCATAGTTAAGGCTGGAGGGAGGCACTCGGAGGGGGGCAAGTCCATCTCCTTTTGGGGGATTCTCAGTATTTGCTTTCTTCATTACACAAGCACATCTCCCTGGAAAGGATCAATACAAAGGTGTCAGCCAACCTGTATACTCATTGGCTCACTATTTTGGCTGTTGGACTGAACCACTGCTTTTTGAAAATCAAGAAAACCCTGAGAATCCCCCATGGGGAGATAGACTAGTCCAAAACTTGTCAGATTATTACTGCCTTACTAACCATTAGGAACATGGGAGAAAGGTAATTTATAGTGTCCTCCTCAAGAATCACCTCCTCGCATTCACATATACAAGACTTCTCACATGCTGTAGCATCACCCCTGCTCTGGATTGTCCTTCCACAGCATATCCGTCACTCTCCAACCATTAAGATCTTTGAAGGATACCTGAGGTGACATGTGACATAATGAGATAGACATGTGTATGTACAGTGCCTAGCACACAAATAACTATGCTGTGTTCCTTTTTTTCTTTATCTGCGTGAAAGAGTTAAAGATCAGGTATGTAAGTGGCTGACTCAGTCTTGACTCAGGACAGGAAGTGACTACAGTGTGATCCTGAACACTTTCCTAGCAGAAAATGGCTTCTGAGAACAGGAAAGAGATAGAAAGGATCAATAGTTCATAAATTTTAGCTCTGGCATACTTCAAGGAATGTGTCATTGAGCAAAAACAATAAAACAGTTAAAACTTAAAAAGTAGATTTAAACAAAATAAAACTGTGGAATATCTTAAAAGTCATTTTTAGGAGAAGGAAGATAGATACAATCGTTTATTTCATCAGTTTAATTTCGCCTCGGGTGTCCTCTAAACGCTCCCTCAAAACTCACTTTTTCCATCAAGCATGTGATCTAACTTAGGCCATTCCCCCTTCGACCTCTCATCAAGTTTTACTCCTTGCTAGATAACCTAAACACAAACTGCCTGTATGTATGCTGGATGCTTCCCCACCTCTTGTTTCCCCCCATTCCTTTAGATTGTAAGCTCCCAAGGACAGGGCTCTCTCACCCTTTTGTGTCTTGGAATTTGTTATACATTTCATAGCTTGCACTCTGTATTACATTTTTTCATCATGTTACATGTCATTGTAATCACCAGTCCTGTATTTTGTACCAGTGTCCATATTTGATGTATATCATCAGGGCTGCCATCCGAAATTTTGGGGCCCCTCACACATCATCAGGCCTGGGCCCCCCTCCCTGGGCCCACCCACTGGTTGCTGTACCCGCCCACTAGCCACCTCACCCCGTGTCCGTGCGTGAACTGCGCTGCGGCAAAAAATGCGCATGGCTCCAACGCTGAACAAAGCGGCATGCACATCGTGATGTGGCAAAAAGTGGGAGTGACCATGGCATGTTGTGGGTGGAACCACATACTAGCAAAATACAGGTAGGCCCCGGTTAACAAGCCAAGTATAGGTGGTGCCCCAGTATAGGTAGCCAGGTACAGGTGGTGCACCAGTATAGGTATCCAGGTATAGGTGGTGCCCCAGTATAGGTAGCCAGGTACAGGTGGTGCACCAGTATATGTATCCAGGTATAGGTGGTGCCCCAATATAGGTAGCCAGGTATAGGTGGTTCCAGCCCCAGTATAGGTAGCCAGGTATAGGTGGTGGCCCAGTATAGGTAGCCAGGTATAGGTGGTTCCAGCCCCAGTATAGGTAGCCAGGTACAGGTGGTGCACCAGTATAGGTATCCAGGTATAGGTGGTTCCCCAGTATAGGTAGCCAGGTACAGGTGGTGCACCAGTATATGTATCCAGGTATAGGTGGTGCCCCAATATAGGTAGCCAGGTATAGGTGGTTCCAGCCCCAGTATAGGTAGCCAGGTATAGGTGGTGGCCCAGTATAGGTAGCCAGGTATAGGTGGTTCCAGCCCCAGTATAGGTAGCCAGGTATAGGTGGTGGCCCAGTATAGGTAGCCTGTAGCCAGATATAGGTGGTGTCCCAGTATAGAAAGTCTGCTGTAGCGGGCTCACTCATCTGCTCCCCATGTTCAAGCGCTGATGTCACTCTTCTCTCAGTGCTGGAACACTGTGTGCTGGTTAGTGAGCCACAGGCCCGCAGCTAGCACATGCAACCCTTCCAGCGCTTTGGGGGGGGGGGGGGCAGGGCCCCCAGAAGCCCTGGGCCCCTCACTGCAGTGTCAGTTGTCCCCCCCTGATGGTTGCCCTGTATATCATTGTCTGTATTATTATGTGCCCCTTGTTTGTTTTCGTACTTTGTACTGCACTATGGAATATGTTGCCGTTTTATATATCAATAATAATAATAATAATAATAGTGCATTTTGTTCTGAGAGAAATGGTATGTACCCTATACACATTTTAAATTTTACAATTTTTTGTGATGTCTTTTGATAAAAGCACATGACGACATGTTTCATGGAATAAAATCACTTCCTCAGGCTACTGGCTGCAACAACATCGATGCACTGTATGTTCACAATCAGAAAACATACATACAGTGTCTGTTGTTGTGCCATGATATACATTGCTGGTTTCGTTGCACTGAGAAGAACATCCAAGAAAATGTAATTGGCTGCCCCAAGCAAAAATAAATTTCCCTATCATACAGACCTTTTTAAGATGGTTGTCATACTTGGTGCTTATATTTGCGCCCCTCCCTTAATGCGCGCTCTATGAGCTCACCGCTCCCTGCAGCCTGCCAGCTTTTCCTGCCCATAACTTTTTACGGTCCAAAATGAATAATTTTATGAATATGGATAAATGTGAAGCAACACTCGAGCCCTGTATTTCCTCCCTCTCTGGAAATATTTATTTCCCTTCAGCTTTGCTCAGTAAAAAATAAATAAAAAATGCTTCTCTTCCAAATTTCCTTTAACGGGCTGGCTGTGAAGAACTGGGGCTATGGGGTTCCTGAAAGTTGCCATTCATTGTACGGCTAGAGAAAGGTGAATCAACCACGGCCTGACGCTCCATATTTTGTGACACCGTTAGGGTAAATATTATTAGTCTGCAGAGTCAGAGCGAGTAAAACTAACACATATTTCACAGATGGCTGTGCTGGGTGAAAAGGGCCCAGTCACACTTCATCCCTCCCGCTGCCAACAGCTCACATCTGCTGCTGGAAAAACTGCAATCTAAGGAAAATAAGAGGAAAATCTATCTGCTATCTATCTATCTATCTATCTATCTATCTATCTATCAGGTATATGCACAAAAGACCGGTAAAGTCGCTCTACCTTGTCTGCGTAATTAACGATAAATTGCTGTGTACTCCCTGCACACACCTATTAAATATTACCTTTCTGGCTGATATGATAATAGTGTTGACCAATTTGTTGGGCCTATTTCTAGCATCAGTTTCACTATAATTAAAGTGAAGCTGAGATGGTACACTAGCCCCTATTTATACACATAGGGCTGCCTCCAGCCCCATGAGCACCACGCACCCCCCCCCCCTCCGTGCCTCCATCCCCTGGAGAGTTCTGCACCTGCGCAGCAGTACTTCGTAGGCACAGAACGCTCCAGAGGAAGGGAGCGCGGCAGGGGCATGCAGCCAAGTCACGCATGCGCAGAAGCCCATGACTGGCAGCAACTGACCAGATTACCGGGAGTCGTAGAGCCAGAACGGAGGGTCCGAAGTGGATGGCAAGGGAAGCCATGGTGCTTATGGGGCTGGAAAAAGCCTCGTATTAATAAGGGCCAGTGTACCATCTCAGGTACACTTTAAATGGCAAATGTGAGGACCTTTCGTTAGTGTGTTACCACACATTCGGCTGACTAGAGTACACACTGCATACCAATAAGCTTAAATGGAACCTTAACTGAGAGGGATATGGATGTTTCCTTTTAAAGATAACCTAAAGTCAAAAAAAAAAAATGAGATTAACTCACCTGGGGCTTCCCTCAGCCCCCTGCAGACGATCGGTGCCCTCTTTTTTTTTTTTTGCCTTTAGGTTCACTTTAAACAATACCAGTTGCCTGGCAGTCCTGCTGAGCTCTTTGGCTGCAGTGGTGGTCGAATCACACACCTGAAACAAGCATGCAGCTAATCCAGTCTGACTTCAGCCAGAGCACCTGATCTGCATGCTTGTTGAGATGCTGTGGCTAAAAGTATTAGAGACACAGGATCAGCAGGCAGGCAACTGGTATTATTTTAAGAGGAAAAATCCATGTCCTTCTCAGTTTAGGTTCCCTTTAAATAACCAAGCAATCCCATACACAGTGAAGCAGCCATACTGCCTGCAGTCCACATTTCGGGCATTTGGTAGAGTTTCTATACCGTATGTTGAACTCATACTTGGCCCTGTGTAGAAATAATAGACGAGGTTCTCTCCATGCCTCAAATATTACACATTTATTATCAACCATCTCCAGCCCTTGCAGACTTTGATTTGGTGACTCAAGATCATTCAATAAACCTCCCCACTTCTTTAGGCCTTGAGGCGGAACTACAGGGGAGCAGCTCCTGCGACCACAGGAGGGCCCAGAGCTGTAAGGGGCTCCAACTACTATCTCACTCCTTCCGATAAAAGGGTCCAGCCTTCACATCAGGTGTTGTGTACCTACATTTGTTATGGGTGTGAAGAGTAAGATGCCCACACTTGCTTTATGACCCCTGCAAGATGGGCCACCAGGGGTAGAAAAAGAAATGGTTGTGAACATTGGGGGACACATAACATTTTTGGAGGGAAGCCCCAGGATTCGATATGCTTTTCCACATAGCCATTTCTGCACGCAGTGTTGACATGGTTATTCCTGACTGTCACCTCTAAGGCAGGTGTCAAATCCCTAAGAACTGAAGAAGGCAATCTGTGCATAGTATAGAAAGTGTGAAGCTGGGATATCATATTTGTGCCTCAGTTACGCCAATGTCAATAATCTCGTCTCCCTCAGATCACAGATGTGTCCAAGCATTGTTATACCTTCTTCCCATTGCAGGAAACCCTTGTGCTGTATTGTGGGTGGGAACTCTGGGTTGCCCCATAAAGTCATTTACTTTGATACTTGGTAAGGGTATATTTAATACCTATGGGCAAATAAAGGAGACCTTTTAAAGTCCAGGGTTCTGCTACAGCCACCTCCAATTCCTAGTGAGAGAACTTCCTGGTATTGTCTATCCAATCTTTAACATGTTGGATTAGGCATGCCAAGTTATACAGTCTCATATTTTGTATACCTAACACTCCCCACTCCTTTGATAATTGCTATTTACGCAGCGCAATTCGATATTTCTTCCAGCATGCAGATCAGGTGTTTCTGACAAAAATCTGACGAGATTAGCTGCATGCTTGTTTTAGGTGTGTGATTCAGACACTACTGTCCAGAAAGATGAACAGGATTGCCGGGCAACTGGGGAATAAATATGGCAGCTTCAGGCCTGGATTTATTTATCACTGGAGCCTATAGGCACAGATGTCCTGGCACCCTAGACTTTGCCCTCCATGAACCTACAAACCCCACCAAACTGCACCATAAGTGTGCTGGCTGGCCCAGCTGTCACCTCTCCCTTACTTTCCTTGCCCGTCATAGGTAGCTACAGGTGTCCCTTAGCATTAGGTAGCCAAAGACTCCCTCAGTATTAAGTAGCTAGGGGTGCCCCCGACTGAAGGGAGATCTCAATAGTTGAATGCAGAGAGCTGGGGGAGTAACCTCTTAAACACTCTTAAGAATTCTCGGAATAAGGGAGGGAAGCACTTGTGGAGGGGAGAGAGCTGCCTTTCTATCAAAATGCACCTGTAGGCACGAGCCTACAGTGCCTTATGGTAAATCCAGCCCTGGGTGGCTTCCATATGTCTCTCACTTCAGGTTCTTTAGCATCACTTCCTGTTACCATGGATGCACATACACTTCAACTTAAAATAGACTGGGGTAAGGAGAAGCATAACGGTGACATCACTACACATTGTCCATGTTAATGTTTGGGCTAATCAAGCCATATCAGAAATGTCTTTATAGATTGATAATAATACCAGATGGTGAAACCATTTGCCTGATAACAGGGCTTGCACTGCCACAAGAGTAATAATTAGAAGAGACTTGGTGGAATAGTGTACTAATCAGCTGAGGTCACTGCAAGGCCCCTGCTGTAGTCAGACAAAAAAGTCTTTAAAAAAACATGTATAATAGATGTTCAGCACATGATTAGCAGCGAGCAAGCACTCCGCACCTCGCACAGCATTAGATGGCTGCTGAAAGGCTTTGATCAATCCATCTGCTTCTGACATCGCTTAGCTGACTTGTGATGTGGTCTGTGGGAGATTTTACCTCTCAGCAAATGCTTTATTGTGAACAGATTTCTCAAAAATAAGGAAAAAATGCACCACCTCAGATAAACCCAGCTATTCTCATATAACACCGCAGCCTGTCAGCTTCTTTAGTATGTGGGATAAGACTAATGGCGTCTCAGTGTGTACATCTTATATACAAGGTAGGCTTTACATGAGGCATACATGTAAAATGGCCACAGACAAATTTCGGAGCAGGGTGAAGCAGAGAGATTTGACTCATTTCTAGTCTCTAGCAAATCGATAGCTACAGAATAGTAATGTCATTACTTGTGAAAGGATAGGTCACGTTATTATTGATGTCACTGGTCTCTAGTGTATGGATAGGCTGCATTCTCGGTGATGTCACTGGTCTCCAGTGAATGGATAGGCTGCATTCTTGGTGATATCACTGGTCTCTAGTGAATGGATAGGCTACATTCTCAGTGATGTCACAGGTCTCTAGTGTATGGATAGGCTGCATTCTCAGTGATGTCACTGGTCTCTAGTGTATGGATAGGCTGCATTCTCAGTGATGACACTGGTCTCTAGTAAATGTATACGCTGCATTCTCAGTAATGTCATTGTCTGCTCTGTGGAGAATGGATAGGCTGCATTCCCAGTGATGTCACCAGTTTCTAATGAATTAATAGGCTGCAATCTCAGTGATGTCACTGGTCTCTACTGAAAGCATGGGCTGCAAGATCAGTGATGTCACTGGTCTCTAGTGAATGGATAGGCTGCATTCTCAGTGATGTCACTGGTCTCTAGTTAATGGATAGGCTGCAATCTCAGTGATGTCACAGGTCTCTAGTGTATGGATAGGCTGCATTCTCAGTGATATCCCTGGTCTCTAGTGAAGGGATAGCCTGGATTCTCAGTGATGTCCCTGGTCTCTAGTGAATGGATAGGCTGCATTCTCAGTGGTGTCACTGGTCTCTAGTGAATGGATAGGCTGCATTCTCAGTGATATCACTGGTCTCTAGTGAATGGATAGGCTGCATTCTCAGTGATATCACTGGTCTCTAGTGAATGGATAGGCTGCATTCTCAGTGGTGTCACTGGTCTCTAGTGAATGGATAAGCTGCATTCTCAGTGATGTCACTGGTCTCTAGTGAATGGATAGGCTGCATTCTCAGTGGTGTCACTGGTCTCTAGTGAATGGATAGGCTGCATTCTCAGTGGTGTCACTGGTCTCTAGTGAATGGATAGGCTGCATTCTCATTGATGTCACTGGTCTCTAGTGATTGGACAGGCTGCATTCTCAGTGATATCACTGGTCTCTAGTGAATGGATAGGCTGCATTCTCAGTGATATCACTGGTCTCTAGTGATTGGACAGGCTGCATTCTCAGTGATATCACTGGTCTCTAGTGATTGGACAGGCTGCATTCTCAGTGGTGTCACTGGTCTCTAGTGAATGGATAGGCTGCATTCTCAGTGATATCACTGGTCTCTAGTAAATGGATAGGCTGCATCCTCGGTTATGTCACATGTCTTAAATAAATGGATAGGCTGCATTCTCAGTGCGATCCCGGTTGTATCGGGTATAAGTAAACTTTTAGCAGGTAAGCAAAGTTTTATTACAATAAGTAACAATAAAATAACCACACAAACACATCCATTGCAGAGATGTATTTTCATTTCTGCTGTATAAAACAAAACAATTTTGTGCAAAAAATTTGTACATAATAAACACATAATACAAAACTGTAAAACAGCTGTTTCAATCTCCCCGCCCAGCCCCATAATTACAAAAAAAAAAATCCTACTAATTTATATATACAAACTGACAGTGTAAATAGCATAATATAAAAATATGGTTTGTAATATGTTGAAGTGGTTTCAGAGTGAACAGTTCCTAATCGCTAAAAAACAACAACGGTTTAAAAATGATTCCTCCAAGTGAAGACCAGAAGACAGAGGGCGACATTGCCAGCCGGAGACCAGACTATTTCTGCAATGCAGTGCAAGGAATTATGGGAGCAGAGCTCCTACAAGGGGAATTGCAATCAAGGTGGGTGTAATGTCTGATTGCGCTGCCCGGAAGCTCCCTTCCACACTGAGTAGCACACGCATGCTCAGTGTGAAGGTAATGATGCTGCTGGAGATAAAATACGAAATATCTCCGCTCCCACACCTCTTACACTCCCCAAATTTTCAGGGTAGGGAGGGGACCCTCCGAACGTCCTCTATACCAAATTGCAGCCCCCGAGACCCGCTGGTTCAGGAGATAGATTAGAGAAATCTATCTCGGGAACCAGCGGGTCTCGGGGGCTGCAATTTGGTATAGAGGTAGTTCGGGGGGTCCCCTCTGTACCCTGAAAATTTGGGGAGTGTAAGAGGTGTGGGAGCGGAGATATTTAGTATTTTACCTCCAGCAGCATCATTCTATAGGAAATGTGGCCGCACAGTCTCCTACTGCGCATGCGGGGCAGCGCAAATCCACAGGCAGCGTAATCAGACACAACATGGGAACATGTAGACCATCAGGCTATGGCTAGGCCTTTATTTTATTTGTAAGCTGCAGGTGAACTGAGGATTAAGCCACATTTTTTTAAGCTGCTGTACTGATGACTAGGGATGGTCGGAAATGCCAATTCCACCGAAATTGCCATTTCCCCAAATTTTGTTAATAAAGTTAGGCAATTTAAAAAAAGTTTTTAAAAAAAAAATCCACAGAAATTGGAAAACTACAGAAATGTTAAATCAATCAAAGGACTTGGAAAAACTCGCTAGTATCGGAGTCTTGTGATTGGTCAAATACAGTGATCTGCAAACTTGGCTCTCCAGCTGTTAAGGAACTACAAGTCCCACAATGCATTTGCCTTGATGAATCATGACTGGGGCTGTCTCCCACAATGCATTGTGGGACTTGTAGTTCCTTAACAGCTGGAGAGCCTAGTTTGCAGATCATTGGTCTAATATTACTGCAGAAATCTGATTTCCACTAAAAAATCCTGAATTTTCTGATTGGTCCAATGCTTCGAAGTTCTGTGACTGGCTTAAAATATACGAGTTGAGTTAATGTGGCATTCCCACTGAAATCTGATCTCCAAGTACCGATTTCCGATGATCTCTGCGGAAAGCCAATTTCTGATTGGACATCGGCATTCCGATGGAATTTTCCGACCATCCCTAGTGATTATTGTTGATATGTTTGTATGGGCCTACCTTCGGGCTCACACCTCACAGTTTGCAATGATTAGTGTGATCCTGAATACAGAGGTGTTCCATAAGGGCAGGACTGTCCAATCAAGTCCTCAAGAGCCGAGGTCTTCACACATTTTTGGCACAGCTCAAATTAATTGATAGGACTGAGTCAGGAAACTGGAAAACTGTATACTCACCTTGGGTAGTTTTCCTTTCCTGGTGTTTGTCCATGTCAGCGTACTGCTGGGCAAAGTCCCGCCTCCCTTTGCCCTGATAGGACCATTAATTAATAAATACCCTCAGACACCCAATACTGCCATTCCGTGTTACTAGAACGAGCCGACAGCATAGGGCGGGGCTGTACACTGACATGGACAAACACCAGGAAAGGAAAACTACCCAAGGTGAGTATACAGTTTTCCAGTTTCCCTAGTGTTTGCCATGTCAGCGTACTGCTGGGCAATAACTAGACAAATTCAGGGTGGGTATGCTGAACAGAAGTTTTAATAAACCAAACATAGAACTGAAATCAAACAGCATTATTCATTGCAGAGGAAATAACTTTCTTTCCAAAATCTACAGTTGATAGAGAAGCTGGTTCAACACAATAATGCTTTATAAAAGTGTGATCAGTTGCCCAATTTGCGGCTTTACATACTGTCAATAATGATACCTTGTTCAATGCCGCCCATGAAGAAGATATACTTCTTGTTGAGTGGGCGTTAATGTCCTGCGGTGGCTCCAAGTCTCTTGACTTATATGCCAATTGTATCAACTTCACAACCCAACAGGCCAAGGTTCTTGTAGACGCCATTTTCCCCTTTCTGTATCCTGTTGGAATAATAAATAGTCTGTCAGACTGCCTAATTTGCCTTGTTGCTTCTAAATATGCCTTAATAGTTGATGGGATGTCCAGAGAATGAGGCTTAGAGGGATCCTCCTGAGAAACAAATGATGGAAGCGTCCACTCCTGATTGAAGTGAAGAAGAGAAGAACATTTTGGAAGAAACGACTGCACTGGGAACAGTACCACTCTGTCCTGAAAGAACATCAAATAAGGCTCCTTGCATGATAATGCCTGTAATTCCGACATCCTTCTCCCAGAAGTAATGGCTATTAGGAATACTGTTTTCCATGACAGATTTTGTAGTGTTGCGTTATCATTTTGGAAGTCAGCAGAAGATGAAAGGAAATCCAAAATCAAGGGTAGATCCCATTTCGGAAATCTTGGTCTAATAGGAGGCCTTAACTTGATTGCAGCCTTAAAGAATTGTTTAACTAATGGCTCAGCGGCCCAAGATCTTCCTGACACTGAGGAAATGGCTGACACCTGCCTCTTAAGAGTTGAGTATGACAGATTCAAATTTAAGCCTTTTTGTAAGAATAACAAAAGGTCACATGGTTTTATATTTTCTGAGGATAGCCCCTGTTCGTTGGAAAAAGCCTGAAAGGACTTCCATACCCTGTTGTATGAGGATGTGGTAGACGGTTTCTTGGCTTTAAGTAAGGTTTCCACCACCTCAACTGTACACCCTGTATTTAGTAACCTAGCCCTCTCAAATTCCAAGCCATTAGCTGTAAATGTTCCAGATTGGCATGTTGAACCTGACCTTGTGACAAGAGATCCCTGACCATTGGCAGTGGTACTGGATCCTCCTTGGTCATCTGGAGAAGAAGTGGGAACCAAGGCCTGGCTGGCCAATATGGTAGTACTGCAATCACCTCCATCCTGAGGTAACTCAATTTCTGAAGAAATCTGAAGATTAGCGGAGTCGGCGGGAAGGCATAAGCCTTGCTGAACGTCCAATTGTGTGTCAACGCATCCGCTCCCAGGGACTGCTGGTCCGGATACCTCGAATAGTACAGGGGCGTTTTATGATTCTTTCGTGAGGCAAACAAATCTATCTGGGGTAACCCCCATCTGTGTACCAGTTGGAGAAATATCCTCGGATGCAGGGACCACTCGTTGTTGTCTAAATGGTGACGAGACAGAAAATCCGCTTGCTGGTTCTGTGGACCTGGCAGATAGATAGCCGAAATGTCCCTGAAGTATATCTGAGCCAGCTGCATAATCGGACCAACCTCCCTCATTAAGGTCTTGCTGTGCGTCCCTCCTTGCCTCTTCACATATGACACTGCCGATACATTGTCCATCCTTAGAAGGACTGAATGACCTTTCAAATTTGGGAGAAAATGACATAGAGCTTGATGGGCTGCCCTGAGTTCCAATACATTGGAAACGACTTGCTGACAGTTCTTCTCCCAAACTCCCTGCGCTGGTCGGGATTCTAGCACTGCTCCCCATCCCACAATACTGGCATCTGTCGTAACGATTTTCCAGTCTGGAGGGAATAAACTGCGACAATTCATTAAATTGTGCTTGTTTAACCACCATTTTAGAGAGTTCTTTACTGACTCCGGAATCTCTATCCATTGCTTCATATTCTCTGTGTCCCACTGACTCAGAAAGTTCAACTGAAATGGCCTGAGATGCCAATGGGCCCATGACACCATGAGAATGGTTGAGGACATGAGGCCTAGTAGAGTCTGACAATCCCTTGCTTGAACAAATCGCTTTTTGATTATCCTCTGAACTGACTCTTGAATCTTTAACCTCTTCTCTTCCGGTAGAGAGATAGAGCGATGTACCGTGTCTATTACTGCACCCAGAAACAGCATCCTTTGTGAGGGAAGAAGGTGACTTTTTTCTAGGTTTATTATCCAGCCATAACTTGATAATGTTTCTATTATTATAGCCTGGTGCTGTAGAAGCATCTGTTCCGATGAGGCCAGGAGAATGATGTCGTCCAGGTAATGAAGGACGCGTATTCCCCGAAGGCGTAACAAAGAAATTACCGCGAGAAGCACCTTCGAAAAAGTTCGCGGAGAAGTAGCGAGACCAAACGGAAGACAAACGAACTGCAGGTGCAGATCTCCAATCGCAAACCGGAGAAACCTTTGAAATTCTGCATGCACCGGGACGTGAAAATACGCGTCCTTCAAGTCTATGGACGACATCCAATCTCCTGGCCTCATACACATCATTATGGATGACAGAGTCTCCATTTTGAATTTTGGAATCTGAACGAATTTGTTCAGCCTCTTTAAATCCAACACTGGTCTTAGGCTTCCTGACTTCTTTTTTATCAGAAATATTGGTGAATAGTAGCCTGTACTTTCTTCTGAAGGCGGAACTAGACAAACCGCTTTCTGATCCAACATCTTTGACACATATTCTTTTAGAATGAGTCTTTTTTTCCTTGTACTTGGAATTTTTGTTCGAATCATATGGTCTCTTGGCGGACCCCTTTTGAATGTCCACTGATGACCTGAAGAAACAGTGTTCACTATCCACATATTCCGTACACTTCCCGCCCAGACATCCTTGAAGTATTGCAATCTTGCACCTACTGGGATCTCTTGAGCGGGCCTCATTTCAAAAAGACTTCCCTCCCTCTGCATTAGTGGTTTTTGATCTATTGACTTTCTGAAATGGTTGGGTTGATCTCCAATTTCTTCTGTACTCTCTACCAGGCTTATACGACTTCGCTTCTGTGAACTTGTTGACTACTTGTTTCCTGTACTGTGGGAATCTCTGTTTTCTAAACTTGCGATCTTGCGGCAATAAGCCGGATTTCCCTCCAGTCACTCTAGAAATTGCTGCATCCATTTTCGGGCCAAAAAGATATTTCCCGTCAAACGGAATCTTTGCCCATGACTGTTTTGACGTTGGGTCCGCCGACCATGGCTTCAACCACAGACATCTCCTGGCCATTACTGAGTATAACATTGACCTACTAGAACTACGGACTAGATCGACACTGGCAGCTCCAACAAAATCTGCAGTCAATGATAATTCCTGAAAAGCAAATGATAAATCTTCCATGTTTTTTGCTCTTTTCACTGCTCTTTGTAAATCTTCCACCCAAACCTTCATCGCCTTTGCTACTGAAGTCAGGGTGATAGCAATCTTCGCTGCCTCTCCTGTCGCCAAGTATGACCTTTTAAGATCTTGATCTATCTGGCGATCTAATACGTCTCTAAATAAAGTGGAATCTTCCATTGGTAGTGTCACATTTCTAACAATTTTCATTAAAGAAGCATCTACAATAGGATTAGATTGTACTAGATCCTCACTTTGTTGCGAAAGGGGGTACATTTTTTGATAGCGGTTCCTAAGGGACGGTTTTTTAGTAGTTTTTTCCCATTCTTCCAGAATGAGCTCTCTAATTTCCTCCATCAAAGGAAAAAAGGTTTTTTCTTTACTGAGATGTTTATAATATCTTTTCTTTTTATTTTGGGGTGAAGAGCAGTCTTCTTCCCACTCAATCGCCGCTTTCACTCTAGATACAAATGGGGGAATTAGAGAAAAATCAAACCCCGCTTCCTCATGTTCAGACTCGGAATCTGACAAACTCCTCTCTGAAGATGAAGAATCCGGCGTCCCTGGTTGGGGCGATTTCTTTGACACTGCGAGTTCTGATACCGCATCTTTAACCACTTGCTTAATTAGGGAAGATACATCCCTGTCTTCTCTAGCAATGTCAGCATAACACAAATCACAAACTTTTTTGTTCGGTAACGGAGTTCTGCCACAAATCCAGCATTTATCAAGATCAGGACCTGAATGACCATGATCCGCTGTGCTTGTTGATGGACCCGGGCCTAGTTCCTGCACTGATTTATCACTTGAGGACCCTCTGTCCTCCTGCTGGATTTGAAGCTCAGTAGTTTTCACTAATTTAACCACATCATCAGTCTTTTCCTTAAGTCTGGACGTATGTGAAGAAGACTCCCGCGTCTTCGATCCCTCTGCATGGGACCCTGACTTCTCTCTTGACTCCTGATGTCTAGATGATCCCCTAGTCTTTCAGTCTTCATGCGACCTGTCAACATGACGGTAACACGTCAGTATTTATGACAGATTTACATTCAGCTCACACATAAATACTTACCACCCTTACCTATTTGTCTTAGACTTAGATCTGGATTTGGAACGAGATCTAGTCTTAGGGTACTCTCCCTGATGTTTTCCCATAACAGCAACTGTAATAGAAATAGCGCTCCATCAGGACCCAACCTGACAATTATCCTCCATTGTACAGCCAAAAACATACCGAACCTGACAATATACTTCTAGTCTCAAAATATATACATATATATATATACATACATACACACATATATATACACATATATATATATATATATACATATATACATACACATCCATGCATACATACACATGTGCTCTGATACTCTAAGATGCACCAATATCCATATAAGCTACATCCACTCAGAATAGCCATGCCTCACTAAACTCCAAGAGAGTCAGCATATCCTACCACACTTCTTTGAGACTGATACAATAGCTATCAGCAAGCTAGGAACCTACTAGAATTATATCCTGCAATAGACAGCGTACTGGAAAAGAAAGTAACCCATAGTCCTACCTGGTCAGAAGACTCCTGTAACGCCGGGTTCCTTGCTAGGCGTTCTGCCGACACAGCCAGGACGCTATCCACACTTCCTGTCGCCGCATCCATGTTGCAGCGACAGCCCGGCTTTAAATTGATGCCCCGGAAGTGCTTGGCTGCAAATACCCGGCACTGCCCATACTAAAGATGGCCGCCATAGCACTTCCGCCCTCTCTCCGCAATCAAACAATGAGAAGGGAAGATCTCGCGCACGTGCGCGCGATAATAGGAAGTTCCTACTCCCTGCAAAGGAAATACTGACGCTATCCAGCATTGCTGATAGCGTCCAACAATTCATACCATGCGCTTAAGTCCAATGGCTGTTAGGGATTCACAACATCCTTTAGATGTTAATTGTGGTCGCAGGAATCTTATCCAGGTGCCCCGGAGAGTACCAGAGGGGGCTCCACTCCTCTTAGGGACATTTAGCCACCTGAGGACGTGGACTACAGCAGAGAGCCAAGCTGCTGGACCCGCATAGCGGAGGTAAGGGATACATCCTGCTGGAGGCGAGGACTGAAAAAGGAATGGCAGTATGGGGTGTCTGAGGGTATTTATTAATTAATGGTCCTATCAGGGCAAAGGGAGGCGGGACTTTGCCCAGCAGTACGCTGACATGGCAAACACTAGGGAAAGGTGCGGTTCACCAAGTAGAAGACACTTCTCCATTTGTCTGTCCAGCCTAAACACTGGCATGGGTATGGCCCTGGATGACTGGAGTTGAACAGCCCTGCATAATGGCATTGTGGACAAAACAAAGGCAGCAACAGGCAGTCATGTACAGTGGAGTATTGTACCGTGCTGACCTTCAGTTAAGACAGGAAGTTTTAAATTGGAAGCTAGCTTCAAAGATTTAAAGAGAAAGCTTTCAGTATATAGTGATACCTTCTTCAGACTCAAAGGATGTAGAGTCAGAAGAAGGTACGTACAGGTAGTCCCAGACTTTTGAACACCTGACTTACAAATGACCCACCAATGTGATATTTAAAAAATATTAAATACTAGTGGACCTAAGCCCGTTTAAAAACGGGCTAGGTCTGTCACTGCGCATGCGCCCGCCGTGCACGCACATTTCCACCGCGCGCGCCCATCCGCCCATCATTGCTCGCCACGCGTCACATGCACATGGGGACAGAGGTGACACAGTGGGGTAACAGAGGCGGCAAAAGGACCCCTGGCAGTGAGGGTCACCAAGGGGGAGGCAAGTGAAGGGGTGTAAACATCGGAGTGCCAAGATTTGTAGTTGCACCACTGTATTGAAAATTACAAGGAGACTGATGCCTAAAAAAAATAAATGTTATGATAACTTCTCAGCTCAAAATGGGCATGCTAATATATATATATTGGCTTGTAGGAACTTGATTTGAACCAGTTTTAGCTGTGTCATCACATTGATATTTATACTGTTAGGATTATAATTAAAATAAATTAAAATCTATGTTTGAAGACCAACATACCTAAAATGACAGATTTGTATGAAAGAACTATAGAGAACATTCACAGACATGGGAGTGGGGAGCCCCTTTAGGAAGCGGAGCTAAGTTATCTGACGTTGCATATAAGTTTCTTCAACAGCTAACAGTGAGTACAAATGAAAGGCCAGAGAACTGCTGACTTCTATACCTTACAACAGGAAGTCTGGCATTGGCTGAAAAATCTCTCAAGTTCGGATCAAACCTTTTTTTCTCCCAGATCTGTATAGTTTTACAAGCCCCTGTAACTGTTACATTTGTGATAATAATAGCCCTTTTAAATAAAACAGGTTTGGTTTACTAGCTGTTTAAGGAATTACTCCAGCCAAAACTGCAAAAGCACTGCACTCCATAGGGCCATTTCAGTCTATCCGGTGTTACCAGTCCGGTATTGCGTTGCCATACAATATCCACAAGCAGGTCGAAACCACACAAATAAGTGTACTGGTTAAGGGCTCTGCCTCTGACACAGGAGACAAGGGTTCGCATTCTCAGCTCTCCCTGTTCAGCAAGCCAGCACCTATTCAGTAAGGAGACCTTAGGCAGGACTCCCTAACACTGCTACTGCCAGCCCTAATGGCTGCAGCTCTGGCAAGTCCACCAGGAGAAAAGCGCAATGTAAATGTTCTGTGTCTCGTCTATATTGATAGCTCTATCACTTTATTGAATCATCAATGTTAAAATTGACAGCAACAATTTGCTGTCAGTTTTAACATTGATGATTTAAAAAAATTAATTGCACTATCAAATACATTCGTGTGACGCCGCCCGGTTTGTGGATATTGCTGGACTGTGACCCTGTGGTAGGAGGGTGAGGGTCTTGGTACACACTTTAACCTTGGTCTTTGTGAGTGCCCCTGGACTCTCATACTACTGTTGCCATAGGCCAGCTGAATGCTGAAATCAGGTTTGCTGCAAAAGTATTAAACACATTTGTGATTACTGTCACCTGAAACAATCATTACTCATCAATCCAGATGGCAGAGCCCCATACAAACATGCTGCTTGGCTCAGTGTCGAGCAGCCTGTTCTGCTCTATTGAGAGAGAAGGGGGAGGATAAGGAGGAGCAAGCTGCAGCTGGAGTTGGGTAAAGTTTTCTAGCAGATCCAATCACCAATGTCCAAGTCTGCGGACTTTGAGAGACACCTGTACAGTATATGCTCTGGGGAGTCGACTGATATGATCACAAGCAAAAGTTTTGGATGACAAAGTGTAAGCTGAGAGAGGTACTGTGTTTATAGGAGGGATATACAGTAGCTCAGCTGAGGGAGTCGTAGCTGTGGGCATTTCCTTTTGAGATAAAAAAAAGCAGCCAGCAGGTGGTGCACTTGCACACATTCTGCAGTAGGTCAAGCTCTGACTCTCCTAACACAAATTAGACTGAAAGCAGGGGAGGGCGAGTCTGAAGAGTAAGCAAATAATCTAAAATAAGGCTTTTTACAAGTTGAATAATTTTTAAAGCACAGCTATTGCAAGATATTGTAAAATTTAAAATACAGTACATAGAAAAAAAGCGGGTTGGCACTATGGTATAGCAAGTGTGCTTAAGTAGCCTTCCAATTTAAAATACTAATGTATAAAATGTAGAATTCTCGAACAGTAAAATGCCCTATAAATTATTTTTCTCCTATGTCGCTGTCACTTACAGTAGGTACAGAAAATCTGACAGATCTAACAGGTTTTGGACTAGTTCATCTTTTCATGGGGGAGTTCTCAGTTATTTCTTTATTTACAAAAGTACTTAATGAATATCAGTTTCTGAGTCCATATGCAAAGTAGTGTGCGAATGAGCAAGGAGGCTGGCTGACAACTTTGCATCAATCCTTTCCAGAAAATGCTTTTGTAAAGAATAAGGCCTTGTTCACATTACAAATCACTAGCCTAATCGTAAGCGCTGAGCGATTTGTTGAGCGATTTTAAAAGAGCAATGCGCTTAGAAAAGTGTTTTTGCTGAGCGATTAATTTCGTGTACTGTAGCCAGTCAGGAAGTGAACTCTTGTACCCGTAAATGAATAAATACAATGTATTTATTCATTAAATCGCTCGGGAAAACTAAATTCAAAGCACTTCTTCAAGTGCTTTGCGATTTCTCTATACTTTCTATTGAACACAAATGCTCAGAAAATGGTACAGGAGCCGCATTTGCGATTCAAAAGCGGAGCACTCAGATATGAACACTCCCATAGGTAATCATTGCACAAGTGCTTTTAGAGTGATTTACAAAATTGCCAGCACTTAAAAAAACAAACGCAAACGCTCATAGTGTGAACAAGCCCTTAAGGCCTGTTTCCACTACACGCAGATTGCATGCAGAAAAACTGACTCCAATGAATGCCTATGGGCTTATTTCCACTAAACGTCATTTTTCTGATGCAGATTTTCCCATAGGAGTCAGTTTTTCTGCATCCAATCTGCGTGTAGTGGAAATAGGCCCTAAAGGTAATAATGAGAATCCCCCCGAGAAGATAAACTAGTCTAAAATCTGTCATATCTGTTAGCTTTCTACTGCCTACTGTGACAGCAATATAGGATAAAATTAATTTATAGTGCATTATAATTACATTTCATTCAGTATTTTAAATGTTACAATTTTTCACAATAGTGGTCCTAGTGGGTTTCAACTACGTTTTTAGTAGTCTGGCTGTAGCTGTTTTTTTTTGTTTTTTGATTTTTTTTTTTAATTTTCCTCATTATTGATCTTTGGTAGAACTATAAATGCACATATAGTATAAATGACAGACAAACTGTATGAAAGATCATAAAACGGGAAACTCATTTGCTTTCTTCTTGTTAACACCTGTAGGTTCTCCAAGGGTTGCCTTTGTACAGTGGGCATTATTTCCAAACACTCTCCCAATCTTTTGATTTTTGGAGAACATAATTGAAGCTGTAATCCTGAACTGGAATTGTTAAAATCTGTGTTCTAGAGTGTGGCAAAAGTTTGTGACTCTCGCCTGGCTCAGTTAAGGCTGCTGGTAGGTACAGTAAGTGAATGTCATGGCAGTGGCACGGTAGGATCATCCAAAAGGCAAGTGCCTGGGGCCTACTGGGTGTCAAAGGGCACAACTGCTACCTTCTTTGACTCCTCTCCCACCTCAGCTGACCAGAAAGACTTTAGTTAGGAGCCAAAGCTACGACTTTGCCTTGGGCCCTATTTCTGTCTAAATCCTTCTCTGGGCAGTGGTGTACTCAGGCCAGACTTCCAGGATCAGCCATGTTCTCCAGTAACCTTCACTTCAGGAGGATCTTAGTAAATTAGGCCTGAGTGGCTTCCCAATACAGTGAATTCCCCACTTGAGGCTGAGAAAATTACCGCCATGTTCTAATCTGGTGGTCACAGGTCCATTTTTTTTAAATATTCAATCTTCACAGAAGGTACCCGAAGCAAATGTCTGTTTAACATCTGGAATGTCCTCAATTATATTTCATATAAATTTCATTTTTTATGTCTGAACATTTTTTTTTTCATCTGCATAGAGTACATATGGAGGCACTGAAAGTTTTACAACTCCGCAGAAATCATTGAATCATTGTGTCCGTGAATATTGGAGTCTTCTATTAAGGATGACTGTTTGGAGTCCATTTTGTAAGCTTTGTTTCCTTTGCTTGCAAAGGACTGTACGCCTATACTACTCGGATGGCTTTGCATAGACATATGGGATAGCAAGGGGATGTTGGCATCTTGGTTGGATCCAGAAGATGGTAAGCTGGTCACGTGACCTGTGCTGGTAGAGCCACTGGCACTACTTGGGGAGCGGCTCTTTGGAGGCGGACAATGCTGGATGACTCTTGGGGGCCCAGGAGGTTGGTAGTGAGCTGTAGGGAAAGCAGCATAACCTGGTGGGATAGGGTATCCATTGATTGGGATAAATCTCTGGTTTTGAGGTAATGGTGGCCCAATAAAGCCAGTAATCTGGGCTTGTGGCATACCTTGGGTAGGGAAAATAAAATTAGCATATCTCTGATTGCTTAAGTTGCTCACAGGGCTAGCACTCAGGGAGGTGGTCTGAGTTGTAGCATTACCACCAGAAGGTGTTGTAGAGCTTGTGTGGCTTGAAAGTCCCTCCCAAGACCTCAGCCTCATATGGATATCCTTGAACTTTGGTCTCCTGGAAGGTAACTCCTGCCAACATTCAGTCATCAGACTGTACACTCTAGGAGGACAGTCCTCGGAACATGGTAAGAGTTGCCTCTTCCGTACCATCTCTATGACTTCTTGGTTGCTAAAGCCATAATATGGCTGAAGACCAAAGCTAAAAATCTCCCATAGAACCACACCAAAAGACCAAATATCTGAATCAGTGGTGAATTTTCCATACAATATTGCCTCTGGTGGCATCCATCGAATTGGAAGAAGCGATTTATTCTGTATCCGATAATAGTCAGCTGAGTATATTTCTCGAGAAAGACCAAGGTCGGAGATTTTGATGTGAAGTTGTTCTCCAACCAAGATGTTACGAGCAGCCAAATCCTTATGGACAAAGAAGTGACTTGAGAGATACTCCATCCCAGCTGCAATCTGGATGGCGATGTGGAGAAAATCTCCATGATCAAGACTAGATTTAACTGTGCCATCCTCATCGCTGCTACAGCCAACATCAGAATGTGGAGACCTCATTATGAGGAACTCATGCAGGTCGCCTAAATTCATGAATTCAAACAGCATGCATACTGGTTGTTCCTGAGTCACAACTCCGAGAAGGCAAACAACATTGGGGTGATGTAACTCGGCCATAAGAGAGGCCTCTTGCTGAAATTCAGACCACTGCTGGGAATTGGTATAATCCTTCAGTGTTTTGATGGCAATAAGTTGAGCATGATCCATTCCTGGAAGGTAGAGGTGACCTTTGTAGACCTTTCCAAAAGTACACTCTCCCAGTTCTTCCATAAACCTCACTGCTGACAAGGGAAGCTCCTTTGCTTTGGTCTGCTGAAAGGAAGAAGAAATAAAGTAATTAGCATTTTTTTATTCCAAACAAAAAAACTACCTTGAAAATATTACTTGTATATAAATTTTTCTCTTGCTTTAAAAATGGTAAAAGAAATATTGAATACGTGTGAACAAGGATGTACAATTACAAATCTCCATAACTAGTAGAAAAACGGGTTATCTGCTTTGAAACCTATGGAAGGGCGTGGCTATGACTGAAGTGGGTGTACTTTACCTGAAATGGGTGCGTTTTCCAGGGAAAGGGTGTGTTGTGCCGGAAATGGGTGTGTTTTCCATGAAAGGGGTGTGTGGAGCCTGAAATGGGCGTGCTTTACCTGAAGTGGGTGTGTTTTCCATGAAAGGGGTATGTTGTGCCTGAAATGGGCGTGCTTTATCTGAAATGGGCGCACTTTGCTGATCATTGTTAATCATATTTGCCATAATTTATCATAATCTTTCAGCGTGAAACCAGCCTTGTCCATGGCTTATAGCAGGGGTCTCAAACTCAATTTACCTGGGGGCCGCAGGAGGCAAAGTCAGATTTTTATTTCAAAATCAAATTCACACTGAAGCAAACTATTTTGCCTATTTTACCTTATAGTTCGCTTCAGTGCTCCCATTACAAGTAATCCGCCGTGTCCCCACCGCAAAACGAGGGCTGCAGAGCCCCCAAATCGCCCAAGGGGCAATCCGCCAGCATTTCCTGGAAGGGGCAGAACTTTCAGCTTCAGCTCTGACCCTCCTGACGTCAATCGCGGCGCCGCCTCTGCCCGCCCCTCTCACCCTTCCTTCACAGAGAGGGGCGGGGAGAGGCGGCGATTGACGTCAGGAGGGGCAGAGCTGAAAGCTCTGCCCCTTCCAGGAAATGCCAGCGGATTGCCCCCTGGGCGATTTGAGGGCTCTGCAGTCCTCGTTTAGCGGCGGGGATGCGGCGGATTACTTGGGAGCACTGAAGCAAACTATAAGGAAGCTTTTGCCAGCGCGGGCCACAAAATATTGTATCGAGGGCCGCAAATGGCCCGTGGGCCGCGAGTTTGAGACCCCTGGCTTATAGTATATTTATAATTTATAAAAATATTTGTACCTCTGTCCCTGATTTCCTTAAGATAACATGCCCATCCACAAGTACTTGCCTTGCAGCTACAGAGTCCCAGGTTCAAGTCTTGGCACGGATGTTACCTGCATGTTTGTACTTTCTAGTAGTGTTTATGGGGGTTTCCTCTGGGCACTCAGGTTGTATCCCACAGCCAATAAGTACAAGGTTGTGTAGCGATCGGTGACAGCACACAGAGAAAATCTGATTATTGGTGTTCTGCAGTATCACCAAGAATACAGATTTATACCTGATTATTAATGATCTGCAGAATCACCAATAATACAGATATATAACTAACCTCTGGACACCTGAATGTAAGTGTTTGGTGCAACAGTAAGGGAGTCTGGACCACCTGAGGGGCAGGTGACTCCAGACTGTATAAGGAGTTTCTCCTGATGGTCTAGGAGTACACAAAGCGTCAATGTTTCCCTGAACTGTTGGGAAACAGACTCTACTGCAGCCAAAGGACTCCAGTGAGATTGAGTCCCTGACTGGATTGCAGAGAGGTCCCTCTGAGAGACAGGGAGTCCCTGCAGCTCCTGGGCACCCCACTGGGGGGTGTCACAGGTAGAAGGGTCGGTCAGGCCGGGTCGGCAACACACGGGCAGATAAGGTACAGAGACAGAAGGCTGATTCGGTAACCAGGGGCAGGCAGGGCAACAGGTAATCAGATATGCGTAGGTACCGAATCAGAAAGCAGAGGGATAGTCAGGAATGCAATAGGTCATAACAGATATCAAACAATGCCTAGTCTTGGGTGTGAGGTCTGTGTTCTCAACACCCTGGAACTAGTCTGAAGTATAACGCGATGGTAACACAGTATCCCTATGTAATGATCGCTGCTGCAGCAGGCATTGCTGGAAGTAGTAGTGCTGCAGCTCAGGTAGTTCTCATCTCTTTACATGCAAGCTGCATAGCTTTGTCTGCCTTTCCCTGCTGTCAGCTTGTGACTGATTATCATTCACCTGTGTGGGAATCTGCATGTCTTCTCCCATTGGATGACCTCAGTATAAAGATCTGCTTCCTGCAGGGTTTCCTTGGGTTTTCATAGCTTCAGTTTAAGCCTGTCTTGCTGTCGCTTCGGCCCCCCGATCGTGTTTCTTGTTCTAAAGATACTTTGCTGGTCTTTGCATCATATATTGGTTTTTGCCAATATATATGCATACCAGCACGTTTATTATTTTCCTTGTATTTGTGTTACGTTGATACATCAGTGTCGCTGATGTATACGTACACGAACTGTTTATATCCTGTGTGCAGTTAGTCAGCTTTCCAGCACGTTTTGGTAGGTTGCGCGTACCGTGACCACCCGTGCTGAGGTAGTTACCCTGCTCCTGGTTCCGTTTGTGGATTGCGTTCATCTCTGCGAAGAGATAACGAATCCTTCTGAATCCTGTTCTGTTACCGTTTGTGGATTGCGTTCATCTCTGCGAGGAGATAACGAATCCTTCTGAATCCTGTCCTGTTACCGTTTGTGGATTGCGTTCATCTCTGCGAAGAGATAACGAATCCTTCTGAATCCTGTTCTGTTACTGTTTGTGGATTGCGTTCATCTCTGCGAAGAGATAACGAATCCTTCTGAATCCTGTTCTGTTACCGTTTGTGGATTGCGTTCATCTCTGCGAAGAGATAGCGAATCCTTCTGAGTCATGTTCCCTGTATTACTCCAGTCCTAGTCAGCGTTCCTGCTTATGTCATATATCGGTTCATTGCCGATATATACATATGTTAGTCAGACGTTACAAATAGTTTCATTGATAGCTGTAATTGTAATACGCTAGGAAAACATACTTGTTGTATATTTGTCTGTGTTACGTTCATCTATCTTGATCCTGCTATTTCTTGACTATCCTGTCCTGTCTTTGTGAGGCACGCCATCGCCGCAACGCATTGGCTGCCTCATTCCAGTCTGTGTTATTGTGGACGCTTGCTGTCACTAAGTAGTGGCTAGTTTAGCAAGCGTTCATTCTGTTTACCTGTCCTGATCTCCTCAGTTCTGGTTTGTGCGCTCAGCGCTACTTTGCGCTGAGACGTTATAGCGAAAGCATTGTTTGTGGCTGTCAGATCTGCACCGGCTCTGTGCGCCACAATCTCCTGTTGGAGTCAGTCCTCCCCTCCACTATACTAGGGATAGCCTGTTTCCTTGTGCTAGTGTGTGTACCTCCTCCACGTCAGCTCATGCGTTGCATGCTGACTGTGGAGAATACACCACCAAGCCTTACATTATGAAAACCCCATTACCAATCCCCATTGTGGGGGGGATTCCCAGAAAGTATGACACTGTTAATTATGGTTCCTGTTCCTTTAAGAAATTTGAAGAACTTAACTCTGAAACAGAAAATGAGTTTTTCTCTGAATGTGCCAGGTTCCTGGCCAATCCCGATCTCCAAGCGACTCCTGTTTCAACCTGGGCACTCCAACTAAGTTATATTTTGTTTAAAGGGGAATTATTCCAGTGGGCATTTGATGTTCTCAATCATTCCGATTTGAAAGAGAGACCGCTGGAATTTCTAGCGTTTGTGATCCATAACTGGTTGCGCATAGATCCATTGCCTTTTCCTCTTAATAAACTCCTGGCAGCAGGCCAATCAGCTTCTCCTTCAATTGCTTGCAAAAATGTTCAGCAAGCAGAAAGTGTTACTGATAATTTTCCTGCAGCCTTGAATAAATCACCAAAAACAGCAGGGTCTAAGGCAAAACGCAAACGTTCTAAGAAACGTGTCCGATCTGCAGAGTCGTTATCCTTAGCGACTGAGACCTATAATGAGATTCTGCCATTAACAGATAATGAAATGCATTTGTCTTTCAGGGGAGTTAAATGGACTTATGAAACTACTAATGAACTTTCCTCCCTGGCTAGGGAAAATAAAGATTTTTGTTTAAAAGAATTATCTGAGTATGATTATGAGGAGATATTACAGAGTATTGAACAAATCAAATTATTTGTGAAGCAAGGAAAGTTTGCATACACTACAGTTCAGCACTTGCTACAGGTATTGGAGATTCTTAAGAATAAGGAATCTGCCAATCACCTGCTAATTAACCCTATACATGTGCCTGCCACAATCATATCTGCAGACTGTGATCAGCCTAAATGTTTCGCTGTTAAGTATGCATGGGATCCTCCATTCGAGAGGGGAGAGATGGAAGCCCTGGTCTGTGAATGGAAGAATGATTCAAGTTCATTTTGTCAATTTTACAGTGCAAAAAGTGAAATGGTATTGAACGCATGCATTAAGTCAGCCTATAACCTAATAGAGGCTGGTGTGTGTAGGTATGACTGTGTGGCTCCTTTGATTGATGTGTGGGAACTGATTTTGGATGATTTTTATGTGACTCCGAATTCGCAAATTTGGCGTTCTGACCCGCCTGCTTCAGCACCTTTGGCTGATTCAGCAGGTGATTCGGAGCTCTTTTTGTGTGAAATTGAAGTTCCTGCAATTCCACCCTGTACCATGGATAACTCAGTGTTACTTCCCAGTAAAACAGAAGCCACTTATACTTTCTTAACTTTGCCCTGCACAAATTTCTCAGCAGAGAATCCAGAGGTCCTGCTGACTTCTGAGTCCAGCCTAGCCAGTACTCATGAGTCTTTGTTCAGTGAAACAGACACCAGAAAAATCTTGCCTGTCTCTGCAAACACTTCTGCAGAAATTACCTGTGTTAATAAAGTTCAACTCCTGTCTGATCCAGCAGATGCCAATAGATGCACTACATCAGTTTCCGAGTCCCAGCAATCCTGTCCAGAAACCTCAGAACCCCAGCATCTGAATTTTCCAATTTTACAATTGAATGGTGATTCAGATGCGCAAACATTGTGTCTTGATCTTCCTGTTTCTACACCTCGCTCTAGTTTCGTGAATAGCTCAGAGCATCTGCTATGTGAACCTGAAATTGCAGAATTATTACCTTGTTCAGAAAATGTTCCAATAAATTTGCCCTGTACCATGAATTGTGCAGTAGATCTCTCCAATGAAACTCAGGTCACAGAATCATTATGCTGTCCAGCAGGTGCTTCCATGGTTTTGCCCTGCAATATGGACTGTTCAGTGAAGCTGTGGTCGCAGAGTCTTATGCTTCACCCAGTACTTTGGATACTTCAGACCCTCTAGCAGAGGAGTCTGAGGCACTGCTTACCTCAGTTGGTGTTGCAGTAATATTCACTTGTCTAGCAGCTGTTTTGGAATTACAGTCTGCTCTAATAAAACTTGATGAATTTCTGCCCAGCAAAGCAGAAGCCATTGAAATATTGTCCTCGTCAGCAAGTGTGTTAGATACCTTGCCCTGTACACAGTCTGATTTAACCAATGTTGTTGAGTCCCTCTCCAGTTTTGTAACAGCCGAGGAACTCCAGCCCTGTCCTCTGAATGTTTCAGAAGTCTTGCCCTGTAACATGGATAATTCTGATTCTCTGGTCAAAATAATAGAAATCTCAGAATTTCAGTCCGGTCTGATGAGTGTTCCTGAAACCCAGCCCAGTATCCTGAAAGATTCTGGTTCTCTGGCCGCTGTGGCAGAGGTTCCAGAGTCCCCTTCCTGTCCAGGGAATTCCTCAGTTTTGCCTAGTCCGGTGGGGGCTGCTGCAATACTGACTTGTTCTGCAGCGCCTCATGAGCTCCAATCCAGTGTATTAGATGAGTCTCAGTCCAGTCCAGAGGTAGTTGTGGAGTCCCTATCTGGTTCAGTGCATACATCAGAAGATTTGTCCTGTCTTGTTAGTGCCCCTGAATCTGATTTGTTACTGACTTTGCTGGAATCAGCGACATCTAAGTCTGATCCTGCATTCTCGTGTAAAAGTCCAGTAGTTGCGAAGTCTAGTCATGATGATTTTTTTTTGGCCAGTCCTGGTTTTGGTCCTGTCCTGTCTTGGCTGACCCTGAGGCTCACAGTTCCTTGACATGCCCAGAGGTTTCTCTTGTGCCAGTGTGCCCAGATGTTCTTTGTGTGCCAGAATGCCCAAGTGTGTCTAAGGTGTTAGCGTGCTCTGATGCTTCCTTAGTAGGAACATGTTCTGATGTTGCCAGTCTGCCTGCATGCCCAGAGATGGTTCTGGTCCCTGAAAGCCCTGATATTGATGTTTGTCCTTGTGGCCCTGACTCGGGAATTGCCCTAGGTTCCATAGGGGTTCTTGATAGTTCTCCATGTGAGCCTAAGGGGCGTTCTGACCTATGGGGATCTCTTTGGAGCTTCAAGGTGTTCTGGGAGGTCTCTGAGAAAACTTGTCCTGGTGCCTTGGACTGGTTCAACAGTGGGTTTTGTGTTGGTAAAGACAGTCCCGGTGGGCATTGCAAAGGCTTTGGCATTTTTGAACGGTTCCTGGAAGGCGGTGGGTTTCGCTCAGGGAGTTTCGGAGGGCTTTCTTCTGGAAATCATGGTTCTGATGGGTGTCACACTGGGGCTTGTAGTACTGATGGGCATGGTTCTGTAGGTTCTGGTTCTGATGGGTCCAGTCTTGTGGGGACTGATTCTGGAATTCGGTCTTGCCGGGCTGTCCCGGTCATCATGAATTATCAGTCAGACTGTTTTGTTGGGAATTTCAGTTTTGAAAAGCGTCTGGAATCCGCTTTTAAGGGCGGGGGTACTGTAATGATCGCTCCTGCAGCAGGCATTGCTGGAAGTAGTAGTGCTGCAGCTCAGGTAGTTCTCATCTCTTTACATGCAAGCTGCATAGCTTTGTCTGCCTTTCCCTGCTGTCAGCTTGTGACTGATTATCATTCACCTGTGTGGGAATCTGCATGTCTGCTCCCATTGGATGACCTCAGTATAAAGATCTGCTTCCTGCAGGGTTTCCTTGGGTTTTCATAGCTTCAGTTTAAGCCTGTCTTGCTGTCGCTTCGGCCCCCCGATCGTGTTTCTTGTTCTAAAGATACTTTGCTGGTCTTTGTATCATATATTGGTTCATTGCCAATATATATGCATACCAGCACGTTTATTATTTTCCTTGTATTTGTGTTACGTTGATACATCAGTGTCGCTGATGTATACGTACACGAACTGTTTATATCCTGTGTGCAGTTAGTCAGCTTTCCAGCACGTTTTGGTAGGTTGCGCGTACCGTGACCACCCGTGCTGAGGTAGTTACCCTGCTCCTGGTTCCGTTTGTGGATTGCGTTCATCTCTGCGAAGAGATAACGAATCCTTCTGAATCCTGTTCTGTTACCGTTTGTGGATTGCGTTCATCTCTGCGAGGAGATAACGAATCCTTCTGAATCCTGTCCTGTTACCGTTTGTGGATTGCGTTCATCTCTGCGAAGAGATAACGAATCCTTCTGAATCCTGTTCTGTTACTGTTTGTGGATTGCGTTCATCTCTGCGAAGAGATAACGAATCCTTCTGAATCCTGTTCTGTTACCGTTTGTGGATTGCGTTCATCTCTGCGAAGAGATAGCGAATCCTTCTGAGTTCTGTTCCCTGTATTACTCCAGTCCTAGTCAGCGTTCCTGCTTATGTCATATATCGGTTCATTGCCGATATATGCATATGTTAGTCAGACGTTACAAATAGTTTCATTGATAGCTGTAATTGTAATACGCTAGGAAAACATACTTATTGTATATTTGTCTGTGTTACGTTCATCTATCTTGATCCTGCTATTTCCTGACTATCCTGTCCTTTCTTTGTGAGGCACGCCATCGCCGCAACGCATTGGCTGCCTCATTCCAGTCTGTGTTATTGTGGACGCTTGCTGTCACTAAGTAGTGGCTAGTTTAGCAAGCGTTCATTCTGTTTACCTGTCCTGATCTCCTCAGTTCTGGTTTGTGCGCTCAGCGCTACTTTGCGCTGAGACGTTATAGCGAAAGCATTGTTTGTGGCTGTCAGATCTGCACCGGCTCTGTGCGCCACAATCTCCTGTTGGAGTCAGTCCTCCCCTCCACTATACTAGGGATAGCCTGTTTCCTTGTGCTAGTGTGTGTACCTCCTCCACGTCAGCTCATGCGTTGCATGCTGACTGTGGAGAATACACCACCAAGCCTTACACCCTAGTCTTGGGTGTGAGGTCCGTGGTCTCAACACCCTGGAACTAGTCTGAAGTATAACACAATGATAACACAGTATCCCTAGTCTTGGGTGTGAGGTCCGTGGTCTCAACACCCTGGAACTAGTCTGAAGTATAACACAATGATAACACAGTATCCCTAGTCTTGGGTGTGAGGTCCGTGGTCTCAACACCCTGGAACTAGTCTGAAGCTTAACACAATGATAACACAGTATACCTAGTCTTGGGTGTGAGGTCCGTGGTCTCAACACCCTGGAACTAGTCTGAAGTATAACACAATGATAATACAGAAGTAATCTGGCTCAGTGTGAATTCCCAGGTCCTCCTGGTTCTAACACACTGTGGGATCTGACTATGGTCTGAGTGCTTCCACGTAAGTGTTCGCAACGGCAGACAACCTGAGACTGACCAGCAATAACTATATATAGAGCGGTGCTCCCGGGCGCCACCCACCGCTGATCAGCCAATGGCCACTTGCTCTGCGATCAGCTGACCAACCTGGTCAGCTGATCCCGTCTCGTTTGCCATAAAGGTTCTGCCTCTCAGCGCGTGGCGTGTATTCCTCAACCTGTGTGCACTAACAGACCCAGCCAGATCAAACGCACGCTGCTGCGTGCAAACCACTGAGCTGGACGCGGAATCAGCCGCCTTGCTGTCAGTCCACGCGGCGGCTTTTCCACAATCTATCACAGGTTGTGCCAAAAAAAGGCTTTGCTCTATAAGGACATGACTATGTACTCTATAAAGAGCAGCAAAATAGGTCGGTGCTAATTAAATCCAAATTGATTATAATATAAGAATGTGACCTTCTCTACTTAATACAACCATCCCACCCCCAAAAGAGGAGTGTAGCCGGTCTTAAAAGAAAGAAAAGCATTGTATGTCTCGATTTCTTCCATTTTATGAGCAAACTTATGTACACTAGCATTTACTAGACCACATTCCCATGATGCTTCTGGGTAATGTTCAGGGGGCTACCTTCTTTGGTCTAAGTCATGGATTCAAGGATTAATAATTACATATAGCTACATATTTATGCAGATTGCCCCCTGATTACATAGTGTAAACCTCAGTCTGGCAGCAGATTCCTATAAATAACGCTGGCAAATTCCTCTCTATCTATTAATAGGATATAATCGGCCGTGGGTGCAGTTAAAAGTTGGAAAGTATTTGAGTTCTTAGGTATCAACAGACAGAGGTGGTTTTACAGGACCTGTGCTGAGGGACAGTCTTTATGGCTTTATCTCGTTCATGACTAGGAATGATGGCTATTTATTAAAGGAGAACACCACTGTATAGTCAAGATTTAGTTTTAGGTGACGATAAGGGAATTAAATTGTTATTGACTTACAGCTATATCCAAAGGAACTAGACTCCAGGCACAGCAAAAAATTAGACAGCGCCTCAGTCTATCTTTTTAATGGGCGCTCAGGCATGTAGGAAGTCTTAGTCCAGCTGGTGTTGGGTGACTGCAATGCAAAGGCGTAAAAATACCCCCCCCCCCCTGCTATCCCCGTGACCACGTGTGGGAGGGACCAAGGGCCTACTCCTCCCCCCTTGTGCACAGTAAGTGCAGGACATAGGGGCATAGAGACTGGCTGCCCGTGCCGTCCCTGCTACCAAATAAATGTATTATTATGTGAAACTGAATGTCTTCTCATAGTTTAGAGCACAGGTGTCGAACTCCAGGCCTGGAGGGCCAGATTCATGCCAGTGTTTAGGATAGACTGAGAAAGAGAGGAATGTGTTCTAACTGATGGACCACACCTTTCCTGATTCAGGCCCATCAATTCATTTGAGCTGTGTCAAAAATGTGTGAGGACCCCGGCCCTCGTAGGACTGGTTTGACATCCCTAGTTTAGAGGAAATAGTGAAGTCGGTTCAGCCTTCAAATTTGCTGATAGGCTCCCCTGCTTGGAAAGGAGCTCTTGCCATTCTGTTTGTTTTTGTGAATGTTTGTGGGTAGACGCCTTACTGGTGAGGGCAGTAGTGGGTAGTCCTCCGAGTGGTGAGAGCATTTGAGGGGCTACCTGCACTGTTCCTGCCCCCCCCATTAGGGTGTAGCTTGCAGATGGTGGTCCCAGGTGGGGTGTACAATTGGAACCCCACCTGTTTCGCCCACCCCTTGTTTGTAAGTTTTCAACTCAGACACAGGAAAGCCTGATAAAACTTCAACACATTCTTACTTGCTCCAAGCTGCCAAATTAGCTTTGTCTAGAGATCCACTTTAACCATAAATCGGTACTTGTTCTTCAGCGTCTGACATATCACCACGATGTAATAATAATAACAACCTCAGTGTAATCAATAACTGGAGGGAAATCCCTATACTGAGAAACAGTCCCATGCATGGCCATAGTGGAAAATAAGCTCCGCTATTGAAGACCAGATGGTTTACATTACCCAAATCCTGAAGGCCAAAACTTGTTTAGATCCTGGCATATAGTAAATTATATCTCGGCAAGGAAAATGAGATGACCTCTGAATGACCTACGCCCAGCTAAACCAACATCATAGAATACCTGCTCATGAAACAAAACCCATAAAGATTTGGCAGTACCGAATCACTTTCAACCAATGGGAGCGTCTCGTGATGAGGTTCTGGTGTGCCTGAGAAGTACGTGTTTTGTAACTACTAAAGAATATATATATATAGATCTATTGGAGCTGAATAAGAGCCAAAGTAAACATCGTATAATGGAAAATTCAGTCCGGCTGTCTTGCAATCAGGGTCTTCATTTTATAGGAGAATGGAAGGATTAGTTTTATTAGGCTCTTCGCCTAGGGAATCAGGAAGCTAGAAAAGGGTTTTGTTTTGTTTTTTTACTGTTAGTTTTACAGATAATCATCTACAATGGCCTCTTTGTAAACTCCATTTGTTTTTTCTTAATTCCGAATGACTTTCCCAAACATTTTGTGGGACCTCCTTTGTGTCTCCTGATGATCACGCAGAAGAATGATATCTAATTATAGGGGAGGCAGTAAGATGGGATAACGAGATCCTCTGCTTCACAGGGAATATGGAAACAGAGGTGTTGCCAGATGGGCGGAGTCCTTACAGTGTGAATCTTCACATTGCGTACTGGAAGAGTTAAGCTCCATCTACACGATACGATTCTTTGTGCGATTCAATTACGATTCTATTTACGATCTGATTAAATCCGACATTGCAAAACAATGGCAAATCGAATTGAATCGAATCCCGATCGGACATGTCGGATTTAATCGGATCGTAAATAGAATTGTAATCGAATCACACAAAGAATCGTATCGTGTAGATGGCGTTTAAGCCCAGAACTTTGTGCCAAATCAATTTCTGTGAAAGGTATTTTGCCACACCCACTACGTTTTCCCCATTTCTGTATGAATTTATGTAAGTGTCCGCCTGGCTCTGTCTTCCTCACATACTGCATGGTTGCCAGAGTAACGCGGGGACGTGACGTGTGTGACATCACACACATGCCTATGTTACGCCGGCAACCACGTGGGGTGCGTGTATGTGAGGAAGAGTATGGAGACGGAGCCAGCAGAGGACAGCGACAGGTAAGTATTCATGCCTGAGGCACATTTTACACTGGGGAGGTTCTGTCACGTTGGTCGCTCGTCCTGATATCGCACGCTGTTACTGCCACGCACCCGATAGGGCATGTTGGCCCGACATCTTGCAGCATGTCCAATTTCGGGCCAAAATTAGTTGCATCACTGTTCGGGCATGCTCTTGGTGGCACCAATTTTCATCCGACTAGATTATAATCATTTGAACCGGATGGTCAATCGGCCGCCAAGTCGTCTGATGTATGCTTACCTGTATTTTGATCGCACATGGGAGATGAAATATCATATCATGATCACAGGGTAAGATTTGCACATTAGCACTGGGACTCATGGCTTTCTATCTACACCACTGGTTATAATGATTATGACTGAGCTGCCTATGATCAAATCAGTTAATGCGTCCAAAGTATGGTACGGGAGACAGTGTGATAAAAACAGACCTCAAACCACAATATGTGTCCGAACCTCGCATGCCCACAGCACTCCTGGCCACAGATGCTGTGCAGAACCCTACGGCAGTGTGATCAAAGTGGACATGCATGAAGGACACAGAGCACGTGCCCTGTTCTAACTGGGCTCAGACATAGCTTTGAAAGGGCAGCAAGAAGAAGGAGGGGTGGCTCGCTTAGCTGATGAGCCACCCGGGTTATGGGGACACTAAAGAACCCCCAGGTATAACCAGCTCTTATATTTAGTCATTGTTCAGGTACCCCTTAAAGCTGGCATAAGCCCACTTTACTTCTGAAGAAGACAGTTATTCTCCTTATTTACTACCTTTTGCTTATAAGCATTCAGCATGGACATCTCCACATTCTGTCCTCGGACGTGCTTGGGCTGCCGCAGCACCGCTGGAGACGCCACCTTCTGGTTATTTCGACAGATGCAGATGAAGAAGAACAGCAAGGCTATGGCCAATGGGATGGTGACGCTTGGAACCAGAATGTATAGAATCTCCATCTTGCTTTTCTCTTTAGAGTCTTTGGAGTCTGGAACAGTCCAAAATTAGATTATAAATATAGCTTCATATAGGGATGACACATTTTCTATAAAGATTTACCCCATTCATTGAACATTTCATATCAGAATACTAGTGGCGGCTCAGCGAGGCTCACAATCTAACGTCCCTGATACTGGGCCATTTCTTTTGGAGGGGGGTAGTCAGTAAACCTAGCAGTATGTTTTGGGATGTGTGAAGAAACATATACTAAGTAGAAGCCTATGCAAAACAAAGCGTCACTTTAATCACTTCAGGACCATCATATAAGGACCACAGCAGTTATGATATTTTAGCCATGTCCCTATTTAAAGTGTACCTGAGATGAAATGTAATAAAGCATCTATACTTACCTGAGGCTTAATTCAGCCCCCTTTAGACCATAGGCTCCCTTGCTGGCTGACCCGTCCCTTCCTCAAGTCACCCCCAGTCCCGCAGTACTGTGCAGAATGCTCATGGCGACAGGAGCACAACTGCGGCCAGGCCACGCATGCACAGTACAGCACGACTGAGAGACTGGGCTGGCCAGCAGAAGACTTGAGCGGCCTGGGAAGGGCAGGAAGACGCCCCAGGTAAGTATAAGCCCCCCTTTACACTTACATTGCAAGTGTGCATTGCAATACCTTGTTTTACCGCAGGGTAATGCAACAGTAATGCAAGTCAATGGGGTCTCGTACTGCTGACTGTGTCACAAGTTTCTGAATTGCCGGCAAGCCAACTCAAAGTCAGCAGCGCGTTACCATATGACTTTTGTGGCGACGCCGCGGAAGGGTGATGCAGGCATTTCTTTGGTGGGAGTGCTTCGCAGCACGCATGCGTGGACTGAAGGGAATCCCAGTGACGTGCTTCCTGCCCAGCAGGAAGTACCTCACTGAACAGGGGGTGGAGCTATGCATATGACCCTGTCGGCACACTCTGCTGCAGGGTCATATGTTTGTCATTTTTTGAGTTATGGTGGGATGCGGCATGAGCATAACATCCCCACCACAATGCAAAAAATAGATGATCCGAGATAAACTTTTACACATTTTATAATTATGCCCCTGACATATATTTTATAGGGCATTTCTCAAGCCAAATACTTATTTTTTTAATGCTCTAACTCCCTGTAAACTAAACAAGCCACGCCCACAGCTCCGCCAGCACTAAGGCATTCTGAGTCCCATGTAGCAAGTGCTCATGGGAGCTCAGTCTGGGGAGGAGGAGGCTTTTCCCGAAGGAGGACGAGGCGTTACCAGCCAGGAGCTGCTAAGATTTCAGAGGCAAGGGGACGGAGAGGAGAGGATGGAGGAGGAGTGCAGTTTTCAGAGGCAAGGGGACGGAGATGGGAGGATGGAGGAGGAGTGCAGTTTTCAGAGACTGAGGGCTGGAGATGCAGAGCAGCTTGGCTGTGTAATGATGACATGGCTGCTATCATTTGATCACAGGAAGAAATAATTATATACTATTGAAGCTGTTTGCAGCTAGATTTGCTGTGTAAACCATCTGAACTTTAGATGAGATATATATATAGACAAATTACTTTCTATAGTTAGTTTTTCATCTCAGAGCCGCTTTAATGCTTTATCACATTTCATCTCAGGTACACTTTAATCAGCAATAACATCTTAGATAGATAGATTTTTTCTTTGGAAAGTATTTTCTCCCAAGAATAATTTTATTTTCTACACTTTTTAAATCAACAAAGAAAAAAAATTAAATAATGCATTATTTCTCAGTTTTCACCCATTATAGCAGAGCCGGATTAAGGCTAAATGGGGCCCTAAGCAAAGTAACTGATTTGGGCCCCCCCATCATGTCGTAATAGAATCAGAAGATACAGCTTAACAGCAACATGCCGCACACACCGGGGCAGCCGAGCTACTGGTTGCTATGGGCAATAGCTCGCTTTCCTCTGTGGGTGCACAATGCAGGGAATAGCAGCGGCAAAATGCAGAGTGAGAGATGAATGGCTGGGACATTTGCATTCAGGGGCTGGGGCACCACTGTGAAGAGGGCGCCAGACATCACAGCAGCAGCACTTTCCCCTTCATCTCCAGCCTGGTAATAGCAGAAAGCTCTGGACACCGCCAAACTGGAAGCCGTTCTCCAGACAGAATTACAAATGATATGTATCTTTCCATAGTTACATTGTATTACACAGGACGACTTTTCTCCAAAGTCAGCAGCTCGATTCAGCACAATGCAATGAAATATAAGGAACCCAGGGGGATATAATTACAAACATCATGCTGGTAGGTGTGAAGATGTAATTAATTAGTTGTGGGTATGCTTAAAGGCATACCCACAGGCACTGCTCGGAGTCCCTTTAAGGGCTCTGCCTCTGACACAGGAGACCAGGGTTCGAATCTCGGCTCTGCCTGTTCAGTAAGCCAGCACCTATTCAGTAGGAGACCTTAGGCAAGTCTCTCTAATGATATATAAACCGCCGCCCTATGCCTTTTAGTTTTCGCTATTTTGGCAATTGAAATTTCCGTGGCCGCGATTTCGATTGCAAAAATAGCGAAAACTAAAAGGCATAGGGTGGTTTATATATCATTGGAAAGAGGAGAAAGAGAGCTTTAAAATGATATGCATCTTTCCATAGTTACTGCACTGCTCAGAGTCCCTTTAACCATTATACCATCCAGCCAATGCTGACAGGATGGCGAGGGCTGGTTTATGTGCTGATGGGGCCCCTTTGACTCTGAATGGGGCCCCAAGCGACTGCTTTTGTTGCCTGGACGGTAATCCGGCCCTGCATTATAGGGTTCCAATAATAAGTGTTACTGTAGATACCAACCACACATTTTATTTATCTCAAAATTTAAATTATGTTACTGTCACAATTTATGGTGATCATAGTTGATTCTGATTCAAAGGTGGGTTTTTGTTACAACAACAACAACAACAACAAATAACATTTGTAAAGCGCTTTTCTCCCATGGGACTCAAAGCGCATAAGCATGGCTCCGACCATCGTGGTACAGAGGAAGAATTTTATAAATCTGGAAATGCCAGGCTAAACAGGTGGCTTTTCAGTCTGGATTTGAATAGCTCCAGGGATGGTGCTGTCTTTACTGGGTGTGGTAGGGAGTTCCAAAGAGTAGGGGCAGCATGACAGAAGGCTCTGTCTCCAGATTTTTTGAGGTGCACTCTGGGAGTGACCAAGTTTATAGAACTTGCTGATCTGAGGTTGTGAGAGGTGTGGTGCAGCTTCAGCAAGTCCTTCATGTATCCAGGGCCCAGATTGTGCAGGGATTTGAATGTCAGCAGTCCAATCTTGAAGAGTATTCTCCATTCTACTGGTAGCCAGTGCAGTGAGCGAAGGATCGGTGTAATGTGACAGTGGCGAGGCTGGTTTGTTAGCAATCTGGCAGCAGCATTCTGCACTAATTGCAGGCGACGCAGGTCCTTTTTGGGGAGGCCAGCATAAAGGGCATTGCAGTAGTCCAGCCGTGATGTGATGAAGGCGTGGACTAGGGTTTGAAGATCCTCTGGGGGAATCAGATGTTTAATCTTTGCAATGTTACAACGTGGACTTTTCAGCCTTAGTGAATTGGCCTTTGACAAGATGCTTGTTTTCTGCATTAGCAACTGCGGTGATACTTTGTGAATTCAGCCCAATGTCATTGTGCCCTGCACACAACTGCCAATTGTTCCCTGCTGTAGTGAATGAAGGCTCTGTTCCTCCATACAGAACAATCCCAATCATCACAGATTCTGATTTCCGGCTACAGGCACTGTACAAGGTAAACTCTCCATGCAGTAACATGTGGCTCTGTGTTACCGCTACACATCTAGCCCAGAACAATAGTGAACTGTACAAGATTTTTCAGCTAACGCTTGCCATGCAGAGGTCAGTAACAGCCTGATCTGACAAGCGATTAATAAAGGTGGTTTAGTGGGATATGGCAGACACTCGGCAGTGAGCTGGATAGCGTACTGGTAAGACTGTTGTCTTTGATGTGGGATTTGAGCCGAGGAACAAGGTTTGCATCCTGGCTCAAGCCAGTACAGTTTGGAAACCAGTAAGGAGTCTTTGGACAAGGCTCCCTAGATATCCTGGTCGCCCTCAGTGGTTGCAGCCCTGAAGTGAATTTTTCCACGTGTCCACAAAACATGTCCATGACATGGTGTCCCCCACAAAAAATGGGAACTAAAAAATGTATGTATTTATTCCTGCATACCAGTATGAACCGGAAGCAGGAAATTTGGGCCCCTGTGGCTATTGGACAGTTTGGGTGCTGCCATGGGCGCTAATGCAAATATTGGTTATTGGGCGCCAAAAGCAGTAATAAATAGCAGGTGCCTGGACCGTGCAACCAACATTTTTCATCTTTGAAAATAATAATTTTGAAGTCTTGGAAGTAATCCCCTCCTCTTGTTTCCTGCCACTCCCTTTAGATTGTAAGCTCGCAAGGGCAGGGCTCTCTCCCCCTTTTGTGTCTTGGAAATCATTATACATTTTATTCATCATGGTACTTTTATCACTGCCATTACCACTTCTGTATTTTGTATTCTGTATGCTGTATCATTTTTTTGTATTTTGTCACTAATTATGTATTTCATATATTAGTGTACACCATTGTCTGTATTATGTACCCCATGTTTGTTTCTTACTTTGTACAGCGCCACGGAATATGTTGGCGCTTTATAAATCAATAATAATGATAATCATAATAATCGTTTAAAAAAAAGTATTGTTTTTAAATGTATCATTTTGGGGTTTTAAGGTTAGGCGTTAGGAAGGAGGGTTTTAGGGTTAGATGTCAGGAAGCGGGGGTTTTAGGGTTAGATGTCAGGAAGGAGGGTTTTAGGGTTAGATGTCAGGAAGCGGGGGTTTTAGGGTTAGGTGTCAGGTAGGGAGTTTTAAAGGGAACCTTAACTGTAAAAAAAAAAATGAGTTTTACTTACCTGGGGCATCTACCAGCCCCCTGCAGCCATCCTGTGCCCTTGCAGTCACTCATGGCTGCTCTCCTCCCTTGCTGCCAGCTAGTTTCGTTCATTTTTTTTACAGTTAAGGTTCCCTTTAAAGGGGAACTGAAGAGAGAGGTATATGGAGGCTGTCATGTTTATTTCCTTTTAATCAATACCAGTTGCCTGGCAGCCCTGCTGGTCTATTTCTCTGCAGTAGTATCTGATTAAAACCAGAAACAAGCATGCAGCTAGTCTTGTCAGATCAGACTTATAAGTCTGAACCACTGAAACACCTGATCTGCTGCATGCTTGTTCAGGGGCTATGGCTAATAGTATTAGAGGCAGAGGATCAGCAGGGCTGCCAGGCAACTGGTAATGTCTAAAAGGAAATAAACATGACAGCCTCCATATACCTCTCTCTTCAGTTCCCCTTTAAGGTTAGGTGTCAGAGGGGGGAGGGTTCTGTCTATGAGTATGGTTAGGTTTAGCTGTAGTAAAATGTCGATAACATTTACCAATGTTTTACTATCATCCTTACCACTGTAAATATTTTTTCATTTAGCACCCAGTTCCTGACGGTGTTTATTGCTTAGACTTACGGTATATCCGCTTTACCACGCGCCCATTTTTTCTCATGCACGCAGGTGAACCTGCCCTGAATAAATCAAGCCAATTATCATCCCATATTAATGATATTAAAAATTCCTTGTAGCCATTTCCCAGAAAGAAGGTGGTGGAGTTCTCACATGGAGGACCGCTGTCAGCATAGTGTCAGCATTATGTGTCAACCGCAAGGTCGCGAGGTAGGAAGTGGACAGTAATAGGCCCAATTAGTGCTATAACTTGGGCTCTTCCGCCCGCTTGGCGATGCTTTGGAAGCGACGATCGCCGTGGATACTGTGCTTCCTTGTAAACAGCGCTGGTAAGAAGATTCCCTGTAATTACTCAGGTTGCAGAGCACATGCATCGGCGGTGAGGCTCGTCTGCTCTGGGAATTTCCTGTTTGGGATGCCGCGGCTTCAGCTTCCAGGCTGTGCAGCTCTCCTGAGCCAGGCTTGTTTTTCATGAGCTACAAAGGCTGTCTGTATCCTGAGGCTCCTGCACCACACAGCACAGTAGCACTGCAGGCATGGAACAGGGCCTCCCCTCTTCCCACTATAAGAGGGAAACATCATCCCTTCATACAGGGGCCTTGTTTCATGCTACGTGCCACCGAGCTGCACGGGGCGCAACCCCTACCTGCCCCGGACTCCCCCAGCTACGGATTAAAGGGAAACGTGGTGGGGATAAAACATAACTGTAATCTTATATAATATCGAGTTATGCCAACTACACTGCAAACTGTAGTGTTTCTAAACACATCATATATTAACCGCTTCAGCCTACTGGCCATTTTACCTTAACGCCAAAAGCCATTTTCACCTGTCAGCGCTCCTCCTCCCATTCATCTGGCCATAACTTTATCACTGCTTTTCACATGTGAATTATCTATATCTTGTTTTTGTTGCCACAAATAGGGCTTTTTGTGGGCGATACTTGTTTTCAGTAATTATTTTATTTTCTATGCATTTTTTAGGCAAAAACGAGAAAAAAATACACTATTTCTCCAATTCCATCCTCTATAGTTTTTAAAAGATAAAAACCCCACCCATTTTATTTGCCCGGTAGTCCCGGCTATCACAACATGTAAATTATGCTCCCAGTACAATGTATGGCGGCAATATATTATTAGGAAGTAAAGGTGTATTTTTCTGTTTTGAGGTTTTTTGTGTGTGTCTGGTCAATTGCAAGCCCTTATGTACTGAAATAACAGAAATATACCCTCATGACATACATATTAGAAAAAAAAGTTTGGTAAAAAAAAAAAAAAGTAAGGTGGTAAAATTGGTCAGCGATTGGCCAATCATAATTGAGAGTGTGTACCAGGCTTTAGTATCTGAGAGAGAGAGTTGGCTTGTGGTTAGTATAAGGTTTGATGTTATGGTCAGGTGGTTTAGTGTCAGAGTTTTTGTAACAGCTAAACTTAGCATCAGGGTTATTTTAACCACTTGGTCCAGGTCCAGGCCAGGTCCAGGCCTTTTTTCTTTAAAAGGGCCACTGCAGCTTTAAGGCCAAGCTGCAGGGCCGCACAACACAGCACACAAGTGATCCCCCCCCCCATTTCCCCCCACCAACAGAGCTCTCTGTTGGTGGGGTCTGATCACTCAGCAGTTGTTTATTTTTTTTTTATAAATATTTTTATTTTTATTAAATGTGCATATTTATTTATTTTTCTAAATCCCTTCCTCCCTCCCCCAAGCCAGCCTATGACGGCGATCGGCTGTCATAGTCCTCAGCCTATGAGAGCCGATCGCTCTCTTGTGTCCCAGTACAGCGCTGCTGTAGATCGCAGCGCTGTACAGCCCTATTAGACAGCGGATTCGCCATCTAACAGTCTCCGAGCAGCAGGTATGCACAACGTCACGCACCGCTACACGTCAGGAGCAAACGAGACTTCAAGCGAATGCAGTACTCTGCGCGGGAGTCGTCGGGATCTTAGCGATCTGATCTGCTGTGACAGTCGTTACTGCGGCGCGACGCTGAGCAACGTTCGCGTGGTTGTGTGCCTTTGCTCACATTGCGATTTTGCGAAAGTTACCGCTCGGCACTCAAAAATCGTCGGTCGTAGGGAAAATCACGACGTGGTTACATAGCTTTAGGTTAACAGGGTCAGTCAGTGTTAAATTTATGAGAAAGCTAGTTTGATAATGTGAGGGATAAGTTCAGTGTCAAAGTAAAGTCGGGTACACACTTCCAGTTAAGATTCACCAATCACTGACCAATTTTACCACCTCCATGTAGTAGAATGGAATACCTTCACAATCTGCTCATAGACCATATGCAATTCACTTTTTCACCTAAGTTTTCTCCAAGGAGATAATTTTTCATCTTCGATTTAAAATAACTTTCTTGCACTTTTTAACTAATAAAGTACCAAAAAGTAGGTGAGAAAGTACTATCAAAATTATTTTGAGTACTTTCTTGCTTTCTGGTGGCTTAAAAAGCATTTTATTGACAAGTTTAAAATTATCACCTAGGAGAAAATTCAGGTGAAAAGGTGAATTGCATATGGGCCTTAGTGTTCAATATCTGTTGACCCTCATACTACTTTGAGGTGGTAAAATTGGTCAGTGATTGGCCAACCATAATTGAAAGTGTGTGCCAGGCTTTAGTGTGGGGGTAGGCATTAATTTGTAAATAAAATTAGGATAAAACAATTTTAATTTTCTAACATATTAGACTTAAAGAAGAGCCAGAAAGCTCACATTTGTGTTAAATGTCAGCAATGGCAGCCTCCATATTTATCACAGTATGTTCCCTTTAAAAGATGAAGCTCCACCCTTAATCTAGAGGGTGTGGCTTAACATCTGGCATATAACAGGTAGAGATGATTCATTTTTTAAACAGACACTGCATCAGGGGCGTAACATTAGACCCTGCAAGGGATACAGTGGCAGGGGGCCCTGTGGGGGAAGTTTATTTTCCCTGTTCTGTCCCTGAGAGACTGACAACTAAGGGCACGGAGACAAAAAAAACGTTCTGCTCTCTGCACAATTGTTCTAATGACTGCATCTGCTCAGCTACTGATAAGGAATCATACAATGTTTTGAAGACAAAGATTTGTATACAGTCCCTATTCAGTGTTCAGCAGGGTCTTGTGTACAGTGCTGCTCTACCCCAGCCTCTACTCCTCCCCAAGTGCTGCATACTGTAGTGATGCTTGAGGAGTCTGTGCACTGAGAGAAAAAAACTCAGAGATGGACAGAGTGAGTGTAATAAGCTGAAGCCCCATCCAAAGTTACGCAGGGGGACCTAGTGATTTCTAGTTACGCCTCTGAATTGCATTAGGTTGGAACTAGGCCAATCTAGCACCTGTAGTAGGCTGAATCAGGCTCAACCTGCATGCAAATTGCCACAACATTTGCACGGTTTGAATAATTTGCCTTTCATTGATCCTTTGTAGACACTGGCAGTTCTGTTGAGGAATACACCATAAGGGCACTGCTGGGTTGATTGGTGCTTACCACAGGCTGGAATGTCACACAATTCATGCTTGACGTTTTCATCTAACGTAAAGCACCACGGCGCCTCCTTCTGGTTGCCAGGGTTCCTGCAGTACGAATGACCCCCGTTCAGCTCAGGGTAGCGCAGAGCATTGAAGGCGTGGGTGTGCGGATACTGCGAATTCCACGGCTGGCACTGACGTCCAGATCTGGTGACGCTCACCGTGCCACGGTAATCCATGCCGCTGTTGTTGTAACATTTGTGGTCTGCAAAGGGGAGAAACATACATGTTATAAACAAGACCCTCTTCAAATAATTGTAATATTTAAATGTGATCTGCTGCAGAGTACAGTAGGTCCACAAATATGGGGTCACGACAGAAAACAAGCCACGTATAGTAAATAGCTTAAGTGGGAAGAAAATCTGGCTTACAAGAGCTTGCAATCTATAAGGGTACAAGGGAGTTTACAGAAAGGATAGAAAGGCTGACAGTTTTTAGTTAGGTGAAACAGCTACGGAAGGTGTGTTTAGAATCTATTGTGACATCAAGTTCTTTTACAGCAAAACAAGGGTTAAGGTGGCCATATACTGGCAGATGGCCAAAGCAGGCATCATTTGCAGCATCGATTTCCAGCAGATTCTATCACAGTGATAGTATCTGCCAGATACGATTGGGAAAATCGAGTTACGGTTAGTGTCAGGGTTCATTTAAGGGAGAGTGTGAGTCTGCATATAAAGGTTTGGGCCAGTCTTATAAAAAGCATCCTGATAAGTAAGGCTGGACTTACAGTGGTCAGTTGCCCCCTGAAGTTTTCCCATTCTGTAAGTATTGCCCCCTGCTGCTTTCCCATGCAGCAAGTATTGCCCCCTACTGCTCCCCAATGCAGCAAGTATTACCTCCTGCTGCTCTGCGGCAAGTTTTGTCCCCTACTGCTCTCCCATGCGGCAAGTATTTCCCCCTGCTGCTTTCCCATGCAGCAAGTATTGCCCCCTCCTGCTTTCCCATGCAGCAAGTATTGCCCCCTGCTGCTCTCCCATGCAGCAAGTATTGCCCCTGCTGCTCTCCCATGCAGCAAGTATTGTCCCTGCTGCTCTACCATGCAGTAAGTATTGCCCCTACTACTCTCCTGTGTAGCACGTTTTGCCCTCTGCTGCTTTCCCATGCAGCAAATTATTGCCCCCTACTGCTCTTCCATGCAGCAAGTATTGCCACCTGCTGCTCTGCCATGCGGCAAGTATTGTTCCCTACTGCTCTCCCATGCGGCAAGTATTTCCCCCTGCTGCTTTCCCATGCAGCAAGTATTCCCCCTACTGCTCTCCCATGCAGCAAGTATTGCCCCCTGCTGCTCTGCCATGTGGCAAGTATTATCCCCTATTGCTCTCCCATGCGGCAAGTATTGCCCCCTGCTGCTTTCCAATGCAGAAAGTATTGTCCCCTACTGCTCTCCCACGCAGCAAGTATTGCCCCTGCTGCTCTGCCATGCAGTAAGTATTGCCCCTACTGCTCTCCCACGCAGCAAGTATTGCCCCTGCTGCTCTGCCATGCAGTAAGTATTGCCCCTACTGCTCTCCCACGCAGCAAGTATTGCCCCTGCTGCTCTGCCATGAAGGAAGTATTGCCCCCTGCTGCTCTGCCATGCAGTAAGTATTGCCCCCTGCTGCTCTGCCATGCAGTAAGTATTGCCCCCTGCTGCTCTGCCATGCAGTAAGTATTGCCCCCTGCTGCTCTGCCATGCAGTAAGTATTGCCCCTACTGCTCTCCCGTGTAGCACGTATTGCCCTCTGCTGCTCTACCACTACCATGTAGAGAAACTTATTTGGATGAAGTTACAGTGAGGCAGGGAGCATACCTGCCACATATGGGAAATGCACTCTGCCGCACTTAGACAATAGGTTGCTTGGGAATCCAAGTTTTTTTTACGTTTATGTTGCGGTTTCACTTTTTTTTTCATAATAAAAGAATCAGACAACCTTCTGCTTTTTCCCGTATATAGCGTGCCAGGGTGTGTTGTTTTCTCACTCAATTAAGAAACAGGGTAACTCAATATAAATTCAGCAACCTACTTTCTTAATTCAACTTAGGCGCCAAATTCTGAAAACTTTTTGGGGTCATATCTGGTAATGCTTTTTCAGCACCCATCAAACAAAATGATGCTAATATAGTGCAAGAAAAGTGATATCAAAGTGCTTTCTTTGCTTGCAATGTGCTAAAAAGTGCGATAACGTGAGATAAAGATGAGGTGAGATAACTCATGAGAAAAGTTAGGCTTTATGCCCTCTGCAGATACACTTGCGTCTTATTTTCTAATGCCTTAAAGAGGACCTGAACTCATGCACAGGACAGAAGGAAAACCTGGAGAAATGCAACCTGTATGTATTTAGAGAGTTTAGCCTGTTTAAAGGGACTCAGAGCAGTGCAGAAACTATGGAAAGATGCATACCATTTTGAAGCTCTCTTTCTCCTCTTTCCAACGATATATAAACCGCCACCCTACGCCTTTTAGTTTTCGCTATTTTCGATAGAAATCGCTGCAGCATTGTGTCGTTGGAAAGATGAGAAAGAGAGCTTCAAAATGGTATGCATCTTTCCATAGTTTCTGCACTGCTCGGAGTCCCTTTAATTCCCTCTTGTCTGTGACTAATCACAAATGTAATTTGATCTCTCAGCTATGTCAGCTGGCTGCCATGTCAGAGCAGCTAATTTGTAAACAAGTGTAAACACAGGATGCTTACCCTATGTCTTCTTCCATGAAAGCAGGATGTAAACACACTGCTGATTTATTGCAAGATTTGTACCAGCTGTATCAAATATAAAGGTTATTATGCTGGTGCTTCGCTTTTAGAGCAGAGAGGTTCAGGTCTGCTTTACCGGTGTTGTGTTCCCCTTTGTCAGGCTGCCTATGTGCCATACACAAGCCCTCATAAACAAAACATCATAGTGGATGACCCCCAGGAGCATCGCCCAAGACCACGTGGTGAGCCTAAACGAGGCATGATTGGAATAACTGAAGCAAGTGAACCACAAGGAGAGCCGAGAAAATATCTGAGCACAAAAAGCTGATTGAGAGCAGGAGAAGCTGGCTGGCTGTGTGGTTCTTCCCTTGGCAGAAGGTACATTACAGACCATTACATTTTCTTATTTTTTGGCATGTAGAGAAAGGAAACCCCAAACCTAAACGTGAACCACGAAAGTGGGTAATTGCACCTGGTGTGAGGTCACCGTTAGTCCGCCACTTACTTTTATTGATGGGGTCCGCCATCGGGATTCCTATGCGGATACAGTTACTGGCCTCAGGACTGTCTGGCTGCGGAAGGTCCTCGCAGTTGGGCAGCTTTAACCTCATTAGGATCATGGGGTTGGACCTGGCGAAGATGTACTCAGCTTGGCACAGGACGTTCTCCAGGATCTCACACTCGTCCCGGCACAGGTCCCGCGGCTTGGGGGACGAGGAGCTCTCCGAGCAATAGGGGAAGGCGTAGTGGCAAAGTGACGGGATGGCAAATTTGGAGCACTTATCGGAGAGGTGGTTGGAGGTGCCGATCATTGTGAAGGCCGCTGAAACAGAGCAGTTATAGAAGAATGAGCGGAGGCAGCAGAGTGAGGCACAGACAACAATAAAGATCCAGTCCTTCAGTTTTTCTTGTTCTGTCCAGGTATAAAAAGGAAATTACGTTTAGGCTAATAGATTCCTGACCATAATGCAGATTCTCTGGCTACAGAGTTCACGTGTTCCAGATGATGGCTTTAGACAGTATTATAACCAGAGGATCACAGTAACAGCAAAGGACATTCTAGAGACAGGTCAGCAAAGGTCGCCTGGAAGAGTTAAAGTACCCCTGAACTGGTTTGTGACTGACATACTTTTAATGCTGTTTTATCTGTGGGACTGTGACATATGTCATCCTCCCCCTTTCAGTGGCCCATGTCCCCCACTCTGCTTATCCATAATATTCGACTGAGCAGGATGTTGGGTGGGGAGGAAGTGGCAGTTCCTCCTCCTTTCTGCCTGTCCTTAGGAATGCCCCCACCATTCGCCGCTTATAGTTCCCGATGTGTGTTACAACACACAGCCCACAGGAGACCTGCAATGTGTGCAGGCTTGTAGTGATTGAGCTGGGGACCATAGTGTACAAAGAGAGGGTGTGGTACCAATGAAGTCCAAGGTAAGTAAGTAACCAACATACACGGCCAACACCCGAGCAGAGGGGGTTGGTGTGGGATATTACTGGGAGGGAGGAGGTGCCCCAAGATGTGATGTGTGGAATAGATAATGTAGGCTGGATAAAACATACATAAATAGGCTTACCTCTAAAAGAAAGGAGTAGCCAAAAAAAAGTAATAACATTTTTAATGGAAACCAGACAATTGAATGATAATGGGTTTCGCAGTTCGCATACCGCTTCCTCAGATCAAATAACAAAGAAAAGTGTCTCAATACTAGCGATTTGCAAGCAGGGAGCACCTCTATGACTATAACTATTTGCAAACAGGGAGAAACTCTATGACTATGACCATAGAGGTGCTCCCAGCTTGCAAATCGCTAGTATTGAGACACTTTTGTTATTTGATTTGAGGAAGTTGACTGCGATCCACGAAACGAGTTATTCTTTTTTTGGGCAACCCCCTCCTTTTAGAGGTAAGCCTATTTATGTATGTTTTATCCAGCTTACATTATCCATTCCACACATCACATCTTGGGGCGCCTCCTCCCTCCTCCCTCCCAGTGATAGTGTACACAAACCAGTTCAGAGGTACTTTAAGTTAAATTACTTGGATCTACACAGTTACAAATGCAGCATGCCACAAGTCTTGTAGGAGTAAAGCTGTACTTAGTGATGCTATAAGTATACCTGCGACTAAGGATAAAAGAAGTTTTATACATACCTGGGGCTTCCTCTAGCCCCCTTCACGCTGATCAGTCCCTCGCATCCTCCTCCACTGCCTCGTTCCACCGCAATCTGGCTCAGTAATTTCTGGAGTAGGAGCTAACTGCGCATGCGCTGGTGGTGACCTCTTTAGTCCAGCCAGGGGATCTCTATGGAATGTTCGTTACAGAGAGTTCTATGCACAGAGGGAGATAGTGCTTGCTTGGCAGTTGGAGAAAGCTGCTATTTCCCACAATGCAACAAGGTTCACAGACAGCAAACCATGGTCATGACATCACACTGTGGGAGGGGGTTCACCACAAACTTCATTTATGCAGGTTATTATGGAATATGGATTCAGCAATTCTGCTAAATCTGCATATAAAGATTCCCAAGGCTGACAATATAGTCAGGAACCCCTCCCCAGCCCACTAGACTAACAATATAAGCACCTACACATCAGCTCATCAATACCACTTATTTCCAAGACAGTTGCTCATTGTAGCCCACTTGCTGAACTAGACTAGAATGTCAAACTGCCTTCTGGGGGAGGATGTGTGGAGAAACTGCTTTCCACACTCCTTCCAATCAGGATACCGGAGGGAGGTATGGCTGAGTAGTCACTTAACTCTCCCCAACAAGTGGGGCCAATGGAGAGGAGTACTTCCAACTGCATGCTACTAGTTAGAGTGACAGGCATATGTAGGCTGCCAAGTTTATTTTGTTTTAAACAATACCAGTTGACTGGCAGTTCTGTTGACATTTCTGGCATCAGTAATGTGTGATTCAAATACCTGAAACAAGCATGTGGCTAAACCAGTCAGACTTCAGTCAGAAACATCTGATCTGCATGCTTGTTCAGGGTCTATTGTGCATTGCTTAAAGTGAACCAGAGACGAAGCACCTTCATGTATTTTACCATATAGATCAGTGGGAACATTAGAGAAAACACCTACCATGCTTTCTGTTTCATTCTGCACTGCACAGCTTGCTTCTTATCAGACCTGATAAAATCCTCAACTGAGCATTCAGTCTGGCTTTGCTATAATGACTCAGCTTAAATGATTCCTGAGCAGAGCCAGCAGGGGGCAGGCTTGGGCTTGAAAAGACATGAGAGAACACAGACTGAGCTATAATTATTCCTGAGCAAAGCCAGACTGAATGCTCAGTCCAGGATTTTATCAGCGCTGATTAGAAGCAGGCTGTGCAGTGAAGAATGAAACAGAAAGCAAGGTAGATGTTTTCTCTAATGTTCCCACTGATATATATGGTAAAATACATGAGGGTGCTTCGTCTCTGGTTCCCTTTAAAAGGAAATAAACATGTCAACCTCCATATCCCTCTCACTTCAGGTACCCTTTTAAATGAGGAAGCATGCCAAGTGGGTTACAAGGAATGACCGCTGCTGATTAAATCAAAACAAGGATATTTAAGAACTTCTAAATAGAGAACTCTTCGCCGGCGAGGAGTATTCTGCGAACATTGGCTGTTTGCATTTGCGGCGAATAGCGAACATTTGGCGTGTTTGATTAGCCCCTATACATTATCACTGAGATAAACTTTGACCCCTTACCTCACAGTCAGCAGGCACATGGCAGCCAATCAGCTAGCACCCCTTCCTGGACCCCCCCCCCACCCCTCTATCAAAATGCAGTTGTGGTGGCCATATTGGATCAATTCTCTGCTGACTGCTAGTGAGAGCAGGGTCAGACTTGCTGCAGATAGGTAGGGAAAGCATTAGCTAGGCCTGTGTTCTTGTTCCTCACTTGCTTTGAAAGCACCCCAAACAGCCCTATTGAGGGCTAGCACATTGGTCTACTGTGTTTTGTGTGTGTGTGACACTCCACAGCCCACTGGCACCCAGAGCTGTGTGCACACTACTGCTGTTGCCTTATTAAGTTACAGACACAGAACCACTCCAGTGCATTATTATTTCTCTGTATTCTGATAGTACTATTGCATTTCTCTGTTTGTGACACTCCACAGCCCACTGACACCCAGAGCTGTGCATAATGTGATTTCTACCTTTTAGGGATTAAAACCCAACTTTGCGTCAACTCCGTAATTTTTGGTGGTATTTTTGGCATGGATCCCCCTCTTGCATGCCCCTGTCCAGGTGTTAGACCCCTTGAAAAAACGTTTTCATCACTTTTGTGGCCAGAAACAGTCTTTGTAGGTTTTAAAATTTGCTTGCCCATTGAAGTCTATGGCGGTTCACCAGATTCGCGAACAGTTTTCGGAAGTTCGTGGATAGAAAATTCTACGTTCGCGACATCTCTACTTATAAATTCTCTCGCACTTGATCATTAGTCAAGTGGGAGGGGATAGGGGTGCAATGAATTACTTTTTTTTTTTTTACCAATATTAAATTATAAACTGAAGTATTGCTACAATTGCTTATTTTAAATCCTTTAATTAAATGGAGTGCATTAGGAAATAAATATGAGATGAAAATAATACATGTCTGAGCCTGTCTCAATTCAGATAAGAAAAACAAAAAACAAGTAAAAAAGCCTTTTAAAAGTTTTCATTTCCAACCTGGTGGATGCAGATGAGACAATGCAGTGAGGATGCCGCCATACCTGTAATCTGGTTCTCGATCTCCCCCTGCATGTGCAGCGACTCCATGTAGATGGTGCGGTTTCCAATAAATCTGGCGCAGGCGATCCCTCGGTATGGCTGACAATATCCATCCTCCTCAAACTCATCCCTAAAAGCAATGACAGCATCAGCAGTCTGTAAGTCAGCCAGAAGGGGGCAGCACACAACAGGACAAATAAGACTGAACTGATCACACACAATGCCCTATCCAAAACATCCAATTCCTGCAGCAAGAGAGTTCTCATGGTTAAATATAGTAAACGTAATCTGGCTAGCGGTTTTATTTAAAGGACCTAATTAGACAAAGACAAGAACCATTCCCCACTCATCCTTTAAAAGAGTTTCATTAACCTGAATTGAGTGTTGAATAGGAAAAAGATATGTTTAAAAAATGTAGTTCTTCAGAAGATAAAGGGAACCCGAGGTGAGAGTGATAGGGAGGCTGCCATATTTATTTCCTTGTAAACAATGCCAGTTGCCTGGCAGCCCTGCTGATCTTCTGGCATAAGTAGTGTCTGAGTCAAAACCTGGAACCAGCATATCAAGTAAAACATGGGACAGCTGAGTCAGAGCACCTGATCAGCTGCATGCTTGTTCAGGGTCTGTGGCTAAAAGTATCAGAGACACAGGATCAGGAAGACTGCCAGTCAATTGGTATTGCTTAAAAGGAAATAAATATGGCATCCTCCGTATCCCTCTCACCTTGGGTTCCCTTTAATGGCTGCCCAATCTTTAAAGAGTCCCTGCAGTAAGAGAGAAGTACTGAAAATACACACAATCCATGTAGGTCACTAATTATAGTCAATGCTGTCAGTTACCTGATCTGCATCAGAGCACACACCCGTCACTCTTAGTATAAAAGGGACTGCTGATAGCTCCTTCAGCCGGGCTGCTGGAGATTAGGGCTGTGGAGTCGGTACAAAAACCGTTCGACTCCTCAGTCTATGAAACCTCCAACTCTGACTCCAGGTACCCAAATTTGCTCCAGCTCCTTAGTCTAATTTTTACAAAAGCTATGGACTTTGTTCAAAAATCATCCGACTCAACTGCTCCGACTCCACAGTCCTGCTTGAGATCATGTGGCCATATTCTTTAGACCCATCTCCATGCACATTTCTGAATACATAATCTATCAGTTTCATAAACAGAGTGTGTGAAGTTTGCCTCTACAGCTAAAAACCTTGTCTTGCTTTATTATGACCAGAAGCAACAGTGTACAGTGACTGAGTTTCAGACATGGCGGCTGCTCGTATTGCATCATCATATTGTCCAGACAGCAAAGGGGATGGCACAGACTGAACATATCTAAGAGGATGGCACCCTATAGCAATGACAGTCAGAGAGACAGGAAGTCGGTGCAATCAAGTCTAGGAAAACTTTAGGATAACATTTGTACCCGGAGTGGAGTTTTAAACAGAGCTTGAAGTGAGGAGGGTATGGAACCTGCCATACGGTATTACTGTATTTCTTTTTAAACAATTAGTTGCCTGGCAGCACTGCTGATCATTCTGGCTGCACTAGGGTCTGTATCCCACACCTGAAACTGCATACATGCAAAAAGGGTGCCAGGAAATTGTAGCTAGTACAATATCTGTAACTTTACCCAAATTCTACAATTTTGCAGTGCTAACTCTGATAGTAAAATATCAATAAATGTTACCGATATCTTACTACAGCTAAACCTAACTCTATACTCATAGCGCCCTCCCTCTCCAGATGTCTAACCCTGAACCCCCCCAATGGCTTTCCCTAACCACAAATGCGATGCCTTTCCCTAACCCCCCACAATGCCTAATGGCTTATACTCACGAGGGACTTTTGTCGCCTCAACACGCGGCGCGCGCGTGTTGCGGCGACAGGTCGCCCGTGAGTATGGGCCGTCGCACGCGCGCGCACCCCGAACTGTCGCCCGCCGCTCTTGTCGCCATGCGATTGAAAGTTTCAATCGCATGGCAACAGTCGCCGCCGCACCTCCGCCGCAACTGTCGCTAGTCCGCGTGAGTACGCGGACTAGCGACAGCAACCTCCATAGAGGTGAATGAAGCTTCCGGCGGGGGAGGAGGAACGTCGGCGACAGCTTCCGTCTCGCCGCTGGTCCCTCTTCCGCGTGTGTACGCGGAGGGACCTGGAGAGAAGCTGTCGCCGGCCTGTCGCTAGCACGCTCACGTGTGCTGGCGACAGGCCACTTCTGCAGCCCGTGAGTACGGGCCATTACTCTAAATGACAACCCCCCTCCAGCGTTGCTTAACCTTAATGACCGCGCTGATAACTAACCTTACTAATCACACCAGAGAACTTTTTCGGCATTTTAACCCCACAGCCGAAGTTGGCGTTTTCCAAGGTAAAATGAAAGTCCATAGACTTTCATTTTACCTTTCACATCTAACTCGGCGTTTTGGAGCGTTGCGTTTCAACGCTCCCAGGAGCTTTTTCAGGGGTGTTTACAGCCGAAGTTGGCTGTTGGCGTTTCAATGATAGTCAATGGAAAACGCAAACTTCAGCTTTTTCAAAGCGTTTTCAAAGCGTTTTACAGCTGACTTGTTCACTTATTTTTATAGAAGAAAAAAAAAAGGACGTTTTCATATGAGCTGTAGAACGCTTTGAAAACGCTATGTATTGGCGTTAAGCAAAAGGCTGAGTTTCAGCCTTTTCTACCGCAGCCTCTAGTGTGAAAGAGCCCTTAGGGCTCGTTTCCACTGTTGCGGTGAGGAATCGCCTGCATTCCACCGTGGACGAAATCGCATGCGGGTGCGATTCCGCATGTGGTTTTGCCGCGATTTCGCATGCGATTCCGCATAAGTAAGGGTATGTGCAAATGTAACCATGTCACTGCCTGTGTAAATTAACATTTACACATTTTTGCATGCGACTTCGCAGCAAAAAATGCATGCTCAACCCGCATGCGGTTTCCCTATTAAAAGCATTAGCGGCGATTCGCGTGCATTCCTCTCGCACGCAAAATCTGACGGCTCTGCCATGCAGATATTCCCCGCACAAAAAAACGCTCCCGCAGCCGCACATGTGGAAACAGCCCCATCCACTTGCATTGCCTATGCGAATCCGCATGCGGACACCGCATGCAGATTCGCTACAGTGGAAACGAGCCCTAAAAGACCCAGCACCAGCAACAAACCTTAAAAGACCTCCACAGACACATTTAAAAAAAATTGGGTGCCTTGTAAGTTTGGGCGTAGTCGGCCATATTACCGGTAATTATGGTTATGGGGGAAATCTTAGTGCCAGAGACACCCGCTATGCAAACTGTGGTTACAATTAGCAGTTGCTCCGCCCCTACACCCGCTATTTTGTTGGTCTCCTCCAAGATCAACATTTTTTCCCTATAGCCGAAAGTACAATGCGGTGATCAAACTTCCCCAGCGGCTCTAATATCCAAATTTCCTGCTTCCCCTGAAACAAGCATGCAGCTAATCTAGTCGGATTTATGTCGGAAACATCTCATCTGCTGCATGCTTGTTCAGGCTGTATGGCAAACAATATTAGAAGCAGAGGAACAGCAGGATAGCCAGGCAATTGGCATTGTTTAAAATAAATATGTCAGCCTCCATATACCTCTCACTTTATTAAGGGCTGGTGCACACCAAAAACCGCAAGCAGATCCGCAAAACGCTAGCGTTTTTTGAACCGCTTAGTGTCATTTTGATAGCGCGGTTTTGGGGCGTTTTGCGTTTTTTGCGTGCGTTTTTGCAAGCGTTTTTGGAAGCGTTTTGCGTTTTTCAGGAAAAGAGGTAGAAAGACCTTAAACAAAGGGTTAAAGTGCGATATATTGATGACACATGTCAAAACGCATCCGCATCAAAATCCGCTTGATCAAGCGGTTTTACAGGCGTTTTCCTATACTTAACATTGGAGGCAGAAACGCATCCGAAATCCAAAAAATGCCTCCCCCAGGCATTTTTCGTTTCTGCAAAACGCCTGCCGCTCTGGTGTGCACCACCCCATTGAGATACATTGACCAAGCAGATCCGCAGCCGCAAGCGGATCTGAAAACGCCCAAAAAGCCGCTCGGTGTGCACCAGCCCTATAAGAGGATTTTTCACCACAGAAGCCTCAGTTGCCACAAATAGCAGCATTCAGACAGTCTCCAATCCAAGATATCCAGTGGTTTATTAGAACCATGCACTGGACTGGATGTTAATGATGGGAGTGACACAGATTTCCCGGAGAGAAAACTAGCAGCCTCAACTCCACCCGATTATAATGATCACTAATAAGGAGTAAAAGAGCGGCATTCAGAGGGTGCCAGTGTGTTTCCAGCTCCCCAATTTATTACCATGTCTGTTGACACTTTCCAGAGGTGAAATACATCCCAGTGATGTTCAGCTGCAAGAGTGCTTTGTGATGTGTCCCTTCCTGTTCCAGCTATGCTGCATCCAGCTCTCTGTCTGGCTGAAGTCCACATCGGGACAGGAAGACTAATGGACCACAGTCAGGGCTCTTAAGGAATGGGCCAAAGTACAAGAGACGCATTAAGATAGAAGCCAGGCCAAGGAGTGTATACAACACGGGCGACACACGAGCCTGGGCCCACTCTGCCAGCTATCCCTGATACATGTGATGTATTGTGCAGAGCCTGGGCCCACTCTGCCAGCTTTCCCTGATACATGTGATGTACTGTGCAGAGCTTGGGCCCACTCTGCCAGCTTTTCCTGATACATGTGATGTACTGTGCAGGGCCTGGGCCCCCTCTGCCAGCTTTCCCCGATACATGTGATGTACTGTGCAGAGCCTGGGCCTACTCTGCCAGCTTTCCCTGATACATGTGATGTACTGTGCAGAGCCTGGGCCCACTCTGCCAGCTTTCCCCGATACATGTGATGTACTGTGCAGAGCCTGGGCCCACTCTGCCAGCTTTTCCTGATACATGTGATGTACTGTGCAGAGCCTGGGCCCACTCTGCCAGCTTTCCCTGATACATGTGATGTACTGTGCAGAGCCTGGGCCCACTCTGCCAGCTTTCCCCGATACATGTGATGTACTGTGCAGAGCCTGGGCCCACTCTGCCAGCTTTCCCCGATACATGTGATGTACTGTGCAGAGCCTGGGCACACTCTGCCAGCTTTCCCTGATACATGTGATGTACTGTGCAGAGCCTGGGCCCACTCTGCTAGCTTTCCCTGATACATGTGATGTACTGTGCAGAGCCTGGGCCCACTCTGCCAGCTTTCCCTCATACACGTGATGTACTGTGCAGAGCCTGGGCCCACTCTGCCAGCTTTCCCTGATACATGTGATGTACTGTGCCGAGCCTGGGCTCACTCTGCCAGCTTTTCCTGATACATGTGATGTACTGTGCAGGGCCTGGGCCTGGGCCCCCTCTGCCAGCTTTCCCCGATACATGTGATGCACTGTGCAGAGCCTGGGCCCACTCTGCCAGCTTTCCCTGATACATGTCTGCCAGCTTTCCCTGATACATGTGATGTACTGTGCAGAGCCTGGGCCCACTCTGCCAGCTTTCCCCGATACATGTGATGTACTGTTCAGAGCCTAGGCCCACTCTGCCAGCTTTCCCTGATACATGTGATGTACTGTGCAGAGCCTGGGCCCACTCTGCCAGCATTCCCTCATACATGTGATGTACTGTGCAGAGCCTGGGCCCACTCTGCCAGCTTTCCCTGATACATGTGATGTACTGTGCAGAGCCTGGGCCCACTCTGCCAGCTTTCCCTCATAAATGTGATGTACTGTGCAGAGCCTGGGCCCACTCTGCCAGCTATCCCTGATACATGTGATGTACTGTGCAGAGCCTGGGCCCACTCTGCCAGCTATCCCTGATACATGTGATGTACTGTGCAGAGCCTGGGCCAACTCTGCCAGCTTTCCCTCATACATGTGATGTACTGTGCAGAGCCTGGGCCCACTCTGCCAGCTTTCCCTCATACATGTGATGTACTGTGCAGAGCCTGGGCCCACTCTGCCAGCTTTCCCTCATACATGTGATGTACTGTGCAGAGCCTGGGCCCACTCTGCCAGCTTTCCCCGATACATGTGATGTACTGAGCAGAGCCTGGGCCCACTCTGCCAGCTTTCGCCGATACATGTGATGTACTGTGCAGAGCCTGGGCCCACTCTGCCAGCTTTCCCTGATACATGTGATGTACTGTGCAGAGCCTGGGCCCACTCTGCCAGCTTTCCCTCATAAATGTGATGTACTGTGCAGAGCCTGGGCCCACTCTGCCAGCTATCCCTGATACATGTGATGTACTGTGCAGAGCCTGGGCCCACTCTGCCAGCTATCCCTGATACATGTGATGTACTGTGCACAGCCTGGGCCCACTCTGCCAGCTTTCCCTCATACATGTGATGTACTGTGCAGAGCCTGGGCCCACTCTGCCAGCAATCCCTGATACATATGATGTACTGTGCAGAGCCTGGACCCACTCTGCCAGCTTTCCCTGATACATGTGATGTACTGTGCAGAGCCTGGGCCCACTCTGCCAGCTTTCCCTCATACATGTGATGTACTGTGCAGAGCCTGGGCCCACTCTGCCAGCTTTCCCTGATACATGTGATGTACTGAGCAGAGCCTGGGCCCACTCTGCCAGCTTTCGCCGATACATGTGATGTACTGTCCAGAGCCTGGGCCCACTCTGCCAGCTTTCCCTGATACATGTGATGTACTGTGCAGAGCCTGGGCCCCTCTGCCAGCTTTCCCTGATACATGTGATGTACTGTGCAGAGCCTGGGCCCACTCTGCCAGCTTTCCCTGATACCATAGCTCCCAACTGTCCCTTTTTCAGAGGGACAGTCCCTTTTTGGGAGCCCTGTCCCTCTGTCACCCTCATTTGTCCCTCTTTCAGGACTTTATCCCTCTTTCTATGTAAATATATATATATTTCTATACTAAAAATGTGTTTGATTGACTCTAAACTTTATTCCCAACCTTTACATTGATATGTTACTAATTTTAAAATGTTACTATGAAGGAAAATGAACCAGGATAGAAAGGACCAGTGTTGTTTGAATTATAAAACAACATATGTTTATTATGAAATCTTTATGGTATGCCAGACTAGAGGCATGGTGAGGGTGTGGCCAGGGGTGTGGCTTAAGTGGCTCTTTTTCTTATCTCAAAAAGTTGGGAGATATGTGATACATGTGATGTACTGTGCAGAGCCTGGGCCCAGTCTGCCAGCTTTCCCCGATACATGTGATGTATTGTGCAGAGCCTGGGCCCACTCTGCCAGCTTTTCCTGATACATGTGATGTACTGTGCAGAGCCTGGGCCCAGTCTGCCAGCTTTCCCCGATACATGTGATGTATTGTGCAGAGCCTGGGCCCACTCTGCCAGCTTTTCCTGATACATGTGATGTACTGAGCAGAGCCTGGGCCCAGTCTGCCAGCTTTTCCCGATACATGTGATGTACTGTGCCGAGCCTGGGCTCACTCTGCCAGCTTTTCCTGATACATGTGATGTACTGTGCAGGGCCTGGGCCCCCTCTGCCAGCTTTCCCCGATACATGTGATGTACTGTGCAGAGCCTGGGCCCACTCTGCCAGCTTTTCCTGATACATGTGATGTACTGTGCAGGGCCTGGGCCCACTCTGCCAGCTTTCCCCGATACATGTGATGCACTGTGCAGAGCCTGGGCCCACTCTGCCAGCTTTTCCTGATACATGTGATGTACTGTGCAGAGCCTGGGCCCACTCTACCAGCTTTCCCCGATACATGTGATTTACTGTGCAGAGCCTGGGCCCACTCTGCCAGCTTTCCCTGATACATGTGATGCACTGTGCAGAGCCTGGGCCCACTCTGCCAGCTTTCCCTGATACATGTGATGTACGGTGCAGAGCCTGGGCCCACTCTGCCAGCTTTCCCTGATACATGTGATGTACTGTGCAGAGCCTGGGCCCACTCTGCCAGCTTTCCCTGATACATGTGATGTACTGTGCAGAGCCTGGGCCCACTCTGCCAGCTTTCCCCGATACATGTGATGTACTGTGCAGAGCCTGGGCCCACTCTGCCAGCTTTCCATGATTCATGTGATGCACTGTGCAGAGCCTGGGCCCACTCTGCCAGCTTTCCCTGATACATGTGATGCACTGTGCAGAGCCTGGGCCCACTCTGCCAGCTTTCCCTGATACATGTGATGTACTGTGCAGAGCCTGGGCCCCCTCTGCCAGCTTTGCCCGATACATGTGATGCACTGTGCAGAGCCTGGGCCCACTCTGCCAGCTTTCCCTGATACATGTGATGTACTGTGCAGAGCCTGGGCCCACTCTTCCAGCTTTCCCTGATACATGTGATGTACTGTGCAGAGCCTGGGCCCCCACTGCCAGCTTTCTCTGATACATGTGATGCACTGTGCAGAGCCTGGGCCCACTCTGCCAGCTTTCACTGATACATGTGATGTACTGTACAGAGCCCGGGCCCGCTCTGCCAGCTTTCCCTGATACATGTGATGTACTGTGCCGAGCCTGGGCTCACTCTGCCAGCTTTTCCTGATACATGTGATGTACTGTGCAGGGCCTGGGCCCCCTCTGCCAGCTTTCCCCGATACATGTGATGTACTGTGCAAAGCCTGGGCCCACTCTGCCAGCTTTTCCTGATACATGTGATGTACTGTGCAGGGCCTGGGCCCACTCTGCCAGCTTTCCCTGATACATGTGATGTACTGTGCAGAGCCTGGGCCCACTCTGCCAGCTTTCCCTGATACATGTGATGTACTGTGCAGAGCCTGGGCCCACTCTGCCAGCTTTCCCCGATACATGTGATTTACTGTGCAGAGCCTGGGCCCACTCTGCCAGCTTTTCCTGATACATGTGATGTACTGTGCAGAGCCTGGGCCCACTCTACCAGCTTTCCCCGATACATGTGATTTACTGTGCAGAGCCCGGGCCCACTCTGCCAGCTTTCCCTGATACATGTGATGCACTGTGCAGAGCCTGGGCCCACTCTGCCAGCTTTCCCTGATACATGTGATGTACTGTGCAGAGCCTGGGCCCACTCTGCCAGCTTTCCCTGATACATGTGATGTACTGTGCAGAGCCTGGGCCCACTCTGCCAGCTTTCCCTGATACATGTGATGTACTGTGCAGAGCCTGGGCCCACTCTGCCAGCTTTCCCCGATACATGTGATGTACTGTGCAGAGCCTGGGCCCACTCTGCCAGCTTTCCATGATTCATGTGATGCACTGTGCAGAGCCTGGGCCCACTCTGCCAGCTTTCCCTGATACATGTGATGCACTGTGCAGAGCCTGGGCCCACTCTGCCAGCTTTCCCTGATACATGTGATGTACTGTGCAGAGCCTGGGCCCACTCTGCCAGCTTTGCCCGATACATGTGATGCACTGTGCAGAGCCTGGACCCACTCTGCCAGCTTTCCCTGATACATGTGATGTACTGTGCAGAGCCTGGGCCCCCACTGCCAGCTTTCTCTGATACATGTGATGCACTGTGCAGAGCCTGGGCCCACTCTGCCAGCTTTCACTGATACATGTGATGTACTGTACAGAGCCCGGGCCCGCTCTGCCAGCTTTCCCTGATACATGTGATGTACTGTGCTTCACCAAACCTACACAACACAAGTGATCCTTCAAATCTGGCCCACCTTTCACAAAAAACTGTCTGCTATTCAGAGGCAAAAGTATATATCCCTCTGCCTGAGCCACACTGCACCATAGTGACAGCTGCTGGGAGGTTCCAATTAAGCCCCCCAAAAATTGTGACCCCTCCCCTAAACCGTTCCCTGGTATCTAATGGACTCACCCTCTCTTATACAGTTACCTGGTGTCTAGTAGAACGTCCCTCCCTCCCCTACACAGTTCACTGGTGTCTAGTGGTTTTCCCCCTCCCTCCCCATAACGCTTTCCTGGTCATCTAAGGCTTAATCTTCAATATAGCTTCTCTGGTGGCCTAGAGGGGGCCAAACATAATGGAAAGTGAGAGCCTCCATAGAAGCGCATATCTGCGCGAAACGGCCGTAAGGCTAACAGTGCCCAGCACCCACCGCAACCCACATCGCTTCCTACACTGGTATGTCGCACGATTTCACAATTTATGTTATGCTATGTTATGTGTCACACTATGGAATAAACAGATGAATGCAGTGCCAATCTCCTCCTCTCTTCATCTCTCCTGCATAATGCAAAGTGAGAAAACCACTTGTGGGCCAAATCTGATGGCTCTGCAGGGCCACATTTGGCCCACGGGCCAGAGTTTGACATGTGTGTGGTAGAGAGACAATAAGCTGTCAGACGTACAGCAATATGAATGCATTTGTGGTCGAGTTAGTATATTTATTCGCACACTTATCCTTTAAAGGACCTATGAGGTGACATGTGACTTGATGAGATAGACATGTTTATGTACAGTGCCAAGCACACAAATAACTACTGTATGCTGTGTTCCTTTTTTTATTTCTGTGCCTGAAAGAGTTAAAAATCAGGCATGCAAGTGGCAGTTTTGGGTTAGTCTATACAGTAACCTGCACTGATAATGAATTACAGCCATAAAACACTTTCCTGGCAGAAAATGGCTTGTGAGAGCAGGAAAGAGATAAAAAGGATCAATAGTTGATACATTTTAGCTCTGGCATACTTCAAGGAATGTGTCATTGAGCTCAGACAATGAAACAGTAAAAGCTTAAAAAATAGCTTTAAAAACAAAATAAAACCATAGGATATATGAAAAAGACATTTTAAGGAGAAGGAGAACAGATCCAATTGTTCATCTTATCAGTTTATTTTCATCTCGTGTTTCCTTGAGGCTGGTTTCATACATGGGACGTAAGGGAGAAGTGACAGCCAGCACACTTGATGTGCTGTTTGGTAGGTGTTAGTAGGTTCATGGAGGGCAAAGTGTAGGTAGCCAGGACACCTGTGCCTATAGGCTCCAGTGATGTAAATCCGGGCCTGCCGCGGATGTTTGACGATAATGCCCTGATGGTTTCGCGTCAGATGCAATGTTTCCGTCACATCTCATTGCACCGCATCAGGTATGAAATGTCCCATAGACTTTTATTGCTTTAGCGTTACCCTGCGGTAAAAGAGGATAACACAACGCAATGAAAACGTCCCAGTGTGAAAGGGCCTGAAGTAAAGGTGAACCTGCTGGAAGTTGATTTTGATGATTGTGTCTTTTTTCAGCCTAGGCAATGAAGCAAGTCACATGAAACATAAAGAGCACATTTTCTGCTGCAGGACGGCAATGAGAAGCTATTTAAGGTGAGTTAATGCTACCCCCTGGCAGAGGCACAGACTGCTGGCAGCGCTGGAGAATGAAGTCAGCGCTCAGGATGTACACATTAATGAGGTCATGGGATTAATTAGTCTAGCTGGAGATCGTAGCGAAACACGGAGCTCGCCCTCCGCACGGTATACGTAGCAGCACGACACCTTCCACCCAAACAAGTGAAAAAAATGCCATTCATTGAAAAGCCCCAGCATTACTCATGTAATGGGCTAAGCATGATCATATACCAACCCAAATTAGCTTTCAGCTGCCTCTGCTGCACACCAGCTGAAATTTCAAGTTAGGCAGAAGCTAGGAATGGCTGTTCTAGCTAGTGAAATAAGCAGAAGCTGGGCAGGCATGGATGGGATGAATGCAGCCTGTTTGCACTGCTTGTAGCTTTGATAGGGGTGTATGCACAAAACTGCATTAAAGGGAACCTTAAGGGCCCGTTTCCACGCCGAATCCGTAGAGTTTACCCGCAGGCAAATCGCACAGGGAAACTCTGCCATAGGGAGTAATAGCGGCGCCGGTTGAATCGCTTGCGCTAGCGAATCGGCCGGCATTTCCATCCGAAGTTGTGTGGGAGGCTGCGAATCCCATAGCCGTGCATGGCACGGCTGATGGGATTCGCCTGCGTCCTCGTAGACCCGGAAGTGCCACCACGTGTCTCGCAGACGCGTGCGGCACAAGTGGAAACGAGCCCTAACTGAGAGGATGATGGACGTTTTCACAATACCAGTTGCCTGGCAGCACTGCTGACTCTTTGGCTGCAGTAGTGGCTGAATCACACACCTGAAACAAGCATGCATCCAGTCTGACTTCAGTCAGAGCACCTGATCTGCATGCTTGTTCAGGGGCTGTGGCTAAAAGTATTAGAGACACAGGATCAGCAGGAGAGTCAGGCAACTGGTATTTTAAAAGGAAAAATCCATGTCCTTCTCAGTTAAGGTTCCCTTTAAGCAGAATAATGTGTGTAAAGTTTTGAATAGGGCAGAATACAATAGTTAGCACGCAATGAATTACACTCTACACTTCATGTTTAATGCTGGTTTTATACTTGGCCGTTGCAGTGCGATGCTCCGCCCCCATCGCATTGTAACAAACTTCATTCATATGACCCTGCGGCAGAGTGCAGTGACTGGGTCATATGCCTATCCCCAGCTCGCCCCTCGCCACCCCCATATGCTCCTCGCTGCAGGCCCGGATTTACATCATAGGAGCCTATAGGCACAGATGTCTTGCCATCCTGGACTTCCCCATCTATGAACCTACAAACCCCCATCAAACCACACCACAAGTGTGCTGGCTGGCCCAGCTGTCACTTTTCGCTTACTTCCCTTGCCGGTCACTGTCCTAGGTAGCTACAGGTTTTCCTTAGCATGAGGTAGCCAGTGGTGCCCTCAACTGAAGGGAGATCTCATCAGTGGAATGCCGAGAGCAGGGTGAATACCATCTCATTTATACTCTGCTCGGGACCCATAGGGAAGGAGGGAGGGACACATTAGGGGAGGAAAGGGAGCCGCCTTTCCATTATCAGGCGCCTGTAGGCACGTGCCTACAGTGCCTTATGGTAAATCCTGCCCTGCCTCGCTGCGTGACATACCCCCTGCTGGACAGGAAGGACATCACTGGGATTCCTGGGTTTTCCATCGTATTCACATTGTTCTGCCCATGCGCACCACCAGTGTTGCTGCGGAAGTGGGATGGTCACGAGCTGTTGACTGTGCAGCTGGTCGGCGGCCAATCAGGAACTCCCAGCGCAACACGGAGAAGTAATTCGGGGTCCGGCGATCGCGGGTCATAGCTTCTTGCCTATTTTTTAGGCCAAAAGTAGGGGGTAGGCATATGCGTGGGAGGGCTTATTCACATGTATATACAGTATATGTTCATATATATGGAGGAAGGGGGTTGTACACATCCATATTATGTCCTGGTAGTTGGGGGTACAGGAGGACTCCATCACCCAAACGTGCCCTACAGCGAGGGTCCCGTGAAGAAGTTGGCTATGGAGCCATGTGGTTTGTAGATACTCCTCAAGCGCTGAATGTTGTGGACTCTGCCGAAGGAACCCTAGACAAACATCAGAGAGAATAGTCGCTCTTTGTCCATTCAGTCTCCTCACTACTGACGCAGCATGCCGCCTTTTCCTCACCTTCCAGCCTTCATAAACGTCTACCCTTCATTTAGCTGAATATCCACAGTTTTCAGAGGGTTACCTCATGTCAATGAAATGTACTAGTAGGCCTGGACTGTCCCCATTCGCCCCACTGCTAATTGAAGCAGACAGAGATGATATATGAGCCTTATCTGTTTGTTTATCTCTAAGATACGTCAAAAAACGCCATCGCTGACATCTCACCAAATTAAAAACTGGTGTGGAATGTATAAAAACACAGATAAGCCCTCAGCTTTCAGCAGTCGTAATTGCCACATCTGATGCTTTGCGATAGAGATGGGTTATGTAGAAGCAATATGTATCCCCCCGTCGCAGGCGCTGGAATTCTGACTGGGTACGCCAGACCCAAACTGAGCCTGAGGCCTAGGAGGTTCCAGCCATGTTGCAGCCAATAAAGGTGTTATATTTACACAGCTATCTGCGCAATTAGCATGGAGATGGCTAGCGGAGTGTATTCCGTGCACAGCTGTGGCTCCTTGGTTTAAATCCTTGTAATGCGCAAATATAAATAACTTTAAGTCATATGAGTAACTAAATGCCAAAATTAACTGTGCGTATTACTTCGATATGATCCACATGTTTTCATTTATGAAGGAGGGGGGTGTGAGGAGCGGGGGGAATGATCTGTGGCATTTTTGGAACGAGGCACAAAGTCAAGTTTTAACAAATTTCTCTTGTTTTGCACGCTGTCGGAGCGATAACGGGAAATAGCATGACAGAGTTAGGAAAGAAGGTCTGCATGTAATAATACTGAAAGGAGCACTCCAGTCAGAAACTAACATTTTACATCAATTAATGAAAGTTTAGAACCTTTTGCACAGGACATAATAAAAACAGAGAGAAATGTTGTATGTATGTATTTAGAGAGTTCACCCTGTCTAATTCCCCAGCATAGGTGACTAATTACCAGTGTAATTTGATCTCTCTGCTGGCTGCCTTCAGCAGAGCAGCTAATTTGTAAACACAGGATGTTAACCCTATGTCTGCTTCCATGAAAGCAGGAGGTAGACACACTGCAGATTTATTGCAGGATTTGTATCAGTTGTAACAAAGAAATGTTTTTCTTTAAAAGTTATTATGCAGCTGCTTATCTTTTAGAGCAGAGAGGAAGTTCTAAGTTCAGGTCCACTCCCGCTGCCGCCCACAAGCGTCCGTTAGGCTGCATTTAATGGTAGCACACATTTGACACGTGGTGGCGACACACGACAGCTAAGAACTGTCTCATGTCGCCGTGCTCAGATGCAATTCAATGGGGGTGTGGGGGGAGGGGCTGTCTGTCCACCGTCCGGGCCAAACGATAGCGAGCATCCAGGGGGCAAGCGGGAGCAGCTGATAGGCTGTGAATTTAACCCCATCAGCTTTCTGTAGAAAAGAGGCCATAAAGTGGATCAGAGATAAACTTTTACTCATTGCATAATTGTGTTCCTTTCATACTGTATATTTTATAGGGCATTCCTCAAGCCAAATACTTTTGTTTGTTTTAATACTCTAATTCCATATAAACTAAACAAGCCTCGCCCACAGCAGATCCTTAGTAGCAAGGGCTTATGGGAGCTCAGTCTGGGCAGGAGGAGGAGGAGATTACTAGCCAGAGATTTCAGAGGCAGAGGGGAGGAGGAGAGGGAGAGAAGTTTTCACAGGCTGAGGGCTGGAGATGTTATCAGCTTGCCTGTGTGTAATGTGACAAACAGAACATGGCCACTCATTGTATAACAGAAATAAATAATCATACACTGTTGAAGGTGTTTGCAGCTAGATTTGCTGTGTAAACTCTCTAAACTTTAGATAAGATATATAGACAAGTTACTTGTTATAGTTAGTTTTTCATCTCGGATCCGCTTTAAGCTGAATACTAACCTAACGACCCAAGAAGATGGATCCCAGCGACATCTCCTGACGACAAGTGTTCCCCCGAACCATCTTCCTGCTGGCGGGTATACGCAACAGCACATGATGGGTGCGAACGAGAGTTCAAAGGATTGCGATACTTTGCGTGAGAGTCGTTAGGGATCTTAAAGATCTGATCCGCCGTGACGATTGTTGTCGCCTCACTTTGCTAAATGTTTTTTGCGTAATCGTGCCCAGTACTCATGTTGCAAGATAGCAGAAATTATCGCTTCTCGCTCGAAAAAACCTGCTGGTCATTGATAAAATTGCGTATTGGGTATGACCTTTACTGCTGGTGACATCTTTGTTGTGGAGAAATGCTTTGCTTTTTCCTAGTGGATTTTTATTCACAATTATTATTTCAATGACAGCCATGAGATTTTCAGATTTAGCAGACTTTCTTACAAGGACAAGGAAACACGAGGTGAAAATAAACTAATGAGAATAAACAATTGTATCTATCGTCCTGCTCCTAAAAATGACTTTTTTAGATATCCCACAGTTTTATTTTATATTTAAATCTATGTTGGAAGTTTTTACTGTTTGTCTCTGCTCAATGACACATTCAATGAAGTATGATAGAGCTAAAATCTATGTACTATTGACTCTATCTCTTAAAAGTGGGTCGCTTCAGGGGACCGGAGGATCGGTTTGTTCTGGCGCAGGCACAGGGCGGCTGCAGGCGGCTGGTAGAAGCCCTAGGGGAGTTAAAATGGCTTTTCTTTATTAGATTAGGTTCACTTTAACTGTTCTCAGAAGCCATTTTCTGCTAAGAAATTGTTTTATGGCTGTAATTCCTTATCAGTGAAGGATACGCTATAGTCCGACCAGGTTTCTACCCGACCAGAAACTGTCAATTGCATACATGATTTTTAACTCTCTCAGGCAGATACATAAAAAAACAACACAGCATAGTTATTTGTGTGCCTTGTGTATCCTTTAAGCAAAATCTACTCATGTGGGACACAGACATAAAATAAAAACCTAACAGGAGTTTTAACCCTTCCCTACACTAACCAGCAACATCATTTGCCAATTGTTTTTTTCCCTTTAGGACTCAAAGCACATGGGATGTCTCTAGTGGTTGGCAGCAGGAGCTTATGTTACAGAAGAAGAAAGCTACAAGTTTGTGAAGGTTGTACCAAACAGCACCGAGGCGTAGTGGTCAGATCACTTGCCTTGCAGAGCTGGGTCCCCGGTTTGAATCCCAGTCAGGGCAACATCTGCAAGGAGTTTGTATGTTCTCCCCGTGTCTGTGTGGGTTTACCCCGGGCACTCCGGTTTCCTCCCACACACCGATAAGTTAATTGTCCCCCCTCTAAAAAATTGGCCATAGACTACAATACATACATAGACATATGACTATAGAAAGGATTAGATTGTGAGCCCCTCTGAGGGTCAGTTAGTGACAAGACAATATACTCTGTACAGCGCTGCGGAGGATGTCGGCACTATATAAATACTAAATAATAATAATAAACAGGTGTCCCTTCCACTCATGGGAGGCATAGTGATTCCCAGGGGTGGGCAATGTCCCAGTGTAGCGCCGACCATGGCTGTTTGGGGGTCTCTATATAGAGATTCCTCTTGCTTCCTTTCTCCCTGGAGACCAGCAAGTTGAAACCTGCCTGATGTTCTGTTTCTCCCACTTTCGAATCCAGAAATAACATATTTGCTACAGTTACACTTTATTTGATAGTTATGAGTGCAGATGAGGTTAAAGAACTAAGCTAAAGCCATATATTTAGACAACCTTACTGGTGCATTTATAGTGGCGTAGCAATAGGGGATGCAGAGGTTGTGACCGCATCGGGCCCTTTGGCTAGAGGGGGCAATCTTATTAGCTTTTTATTAGTGCTATGCTAATCATTAACACCTCTATTTGTGCATCAAATGGTGGTAATCCATAAAGCGGAACCTGAGATGAAAAACTAACTATAACAAGTAACTTGTCTATATATCGTATCTAAAGTTTAGATAGTTTACACAGCAAATCTAGCTGCAAACAGCTTTAATAGAATATGATTATTTCTTCCTGTGTTACGACAGCAGCCATATTGTGTGTAAACATTACACAGAGGCAAGCTTATCTGCATCTTGAGCACTCAGCCTAATCCCCCCTCCTCCCCTCTGCCACTGAAATCTCTGAATAGTAATACCTCCCCCTCCTCCTGCCCAGACTGAGCTCCCATTAGCCCTTGCTACTGTCTGAAAATGCCAAGCCTCTCTGAAAGGCTGTGGGCGAGGCTTGTTTAGTTTATAGGGAATTAGAGTATTAAAACAAAAACAAAAAAGTATTTGGCTTGAGGAATGCCCTATAAACAATCGGAAAGGAACACAATTATGCAATGAGTAAAACTTCATCTCGGATCCACTTTAATCAGCTATTTCCTTACTCTGATTACTCTTACTCTCGGACACTACAGCTTTCCTTTGTAATTTTTGGGGCTCCATATCAATAAGAGTGCTTGGGGCCCTAAAACTCACACTGGGGCATCAAGCTCCTTAACCACTTCAGTCTTCAGTGTGCTTTCACCTTATGCATCCGAACAACTTTCACCTCCCATTCATTCGCCAATAACTTTATCACTACTTATCACAATGAATTGATCTATATCTTGTTTTTTCCAACACCAATTAGACTTTCTTTAGGTGGTACATTTTGCTAAGAATTATTTTTTTTAAAAATGCATTTTCACAGGAATATTAAGAAAAAAAACGGTTTTGGCCATTATAGCTTTAAAATGATACATGCCATCATAATTAAAACCTATGTATTTTATTTGCCCATTTGTCCCAGTTATTTCACCATTTAAATTATGTCCCTATCACAATTTATGGAAGTAAAGGTGCATTTTTTTCAGTTTTGCATCAATCACTATTTACAAGCTTATAATTTAAAAAAGGTCTGTAATATACCCTCTTCACATACATATTAAAAAAGTTCATACCCATAGATAACTATTTATGTTTTTTTTTCTTTTTAATTGTAATTTTTTTTTATTAAAAAATTTATTTGGGTAATTTTTGGTGTGGGAGGTAAGTGCTCGCTTCCAGGAGGACGGGAAGCTTTTTTTTTTTTTTTTGCTCAGAAAGATTGCGGCCTCTGATAAGAAGCCGTCGGTTTTTCTGCTGGGGACTTAGATCAATGAATGGAAACTATGTTGTCATTCATTGATCTCTGGGCTAACAGGGGGTGGCACGCAACTGCACAGCAGCAGCCGCCTGGACGTGACAATCACGTCCAGGCGGCAGGAATGGTTAGACAACCTTATCGGTGCATTTACAGTGGCGTACCAATAGGGAATGCAGAGGTTGTGACCGCACCTGGGCCCTTGGGCTAGAGGGGCCCACTAGGGGTCCTCTCTCCATCTTATTAGCTTTTTATTGGTGCTATATTAATCATTAACACCTATTTGTGCATCAAATAGTGGTAATCCTTAATCAGCTATTTCCTTACTCTGATTACACCTCTCTGACACTGCAGCTTTCCTTGGTAGGTTTTGGGGCTCCATATCAATAGAGTGGTTGAGGCCCCAAAACTCACACTGGGGCACCGAGCTCCTTAGTTACGCCACTGGGCCTTTACAAAATGATGGGAGGGAAGGATTGGTTAACATGATACAAATACATAACAGGACAAACTGCCGTTCCAGGCTGGGAGGGCTTCTCTGTTAGGTCAGTTCCAGAGTTGGGACTCAGGTCAATACAAATGCACATTTGTGTTTATTCTTCACGATGTAGAGAAATATCCTGATGTAAGTCAGATTTGCATATACAGAGGAGATCTCTCGCTCTCTCTCCGCAGTAATGATCTGCTTGTGTAGAATTCAGTGATGCCACGTCTAATTATACCGGACTTCCACTGAGAAAAGTCAGGTTTGCGCGGAGACGTAAACAGCGGCTAGCGGAGGCGATATGTGAAATGTCCTAATTAAAGAGCCGTCAGCGATCCAGGAAATGTTCTGCTGGGAGCCTTTAAAGCTGAACTCTGAGCTCTGTGGAAATGAACCCCAGTTGCCCCCACCCATTGCTGTCTGGTTTGTTAACGATATGAAAAAAATTCACTAAGTACCTTTAATTCAAGAACAAAGATGCAGTCACATGATCAATCAGGGAGCTGTTTCCAGGTCTTTCCCCATTGTGTCATCTCTTAGTGCCAGTTACAGCAGACAAGAACATACCCCAGGCATGGGAGTGCCATGGGGCGCACGCGTGGCCAGGCCATGCATGTGTGACAGAACGCGACTCAGCCATAGTACCGGGGCATCCTGTGCACAGGAGCGGCCCGGGGAGATGGCGAGGGAGCAATTGGCCTCAAAGGGACTGGCGGAAGCCCCAGGTAAGTATAAAAACTTTTGTCTCAGGTACACTTTACAGAGACACTGAAGTGAAAAACAAATTATGATATAATGATTTGTATGTGTAGTAAAGCTAAGAAATAAAACATTAGGAGCAGAGACATAAGTCTAATATGGTTTCCAGTACATGAACAGTTATGAAACTCCAGTTGTTATCTATGCAAAAAAGCCATTGAGGTCCACGACTTTCAAAGTTGCAGAGAGCTCTGTCTTCAGAAGTTTGTTTTCACAACTGTCAGTCATTGTATTGTTTTTTCTACTGCAGAGGACAGGTCAATAGTTTCAAAGACTGCTCTGTTAAAACATAGAATGCTGAGTAGTGTGTAAACTGCAAATATTGGAGAATGATGCAATGTTATAAAAAACACTATATAACTGAAAATAAAAATATGAGAATATTTTCTTAGCTACTAATCTTCTAGTAATTATCCGTACTACACAACCAATTCATTATATCATATATTTTTTTTCGCTTCAGTGTCTCTTTAAAGAGAACCAGAGACGAAGCACCCTCATGTATTTTACCATATAGATCAGTGGGAACATTAGAGAAAACACCTACCTTGCTTCTGTTTCATTCTGCACTGCACAGCTTGCTTCTAATCAGCCCTGATAAAATCCCACTGATCTATATGGTAAAATACATGAAGGTGCTTCCGTCTCTGGTTCACTTTAATTACACTATCTAGCCACTGCAGGAAGAAGACATGTTTGTTCAGGTCACATGACCATAACTTTACCCTGTATTCAAAGGATGGAGGATTCAAATATGAGGACTCTCATCCTGCAAAGTATCATTAGGGGGTCAAAGCAAGAAGGCCAGAGTAGAAAAAAACAAGTTTACAGGTTTGCGATAATTGCAATTCTCATTCAAGTGAATGAAAATCGCTGCAGAAATGTTGCATGCAGTGCTTTTAAAAATGGAACCGCAGCCCAAACACAGCCAGTGTGGACCAGACCTAAATTTGGACCCAAGCAGTGCCAAACAATAAAAAGCTATATGTGTCAAGTAGGTAACGATCCCACATGGTCGATCACTAAACAACCTTGGTGGGACACTCGTACTGATGTAGGATTGCCTAGGCAGAGGACACTCTAGCGTGCATATGTAGCTTAAAGGGAATCTGAAGCTAAAATAAACTTATGATACAGTATAATGACTTGTATGTGTAGTACAGCTAAGAAATAGAACATTAGAAGCAAAGATAGGAGTCTCATATTGTTCCCAGTACAGGAAGAGTTAAGAAACTTCACTTGTTATCCATGCAAAAGAGCTTCTCTGAGTTCTCAGATGGATGCAAAATGCAGAGTGTAGTTTGTAAACTGCAAATATTAGAGAATGATACAATATTATAAAATAAAAACTATATAACTGAAAATAAAAATATAAGACTTTTCTTTGCTAGTAATGTTCTATTAACTATCCGTACTACACATACAATTCATTATATAATACGTTTATTTCGCTTCAGTGTCACTTTAACCACTTAAGGACCACAGGCTTTACCCCCCGTGACCAGGCTATTTTTTTTTTTACAAATTAGGCCTCTGCAGCTTTAATGGCTCGCTGCAGAGCCCCACAACTGCGCACACAAATGAATTATGTTGGTGGGCTCTGATCGCTGCTGCAGGCTGGGTTTTTTTTAGTGATTAAAAAAAATATTTTTTTTATGTATAATTTATACATTTGTATAAATGTATAATTTATAAACATTTTTTTATATATTTGTATAATTTCCCTCCCTCCCCCCTGCCAGCCAATCAGGGAGATCTCTTCTCATAGGCATGAGAGGGGATCACTCTTGAGCCTCCTCAGGGGACAGCCGAGTGACACGGCTGTCCCCAGTACAGCGCTGCAGTAGATCGCCATGCTGTACAATGTAAATAGACGCCAGTTTCGACGGCTAACAGTCTAATAGCGGCGATGACCGCAGGGAGACTGTTGACAGAGTGGAGCTCCGTCATTCAAGAGGGGATGAGCGATCCCCTGCAAAACCCCGCCCCAGGAGTTGACGCCTTCTGGTGTTAGGCGGTCCTGGGGCTGTCACTGGGGCTGTTAAAGGATTCCTGACTCAAGGCAAAGCTACCTAAGCTAAGCACAGAGGTATGTTCATGCTGGAGCCACATACCTCTGTGCATTGTCCATCCATTTCCCTGCTTGTGCTCTCCCTTCCCCGGTCCCCATAATCTCCTCTTGAAGTATTTGACTTTTTGCTACAGTCAAATTTTATGTCAGGAAGAGGGTGGCTTGTGGTGACGTTCCCTCCGGTCACCTTCCCTTAGCAGGAGTGAGGAGAGAATGGGAGGGTAATAGGAGGAAATATTGCTGTAAGCCTGCCTCTTAAGGCCTGCTGTGGAGTGGGAAGTTGAGGAGTTGGAGCTATTTTGGGTACCTGGTGTCAGAGTCGGAGGTTTCATAAACTGAGGAGTCGGATGATTTTTGCACCGACTCCACAGCCCTGGTTTCCACTGTGCTTGGCGTGCGTCTTGTGATGTCAGCAAAGCTGATGCCAGCAGTGTAGTACAATGTGCCTATAGTATTCTGACACTAAAAACTGCAGTCTGTGCTGATCCCTACTGTGCTGAACTACTACAATCAGGTCCTTGCGCACGGGAAAATAGATACAGTGCATGACAAGAGCGATTAAGGTGCGCACGGCTCTTGCTTGCGCAGTAGCCTCCGACTGGCCTCGACCTGCCAGCTTTGAGGGGGTCGCCCCTGCTGCCTAGAGGGCCTCAGAAAGATGGCGCGGGCACAGGATGACTGTTGGGGGCTGCAAGAAGCCACAACAGAAACGACTGGGTCTCCACCTGGATTTCAGGCCGATTGGCCAATTTATTGCAGCTGCAAGATGCCCCAGGTAAGTTCAACTGTTTTTTATTGACAGGCTTAAGTATCCCTTTACTGGTAGACTACAGTAGTATTTTAAGGGGACCTCCATTCTGTGCAGGTATGCAGAGTAGGAAGGGCTGTTCAGTTTCGGTCACCCAGATGAAAAGCTCTTAATGTGGCGGCGAAGTGAACTGGTGTTTACACAGGGTTGTTTTGCCCGAGTGTAAATGAGGCAGTAAATTCTGTATCTAGAGCAGGTCTCGCATTAATGAGCGTATTAGGAACATGTTTTCTTTGTAAATGAGAACGCCATTTATATGGCAATTTTTCCCACCACAAAAGACCTGACCACAATTGATCATAACTTATTAACCGTGGCTGGAAAAGAAGCCTCTTTCTTTTAGTTGCTGTGGCACTGCAGGCAGCGAGTCATGGTCTGATTCTCTATTGAAGCAGGCAAAATAATTTACAGGGTGAACTCCAACTTACGCTAATATAAACACCTCTGGAAATAACACAGGGAATTTTTACTTGTGGATTAATACATCCAACTAAAAATGGGACAGTTGGAGTTGGAAGAGGAAGACAGTAGAAAGATTTGTGGAAGAGTGTGTCCTTCCAAAAGAGGAATCATTGGCAGGGGCGGATCTGCCATGACACAGCCTGAGATGACTCATTCAGGCGGAAGATTGGCTGGGGGCGGAGCCAAACACCAAGCTTCCGGAAGTAACGCTGCCACCCAGCATTCTCCCGCCCCCTGCTATGAAGGAGCTTGACTACCTATACTGGGCGGAGCCTATACCTGGCTACCTATACAGGGGGTACCTATTTCTGGTTTCCTATACAGGTGGCACATATACCTGTCTTTCTATACTGGGGCACCTATACGTGGCTACCTACCTATACTGAGGGTTCTTTTTTTTTTGGTTGCAACTGGTGCAAATTGTTGGGTGCTGTGTGATCATTCTAAATAGGGGTGGTGCATCCTCACAAGTTTGCTTCAGGCAGCAAAAAGTCTAGAACCAGCCCTGGCCATTGGAAACAATGGAACTACATTACTAAGGATCATGGGAAGGATGGGGAGGGGGGGGGGGGATTTTTCGATATACAGTATGGGCTCTTTGACACTGCATGCGTTGTGATCCGATTTTTCTAAGCGCATGCATTTTGCCGATCGCAAAATGATTTACATAGTAATTACGATGCCTTGTACAGCGTGATCTGCATTTAGCCTGCGTTTGGGATAAGGTTACGTCAGGGGTGCCCAATGAATCGATTGCGATCTACCGGTCGCTAAGGACTGTTTGGTAGATCGCAACTGCGCATGCCAACAAAAATGCTGGGCGCAAAGCGATGAAAACACAGAAGTGGATCGAGCAGCGGATGTTTTGCGCCACTTACCTATCAGCGCCGCCGGGATCCTCCTTAAAGAGGAACTCCAGTAAAACTGATGTAATAAAACAGTGCTTCATTTTAACAATAATTATGTATAAATGATTTAGACAGTGTTTGCCCATTGTAAAAGCTTTCCTCTCCCTGATTTATATTCTGACATTTATCACATGGTGACATTTTTACTGCTGGTAGGTGATGTCAGTGGAAGGAGATACTGCTTTCTTTTTTGGCAGTTGGAAACAGCTGTTATTTCCCACAATGCAGCAAGGCTCCCACCATGGTCCTGACATCACACTGTGGGAGGGGTTTCACCACAATATCAGCCATATAGAGCACCCTGATGATCCGTTTGTGAAAAGGAATAGATTTCTCATGGGAAAGGGGTATCAGCTACTGATTGGGATGAAGTTTTCTTGGCTACGGTTTCTCTTTTTCACAGTCTCATCTCTTTGACACCCTCTAGTGGCCTTTCTAATTACATGTTCTGCTGGAGGGGTCACAGAGATGAGATTGTGGACAGTAGAGCGGGGCAGCAAATACTGGGGGCACACCTGGCTGTCTACGCTGGGAAGTGTGCGTGTGTGCAGTGTGTGGGTGGGGAGGCGGGGGGGTTGTAGTGAGGGACGCTACTACCTCCGCAGGGGGATTTTTTTTCCTTTTTGGGGGGGGGGGGGGGGGGGAGGAGTGGCAGGGGTACGGTAGATCAATCTACCCTGGTAATTTTTAAAATGGCTTGCAAGCCGAAAAATTGTGGTCACCCCTGTGCTAAATGGATGGGTGCACATGCAAATTGCACATCAAGCATGGTGCATTGGAATTTGCCTTGCATTCATATTAGACAATTTTTAATGAATTTACACCCCTGCTGTAGGATGACATAATGTACATTTATACAGATTTAAAACAACATGTATATGATTATTATTACCAAGTACAGGTAGTCCCCGGTTAACAAACGAGATAGAGACTGTAGGTTCGTTCTTAACCTGAATCTGTTCTTAAAGTGAACCTAAAGCCTACCAAAAAAACGAGATGAACTCACCTGGGGCTTCCCTCAGCCCCCTGCAGACGATCTGTGCCCTCGCAGCTCAGCTCCGATGCCTCTGCACCCGCTGGCGACGACTTCCGGTTTCGCCGTCACCGGCCGACAGGCATGGGAACGCGAGTGATTGTTCGCGTTCCCAGCCTGTATATCGCCCCCTATGCTGCTATTGCGGCCAGGAGGCCGCAATAGCAGCATAGGGGGCGATATACAGGCTGGGAACGCGAACAATCACTCGCGTTCCCATGCCTGTCGGCCGGTGACGGCGAAACCGGAAGTTGTCGCCGGCGGGTCCAGAAGCATCGGACCGGAGCTGCGAGGGCACCGATCGTCTGCAGGGGGCTGAGGGAAGCCCCAGGTGAGTTCATCTCGGTTTTTTTGGTAGGCTTTAGGTTCACTTTAAGTCAGAACAATGTGCTATCTATGTCCCCTGTACCTCCTCTGTGCCCCCCTGTGCCTCCAGTGTCCCCCTCGGTGTCACCTCTGCCTTCTGTGCTTGCTTATACAAGTTTAAAAGTAATTTTTTTCTTAGAATTTTTTAAAATCAATTTTCTCAAAAACTACAAGTCCCATTTGAAAAATATTTTTTGGGAAAAGAATCTGGAAAAAAAAAATATTTTTTTGGCTTGTTCCCATGGAAACACTGAATCCATGCCGTTCGTATTGGCGGGTCGTTCGTAAGTTGGGCGTTTGTAAGTCGGGGACTACCTGTATTTAAATAGTGCCATCTTCCATAGCGCTATATACAGTATATTGTCTTGTCACTTTACAGTCCCTCAGAGGAGCTCACAATCTAATCCCTACCATAGTCATATGTCTATGTACAGGATGTATCATGTAGTGCATGTATCATATTCTAGGGCCAATTTAGAGGGAAGCCAATTAAAATGATCTGTATGTTTTTGGGATGTGGGAGGAAACCGCAGTGTCCAGAGCAAAAACAAACACAAGGAGAACATGCATGCTCCATGCAGATAGTGCCCTGGTTGAGATTTGAACCGGGGTCCCAGCGCTGTAAGAGTTCTAACCCCTACAAGTACAGCTATGAATGTGCTATGTGTATCGCCCCTGTTTGCCTTTGTAATTGGTTTGTGTGATGTAGTTTTTATTTGTACAGCACCACAGGTGATATTGTCACTATACAGGTCAGTAATAAGCATATTAATAGTCGTATTGGTGAATTATAGTCATACAGACCCAATGTACAGCCTAGCAGGGGTTAAAGGAGAGACACCTGATATGTTTACATCCACCAACGCTCCAATGACGGCTACGGAACAGCGCCGTGTCGCAGCCACTGGTCATTTAAAAGCCGGCCCACATCTGGAACAAATCTGTGTTCCCATTTTTAAAGAGCTGCCATGCGATTGCTGCTTTCCCAATGACAAGTGAATGAGTGTGAAGGAAAAATTCACATCCCATTGATTATAACTTATTAAACACACAACTCAAATGTTCCCTTAAAGAAAATACCCAGAATGCACTGCTGGCCCAGACTGAAGTTGAACTCCCGCTCTCACTAGACGATATGTGTATTAAAAGACCTCACTAAACACAGTTTCCTTCTAAACTGCCTACATGAAGGGTTTTTTTTTTCTGCGCACGAAAAACACATTAAGTGTGAACTAGTCCGTTGATTAACGTGAGTTCTCAGTTTTTCTGTGCAGAAAACGTGTACGAAAACAGTCAAGTGGGTTCCCTGCCTGAAATGTTCTGCTTTGCATGACGTCATCAAAGACAAGACATATAACATTTATATTGCGCTCCTTTCCCTCTGCTGAATAGACAAATCACCCTAGCAACAGGGTCATTTTAACAGAAAAGGAAGGGGCAGAGTGAAGACACAAGCTCAGGTAGATTTTTGCCTTTGCCGATGACAAGAGATAAACAAGCTTCTACTGCTTTCTGCAGTGAAAATAAACAATTTTACACACAGGGAATACTTTCAAATGTTCTTTTATGTGACTAAGAGTAGTTACCGAAATTCTAGTTTTGGGAACACAACACTTTAAACATAAAAAAAACCATAAATAATAAAATTGTCTTTTTACAATATTAATTTATAGATTATTTAGTCAGTGTTTGCCCATTGTAAAATCTTTCCGCTCCCTGATTTACATTCTGAAATGTATCACTAGTGGTGACATCTTTAGTCCTGCCAGGTGATCTGTACAGAATGTTTGCTACTGAGAGTTCTATGCGCAGAGGGAGATATTGCTTTCTTGGCAGCTGGAAAAAGCAGTTATTTCCCACAATGCAACGAGGTTCACAGACAGCAAACTGTCAGGACCATGGTCATGACATCACACTGTGAGAGGGGTTTCACCACAATATCAGTCATACAGAGCCCCCTGATGATCTATTTGGAAAAAGGAAAATATTTCTCATGGGAAACGGGGTATCAGCTACTGATTGAGATGAAGTTCAATAATTGGGATTAATTCTTTAATTACTGTCTGTATTTTGTTTCACTCTATATCTTTTTGTGACAATCCCTTTTTACTCAGAGAAGGTAAATCCCGACTTTTTATATGTTCAGTGCAGCACATCATTTGCAGCCAATAGTAAAGTCGCCCAGATGAAGCCTGAAAGTTCGGAGCAGGTCAGGAAAATTTCCGAGATAAGAGTCTCCCCCTGAACATCATTAAAAGATCCGCACCAATGTGGAGAGGCAAGAGGCCTGAAGGGAGAGGAAACCACCATCTGTAGACTAAGTACTCTTCATAAAATATAGCGCTGATCGCTAAGCCTCGGGAGACAGGAATACATTAACATCCCGCGACTGCCAACAATGAATATGTATCTCAATTACACCCTTTACCGGCCTAACTCTATCTAGTGTGTGCCAGCCTTAAAGTGAACCTGTCACATCACAAGGTATGACACAACCCTAATTCACAGTACTATGCCAATGTCTTAAAGCAGGGGTCTCAAACTCGCGGCCCACGGGCCATTTGCGGCCCTCGATACAATATTTTGTGGCCCTCAACGGCAAAAGCTTCCTTATAGTTCGCTTCAGTGCTCCCAAGTAATCCGTCGCATCCCCGCCGCTAAACGAGGGCTGCAGAGCCCCCAAATCGCCCGGGGGGCAATCCGCCGGCATTTCCTGGAAGGGGCAGAGCTTTCAGCTTTAGCTCTGCCCCTCCTGACGTCAATCACCGCACGGATCGCCGCCTCTCTCTGTGAAGGAAGAGTGAGCGGGGCGGGCAGAGGCGGCGATGCGCCACGATTGTAAAATCCCTTATGCGGCCCAGCCTCATCCTGACTTTGCCTCCTGCGGCCCCCAGGTAAATTGAGTTTTAAAGGGAACATGAAATGAGAGGAATATGGAGACTGCCATCTTCATTCTCTAATGATCAATGCCAGTTGCCTGACTTCTGAGCTGATGCCCTGCCACTAAAGCTGTAGATCACTGGCCCCGGAATGAGCATGCAGATCAGATGCTTTGACTCTGCTCTGACTCCACTGGCTGCAAGCTTGTTGCAGGTGTGTGACTCAAAAACAACTGAAACCGAAAGCTCAGCATGACTGCTATGCAACTAGCATTTGTAGTAGTTACAGAGGCGCCAGCAGAATAAAAATTAGTAGTCTATTAAAACCAAATAAAAATTGGATACAGAGGCGCTGCACCTATCTGCACAACCTCGGAGTTACTCCTGCTCTTGTATTTGCCTGAGGAAGCGGGCTTGGGACCCGCGAAACGCTTTGCATAATTTTATGTGGCGTACTGATTATAAATATGTATATTTTCTGGATACAATATATATAGTGGTTGTGTCATATATATTGGGGAGATGGATCCACCCCGGTCCCCCAATTTTTTATTTGGTTTTAATAGACTACTAATTTTTATTCTGCTGGCGCCTTTGTAACTACTACAAATATCATTATCCACCTGGTGGATGGGTGTGTACACCCTTATTTTTCTTCTACGGAGAGCGAGTGGGGACAGGCCTAATATCCCCATATACGATTGAAGTGGTTGCAGAGGTCGGCAACCCACACTTGTGAGTATATCCATATCTGCTGTACAAATTGAAGATTACCTTATATTAATAATAATACACTATTGGGGGCTCTCGGTTGTTCTTTCTTTTTGTCTTTCTACATGCAACTAGCATTGTTCATAAGCGAATGGAGATGGCAGCTTCCCTGTTCTGCTTACTTCAGGTTCCCTTTAAAGGATATCCGAGGTGAAAATAAACTGATGAGAAAAACAATTGTACATCTACTCCTTCACCTAAAAATGACTTTTTTTTTTTTTAGATATCCCAGTTTTATTTTATATTTAAATCTAGTCTTTACTGTTTCCTTGTCTCTGTTCAATGACACCTTGATTAACGTATTCAAGAGCTGAATTATATGAACTATGGACCCATTTTTATCTTTTTCCTGCTCACAGAAGCCATTTACTGACAGGAAAGTGTTTCTATGGCTGTAATTACTTATCAGGCCTGGTGCACACAAAAAACCGCTAGCAGATCCGCAAAATGCTAGCAGACTTTGAAACGCTTTTTGTTATTTTTCTGTAGCGTTTCAGCTAGCATTTTGCGGTTTTGTGAAGCATTTTTGGTGTAGTAGATTTCATGTATTGTTACAGTAAAGCTGTTACTGAACAGCTTCTGTAACAAAAACGCCTGCAAAACCACTCTGAACTGCCGTTTTTCAGAGCGGTTTGCGTTTTTCCTATACTTAACATTGAGGCAGAAACAATCCACAATCCAAAAAATGCCTCACCTTGGGAGTATGCGTTTCTGCAAAACGCCTCCCGCTCTGGTGTGAACCACCCCATTGAGATACATTACCCTAGCGTATTCACAGCCGCAAGCGGCTGCAGAAACGCTGAAAAAGCCGCTCGGTGTGCACCAGCCCTCAGTGAGGGTTATGCTATAGTAGTCTGACCCACTCACTTGCATACCTGATATTTAACTCTTTCAGGCAGATAAAGAAAAAAAGGAACACAGCCTAGTTATTTGTGTGCTTGGCACTGTACATACACATGTCTATCTCATCAAGTCACATGTCACCTTGGTTGTACTTTCATGGTGAAAAGAGGCTCTCCATCGGGGCTGCTAAATCTGTAATCCTACAAAGAGGCAACATTTACAACACCTAAGGTGCTGCTGCTCAATAGGGGTGGCTGGATATGGAAGAGGGGTGGCTGGATATGGAAAAGGAGGCAGCAAATGTGAAGCAACACTTGGAAGGGGGAGCTGCTGCTGGATGGATTTTACATATGAAAGTGGGCTGTACATGGAAAGGGGCTGCTGTGCATAGGAGCAGAGTCACAAAAAGTTGGCCAAGGGGGTGACAAAAGTATAAATCCAGCCTTTTTTACTGATCTATGTAGAGGGAAAGCTCTGGGTCCCATAGAGCCTTCCTGTTCTTCGCTCAGTCCCCTCGTTCCACCGCTGTCCCCAGTGACGTTACATGCCTATGGAACTCTCTGGCAATCTTCCGAAGCACTCTCGTCCCCAAGTCTTTCCAAAGACTGGCACATCCATACTGGGCATGTGCGAGCCCGGACTCAAAAGTGGGCAGTAAGGATCCACTCATCTTCGGAAGTACTCCAGGACGCGAGTACTCTGAAGTAGGGCCGAAGACGGTTTCCTTCAAGATGGCTGAAAAAGGTCACTGGGTCTTGGCGGTGGAGCGAAGGGATGAAGCAAGTACCAGGAAGCTTCTATGGGATTTTTTTCTTTTGTGCTGCTTCGCATTTACGTTAAACCTTTTTACTTACATCTGAGCGCAGTCGCCGACACACTCAGATGTGCCATAATGGGGTCGATTTATAAAGCATTACCACATTCGGTAATGCAGAAAACAGCTGACTTTACCGAGCACTTAGGAAAATGTTAAATCATAAAACCTGCTACTGCATGAAAATCTAAAATTACCGAGCAGTGAGGAAAATTACCGACTTGTGCGGTAATTACCTCAACACATGTCAGTAAATGTCAATTTATAAAGCAGACAACAAGCGGTAAAGCCACGAAGCAATACTGTCTACTTTGAAGTGACGAAAAGAATATGGAGAGTAGACTGGGAGCGTGACTCGCTAGCAGAAGCAGAGGCAGCCGTGACTGACAGGAGCAGGGAGCCAATAGAAACAGCCCCTGTTCTCCTGCAAGTCTGAATGTGGAATCTGATAGGACCTGCAGCCTTCGCCGGCGGGACAAGCTTTTCAACTTCTCAGGCAGCAGCAGAGCAAGAACTGAACAAAACAGGCATCCCCTGAATACCTTAGGCTGTGTGTCTGTTTAACCTCTTGGGTTCCTGTTAGAAGCTACTGGGAAAATCACCCAAGCAGGGAGGGCTGGTGCACACCGAGCGGCTTTTTGGGCGTTTTCAGATCCGCTTGCGGCTGCGGATCTGCTTGGTCAATGTATCTCAATGGGGTGGTGCACACCAGAGCGGCAGGCGTTTTGCAGAAACGAAAAATGCCTGGGTGAGGCATTTTTGGGATTTCGGATGCGTTTCTGCCTCAATGTTAAGTATAGGAAAAACGCAAACCGCTCTGAAAAACGGCACTTCAGAGCGGTTTTGCAGGCGTTTTTGTTACAGAAGCTGTTCAGTAACAGCTTTACTGTAACAATATATGAAATCTACTATACTGAAAACCGCAGCAGCAATCCGCAAAACGCTAGCAAAACGCCTCATAAAAATAAAAAAAAGCGTTTAAAAATCTGCTAGCATTTTGCGGATCTGCTAGCGGGTTTTGGTGTGCACCAGCCCGAAATGTGTAAAGTTTCTTGGAAGTTAATCTAAGCTGTGGCAATTAAATAGAGTGTTAAGAAAGACTAATAGACAGATTTAGAGCAGATTCAGAGCAAGCAGAGGCAGTATAACAAAACATGTACATCTATAGTGGGATGCCTTATAATGCCCTCACTGCACAGAACAGCTTGTAACAATCTATTACTGCAAAGGTTTTTGACAATGGGCTTCGGTAATTTACTGCACTTCTACCGCACCAGTGAAAATGTTTTTGAATTAGCACACAATAGTCTGAAATACAGAATGCTGTACTTTTCTGACCAGATTTTGTTACCACACAGCCTTTTATGAATTGACCCTAATGTGGTTTCTTTGATTTCACCCGTCAAAGCAACGTGTTTTTTTTTTATTTTAAAGTTGATGGCATCGCTCGCATGCACAGAAGCGTATTTTTACAATACATTTCCGTGCACTTCCGCATAGCCAAAGCAAGAAGTGACATGTCACTTCCTGCTTGGACTGTTGCCAGACAGGGAACAGCGTGTACTAATGCAGTGTTCCCTAAAGGCCTGTTTTTGACGGTGCGACAGATGCACCGCATTGCTGACGCTAAACAACAGTGTGAAACCGGCCTCCTTCCCAGCTGACTCAGTAATGTGTATAAAGGGGCTGCTACAGCCTCACGCTGGTTTTTGCCTCACCCCGACGGCTTCTTATTCAACAGCTGTTTTTATGCCTTAGTTTCCAAGAAATTGTTCTAACCTCCGTAACTAAATAATGACTCGTAGAGCATGGACCTGCACAGAGCTGATTACTGAAGGATTCTACAGCTGACTTCATCATACAAGCTGCAAATGACTAATTTCATGGGGCTCTCTGGAAATAAGAGCAACTGTATGAAATGTTTTTTACTCCGCCACAGACAAAACCACATCCTACAGTGTTAACAAGACCAATAATACCAACACCTTTTTAAATGCCTTTTCTGTGGAGGATTAACAAGGTGAAGGACATTAGCAACTTCTGACTTAAAGAAAACCTGTAATGAAGAAAAAGTGCCCCTGGGGGGTACTGACCTTGGGAGGGCGAAGCCTATGCATCCTAATGAGGCTTCCCCCATTCTTCTCTGTCCCTCAGTTGTCCAGTTGCAGACCCCCGAAATCCAGTGCAGGTGTACTAGCGGATCTCCCTCCGGGATAAGGTGGAAATAGCCGAGCATGATTGATCCGCTCTATTGCGCAGGCGCAAGTCCTATTGCGCCTGCGCAGTAGAGCGGATACGATTGGGTTCGGCAATTTCCGACTTACTCGAAGGAAGAGCTGCTACTGGGCCTGTGCTGGATCCTGGCAAGGTAAATAAATCAGCGCTTGTCAGGCTTGTCGGGGGAGGATTCCGGGACACTTCAGAGGAGCCAGCGCTGGACTGCCTGCAGCTACAGGGATGGGGGAAGCCTCATTGGGACACTGAGGCTTCCCCCTCCCGAGATGAGTACCCCCCAGGGGATATTTTTCTTGTTACAGAGTCTCTTTAAGGTAGCCATACATCTAGCCATGATAGGCAGATTCGACCAAGAGACATATCTCTCTCTTTACGAATCTGATAAGAGAGAGATCTGTCAGCTGCCCATACACCACAGGCCGATTCCCGCTCAATTTCATGCTTATATCGATCTGGAATCGGCCTTGTGCATCGCCTTGACGCTGTGCCCCCCCCTAAAGTATACATTATGTGTCCGCGACCTCTGCTTGTTCCCTGCCTGCTTCCAGGATTCATTCTCTGCATACACGCTCGCCCCACGTGGTTTCCTAGTAAGGGCGCGCATGTGTGACATGTCCCTTTCTAGGAAACCACGTGGGGCGTGCGTGTAAGGAGAATGCACCCGGAGCAGCAGAGGGATAAGCGCAGGCCGCGGACAGGTAATGCACACTTTACACTGGATGCATTTACATTAGGTAGGACAGCGTCGAGGGTTTTGTCGCATTCGTCGATCGTGAAGGAATTGCACTCCGTTACCGCCACGCACCCGATCGAGCAACATCTTACGCAATCGAGAATGTGACCCGTTTTCGTCCTGAAATTGGTCGTATTGGCGGTCAGGCATGCACTTGGCGGCACCGATTTTCATCCAATTCGATTATAATAATAGAATTAGATGGTCGATCGGCTGCCAAGTCGCCTGATGTATGGCCACATTTAAAGAAAACCTTAAGTCAAAATAAACTGGCAAGCTAAACAATTGTATTTAAAATTTTGGGCCCTGGGAATTAAATTTCCTTCTGATTATAGTGTATTGACTTATCCTAAACAGAAAGCTTTCTGTTATTTGTATGCTGCCATAAGTTTATTACAGTAGCTAAAAAAAACAACCTTCCTAAAATCCCGCTGTCACTGCACGGTTCTTGCAGTAAGGCAAAGGCACACAGACTATGTAAAAAGAAAAAAAAAATGGGGGACATATAGGGACCTAGAAAAAAAAGATTTACATATATTTTTGGGGCACTAACTATTTTTGGGCAATTTTTGGATGTTACAACTGTCATTAACCACTTCCGTACCAGCAGTTCATGACCCCCTAAGGACCAGAGACTGCTGGTTTGAAAAAATGTCACTTACAGACGTCACGCCATATCAACCCACCGCTACCGCCGCTCTCCCATCGCTGTATCCCCCTCGCTCTGCCGTCGTTATGATGGCAGAGCTCCCTGAGCCGGTCAGGAGCTACTTTCATTGCAGCATGTCTGTACAGCATTCATTTCCCACATCATTTAAACATTCTTAACATTCTTAACGGTGACATTGATTCAGCATGTGTGCAAAGCTTAAAACGGACCTGAACTCAGAACTTCCTCTCTGCTCTAAATGATAAGCATTAGCATAACAACCTTTAAAGAAAAACATTTCTTTGTTACAGCGGATACAAATCCTGCAACAAATCTCCACTGCTTCTACTTCTTGCTTTCATGGAAGCAGACATAGGGCTTGACTCACTAAAGCGTGCTAAGTGATAAGCCACTTTGCACGTGATATCATGCGCGTAAAGATGCGCGCGCAGAGGTATGACTTTGTGTGAATGGCGTTACGTTTTGCGCGCAAATTATCGTTTCAACGTGCTAAGTATCATTATCACGTGAAGTCAGTGCAGATCACGAGAACGGTATGTAGATAATGAATTATTACTGTATACACTTTGTGCGCGCTGTATTACATGAACTCACATGTTAATGTACGCACCATTGCCGATTTCATTGCCAAACTCTATCTTTTGATTGCAGTGAAGCACCATAGTTTTCAATGGCATTCCACAGTTAGCACGTGAAGCTTAACGCCGCTCGGGCGATAAAACGTGACACGCGAACGGTGGAAACTGTTCGCACGCATAATGCTTTGTGCGCTCGTTTGCGCGTGCAAAGACTTTACACGTGATAACTGAGTTATCACGTGTAAAGGCTTTAGTGGATCGAGCCCATATTGTTAACATCCTGTGCTTTCAAATGAGCTTATCTGCCTTATCTGCTGTGGCAGTCAGGTGGAGAGATCAGGGGAGAGATCAAATTACAACTTGTGCTTAGTCACAGATGAGGGGGAATTAGACAGGCTAAACTCTCTAAATAAATACAGGGTGTATTTCTCTATGCTTTCCTTCTGTCCTGTGCAAGAGTTCAGGTCCACTTTAAGGAAAGGTAAACTCTTGTACTATTTGGCTTTACTCATCACTTAGCTTTGCTATTGAATGAATGTTTTAAAGGTCATAAATAGGCTTTTGGGTTAAGACAGATTTGTTTCCTTATTTAATGTTTTTACTTCAGCAAGATAAACACGTCCCTCCCGGTCTCCAGCCACCAACTGCGCCATGGAATTCAGATCCACACTCCTTGCTGAAGTCCCTCTGCTGTGATTGGCAGGTGACTGGGACAATGAGCAGCATTGTTACATCAAAATACCCATTGTTCCTCTCACTGCTGTATCAGGTTGCATGATGCCCAGGTGGTCCTGGGAGCAAAAACTCACTTCTCAGCTACATCTGAAAGTAGCAAGATGCTTAAACTTCTCAGCAAGATGCTTAAACTCTGTAATATATATAGACTGTATATATATTTCTGTTATTCTGTTCTGGGGAAAGTTGAAATGTTTAGCTCATTTTAGGCCCCTTTTATGCTTGCACTGGAAATCTGCATTGCATTGCCCTGTTTTTACCCCAGAGTAACACAACCGCAATGCAAGGCAATGGGGCCTCGCACACTTACCGCGTCATATTGCACTGGAAGTGCTCGATCAGCCGCTGAGCCGCCAAAAAGTCAACAGTGCGTTACCGATGGACTTCTGTGACCACGACAGGGGAAGTAATGTACATAAATGGGCGATGCAGGAAATGTGACCATGTAGACGACGGCAGTGCAGCGCGCATGCCCGGAACGACAGGAATATAACTGGGAAACCCGGGAATCCCAATGACGTACTTCCTGTCCAGCACGACGTACCTCACTGGACAAGGGGCAGTGCTATGCATATGCCCCCTGTTGCCGCACTATTCCGCAGAGTCATATGTTAGGCATTTTGCACAATGCTGTGCAAAGTGACGAGGGGGGTGGGCATTGCACCGTAAACGCACAGGAAAGGTGTAAAACCGGTTTATTTGTCAGCCAAACAAAAAACAAAACACCACATTGGGTATTCAGCAGGGTTTAGGTAGTCACACACAAGATATACAGCCTTCCGCTTCCTGTACCAACCCTACCCCGGGTTCTCTTCAGGGCCCGTTTCCACTATCGCGAATTCGCATGCGTTTGCCGCATGCGAATTCGCATAGCCAATACAAGTGGATGGGACTGTTTCCACTTGTCAGGATTCCTTTGCGTTTTTCTGTGCAGAAAAAATCTGCACGGCAGAGCCATCAGAATTCGCATACCGCTATGTGAATCGCATACAATGTATTTAATAGGGAATTTCGCATGCGGCATTGGTATGCAAATTTTCATGCGAATTCGCATACGATTTTGCATGGAGTCAATGGAAAAGCACACAGGCACTGCCATGGTTAAATTCGCATACATCGTCATCCATGCGAAATCGTATGCGAATTTGCATGAAAATTTGCATACAACCGCATGTGTAATTCGCATGCGAATTTTTACTGCGGCAATTCCCACCGCACAAGTGGAAATGGGCCCTCAGGGTCACTGCATGCCACCCCTGATACTATTCACACACTGGCTCTTGAGTGACACCCTGCCACGGTCCTAATGACAGTCCTCAGCCACTCGCTTAGGGCTCAGACACATAATAAGCACTTTTATGAGTGCTTTTTGGCCTCCAGGGCAATCGGAGAGCTTTTTAAAAAAAACACTCCCATTGACTTCCATTAAAGTCGCACTAAAATCTCGATTGTTATGCAAGTCAATGGGAGCGTTTTTTAAAAAGCTCTCAGAAAGCTCTGGAGGTTGAAAAAGCGTTTAGAAAAGCGCCAATAGTTTGTCTGAACCCTTATTCAAGCCTTTCCTGGACTATCAGTGCTGGAGTTCAACTCCCTGTAGCACCTCAGCAGCTTCTCTGCTCGGCAGATTCCCCCACTGGACAGTTTTTCAGCAGCCTCCTTGCTCCACACACAGCCCACTGTATACTGAGAGCTGTAGCCAATTATGCAACTGCAGGTGAGCTGATTAACCCTCCCTGTGCCAGACTCAAGCTTGGACTTGAAAGAGTGGCGTGTAAGCCCACCCTTCTCCCAATACAAGCCGATCCTGGATCCCAGACAAATACGAATGAAAGTGGAGTAGCTAGCTTGCAACACACCATTAATGGCCTCTATTCACAATGAGTTATCACATTCTGTAACAAAATGTCATAAAAATTACCAACTGGAGTATGACCATGTCTACATTCACAATATCTTCCACCGTTTATTACCGTTTGCAGAAAAAAGGGCAGTAAAAAGCTATGAACACACATTCGAGGGTTGTCACCTGTTGGGGAATGGGAATATGTTTTCTTTTTTGTTGTATGTTATTTACATGTTGCTCACTTATGTTGAGCATTCATAAAAATTCAATAAAATTTCTCTTAAAAAAATAAACGTTAAAATGTTGGTATTTGGTATTGACCAGAGGGGGAGCCCCATGCTCACTGAACTCCTTCCTTTTGCCACCCAGAGTTTAAAAGAGCTTTCCAGAGTTTAAAAAATAAATAAAATAAAAATGATTTAATATTGATTTGAGTTGGCAGGGATATTTTTTAAAGATTTTCCTCGACAAAATCCATGTAAAACCGTAACCAAGAATTGAACTTCATCCCAGTCACTAGCTGATACCTCCTTTCCCATGAGAAAACTGCATTGTGGGTAGCCACAGATGTTCACTTAAAGATGAATAATTGCAAATGCCTTCTGTTTTGAGAAGGCAAACCACATTAAGCATTGCTTTTTAGTAGGAGGGCTTTTCGGTCTCTTTTAGTCCCCTCGTGGTTTTTGGTCATCCCGAGCTGCTTGGTTACTCTGTATGGATAGACCAGTCTTCAAAAGCACTCAGGGGTGAATTGCTTTCAAAGCCTTCCAAGTACTCTTGAGAATTTCAACATGGACTGCAGTGGACCGGGGGCATGGAGAGAGAGGAGCAGGAACGCTCTATGGGTTCTAGAGCCTTCTCGCCCCATAGGTGAGTATCTTAATTTTTTTTTAGGTGGCTTCACATTTGGGGACAATGCTACTTATTCACTGCTAATAATGGTGGCTGCTGCATAGAGACAAAACTCTGTAGTGATAACAATAGCTGAGAATCCCAAGGTAAATCTCTTTATCGCTACTTTGGCTACCACATTTGGTGTTAGTCTTTTTCTTAGATGTAAAACTTGGATTTTTATCACGGTAATGCTAAATATTTTTGTGGTAAAAATATTTTTAAGGTTTGTCTATTTTTTTTTATACATTAGGGCTTATCCCAAATCCCTGCTAGTTTGGCAGGTAAAGTTTTGTGAGCAGAAAAAGCGACTCATTTTACTATTGTAGTATATAGAAGACTTTAACATCACAAGAGCAAAGTCCCCAGACTTGGTGAATGACAACAGCCAGGGTCCAATTTTTTATGTCATATTACTACACAACAGTAAAACAAGACTTCTTGTATGTATGAAGCCTGCCAGTAAACCAGCAGGTGGCGCTCCAAACAAATATCAACATCCCAGTTCTGATATTGATCAATTTTAGGGCTGAATCCTAGAAATAAAACAATAATGAAAAAAAAAATCCTACATCCCTTGTACTGTTGAAATGATACCTCCTTGTGATGTTCTCCCTCTGTGAGTGCTGTGACTCTGAGCATGCATGTGCGGCGGGTGTGCCAGTGTATGTGTGTGCGCGGTGCAACTATGTTACTGAACGCTGAATAACACTTGACATCTGTTCAGCCCCAAGTCTTTACAGCTGGGGGTCACTCAGTTCTTCCAGTGCTTATAAACTGAGCAGAGAGACTTCACACAATGGGTGGATGTAGGAAAATGCAGAACAAAAAGCTTTTTATATGAGGGAGCTGTGAGCCGTACAGAGACATCTGGATGGAAGGAATCTATACATCTTTTTAAACATACAGGAAAGTGACCAAATCAAGGAGAAATTTTAATTGTTTGCAGTAAATTTTCACTCTATCGGAAGTGTACAAACCAGCATTCAGTACCAGTGTTTAGTACCAATTTTTAATCTTAAAATGTAAAGTACATGTAAACTTATACGTTTCTTCCAGAGTAAAATGAGCCATAAATTACTTTTCTCCTATGTTGCTGTCACTTACAGTAAGTATTAGAAATCTGACAATACTGACAGATTTTGGACTAGCCCCTCTTCTCATGGGGGGTTCTCAGGGTTTTCTTTATTTTTAAAAGCACTTTGTGAATGGCAGTTGCTCCGTCCAACTGCCAAAATAGTGTGCAGCGAGCAGGGAAGCTGGCCAGCATCTTTGTGTAAATCTTTTTCAGGGAATGTCTTTATAATGAATAAAGGCCATGATGAGAATCCCCCATGAAGAGATGGACTAACCTGTCGTTAATGTCAGATTTCTACTACCTAGTGTAAGTGACAGCAACATAGGAGAAAAGTAATGTATGGCTCATTTTACTCTGGAAGAAATGTATTTCTTATTTGTATATGTTTTACATTTTAAGATTTTCATGACAGTTCCTCTTAAAGGTGGATTTAGGACCCTTTTACAGTTGCCTTGCAAGTGTACGTTGCGTTACTCTGTTTTGCCGCAGGGTAACGCAACGCCAATGCAAGGCAATTGGGCTTAGCACCTCTACTGCGTCGCGTTTCACTGGAAGTTCCCGATCGGACGCCGAGCCGCCGCAAAGTCAACAGCATTTTACCGTCAAACTTCTGAGGTGACGCAGCGTGGCGGAAGTTATGTACGTCAATGGGGGACGTAGGGATTTTAAATATGTTGGTGGCGCCCATGCGCAGAGCAACGGGAATATGTGTAACGATTGTGGAACTTTCTCCGTGATCAGCGCACAACGTGTGCGCTGACACGGCGGAAATCCTCCACAAGCGTGTAATTGCAGGCACCCAGCAAAAGGTGCTACGCACCTGTAGAGGGAAATTCCTGTCGGCAGATGGCGCTGGGGAGTGCAGAGGAACCAATCCTCTGTACCTCCACAAATGCCAGACAGGAATTGTACGAAGCGCAGAACGCAATCGCAAGAGAGGCGATTGCAAATGAAAATGAGCAAAGGGACAGGTTGTATGTGTGTGCGCCAATCCAGTCGCCACCCCGCGACCGCGCACACACAACAGCAGATATGAAATAGGACAGGTTGAAGAGATAGCTGGTAGCAACCGCTGCACCAGCTATACTCCAAGAACAGAGATCAGAACCATTTCCTGTCGACCACCGTAGGGACAGGACAATGGCGACAGGCAAGACAAGACAGAACAGGCAATACAGATAATACAATCCTAACTGCACTAGGGAAATCTGCCTAGCGCAGATTCAGGAATTACTCTAAGCTGATGTTCAAACAGAGAGCAAGGCTGACACCCCACCAGGAGTGTTACATAGGACGTAATCCTTATGACCAGCGAAGCATTGTGGGAAAGACATAGTACTTATAGTAGACGCCTCCAATGAATGTGGCCAGGCAATTTGCATGACAACGTATGCAAATTCCTCTGCAAGCACAAGCTGCAAAACTGACAGAAGCTCTTCTTTCCAGAGTCCTGCAGCATGCAAACCTACACAATTGTCAAAGGGCTGCCTGCCTGCACAGGCAGCTGAGCAAATCATCACAATATGATGAGGAAAACCGGGGGATCCCAGTGAGGTTCTTCCTGTCCAGCATAGAGTATATCACTGAGTGAAGGGCAATGACAGACGACAAAGGGTGCGCGGGGGCGGGGGGGGGGGGAATTGGTGTTATGCATATGACCCAGAGGGTGCACTCTGCCGCAGGGTCATATGAATGACTTTTTTTGTGCGTTGTGGTGCAATTCGAGGGGGCGGAGCAAAACAAAGCAATGACATGGGCAGGTGTAAAACCGCACTTATATTTATACCTTTTCAGGCACATAAACCAACATCACTATAAATCCATGAACCAAACTGGGACCCTACTGCATAAAAAGTCATATTTTTTGACTAGGTCTTTACCCTGATGCCAGTGCTGCCAGTTAGCTATAGTTTGGAGCAGTGCATGCTGGGCCGTGTGGATTGCACACGCACCACAAGCTCCGCTGTGCATGTCAGTCATGTTTCTACAATGCTCACGGGTTTAAAAAAAAAAAAAAAAAAGGGTGAACCTCTGGAGTCAGCAATACGATGCAAAGCAAGACTGTGACCAAGTGGAAACCTACAGCAGAACATAGCAGCGTGCTCTAGGTAAAGCAAAAAGCAGTTCAGCAAGCATATGTTCAAAAAGACAGCCGTTTCGCGCCAATCTGCGCTTCCTCCGAGGCTGCCTATGACATATTGTAAGCGTCAGGGCACATATAATTGCTGATTGACATTATTTGTTCCTTTAATCCGTAGGCTAAAACATTTTGTACCGGAAATTCCTTTTCCAGGACAGAAACGTGCCAGTGTGCGTCCGCCAGAATGCGGGGCATAGCTGGAACGTGACCGGCTTGCTTTCAGGCTTAGGTTTTGAAGTTTTGGCATTCTTCATTTAGAAGCTGTTTTCTCTGTAACGGGTTTTTTATAGAATTGTTTGCGGCGGCGGAACAGAGTCACAGCTGGAAATGAGCTGTTAAATAACATTTTTTTTCTCAATGTCTCTTATTTTAATGTTTTTCCACATCAGAGGACTCTGCTGTTCTTCGTTCCTGCGTGACGGTCATTCACACCCTTTATAAAGCAGACCCAAGAAACATTCAACTGGAAATGTTTTCGGCGTCTCTCTAAAAACTAAACAAAGGTCATCTACTAAAACAAATGTGCTTAAAGCCTAACCCATTAAAGGACACCCGAAGCGAAAATAAACTAATGAAATGAACGATTGTATCCATCTTCCTTCCCCTAAAAATGACTTTTTAAATAAGATATTCCACAGATTAATTGTATGTTTAAATATACTTTTTAAGTTTTAACAGTTTTATTGTTTTTGCTCAATTACACATTCTTTGAAATATGCCAGAGCTAGAATCTATGAACTATTGATCCTTTTTATCTCTTTCCTGCTCTCAGAAGCCATTTCTGAAGGGAAAGTGTTTTATAATTGGAATTTCTTATCAGTGAGGGTCACACTGTAGTCACTTCCTGTCTGAGTCAGGACTGAGTCAGCCACTTACATACCTGATATTTAACCATTTCAGGCAGAGAAAGAAAAATAGGAACACAGCATAGTTATTAGTGTGCTAGGCACTGTACATACACGTGTCTATCTCATCATGTCACATGTCACTTCGGGTATCCTTTAACAAAAGTGAGATTAGTGAGTCCCTCACTCCTGGCAGAAAGTAAATACCTTTATTTTGCAGGATTTTTTTTGCTGTCTCTGTTGGTGTTGGAGAGATTTTTCCGCTTCCTCCTTTAGGCAGGAAGTGAGGGAAATACTCAAGGCTGGTACCCACCATGTGATTTTCCCATACAATTTTTAGACAACAGGTGATTTTTCGAGCAATGAGCAGTTGTTTCCGCGATCTCTCAATGTGGGTACAGGCACGAGATCAAGCGAATGACATTTAGCGGCCGCCATGGCGGATCGGATCTTTAAGATGCCTGACGACTACGCATAAAGTACCTGGATCGATTGACTTACTGTTCGTGCCCGTCGGGTGCCATCATGTAACGTGGCGTGACATCGCACGCAGGAAGACGAACCGCTAACCGCTCATCGTCAAGGGGACGTCACTGTACCCGTTGAGTGGTGAGTATTCAGTTTCACAGGAGAGCAATTAAAGATCAAAGCCCAAAAATATTTTTAATGGTGGCCATAAATTAAAGAGAACCCGAGGTGTGTTTAAAGAATGTTATCTGCATACAGAGGCTGGATCTGCCTATACAGCCCAGCCTCTGTTGCTATCCCAAACACCACTAAGGTCCCCCTGCACTCTGCAATCCCTCATAAATCACAGCCGTGCTGTGAGGCTGTGTTTACATCTGTAGTGTCAGTCTCAGCTGCTCCCCCGCCTCCTGCATAGCTCCGGTCCCTGCCCCGTCCCTTCCCTCCAATCAGCAGGGAGGGAAGGGATGCAGGCGGGGACTGGAGTTCTGCAGGAGGCGGGGAGAGCAGCAGACTGACACTATAGAGATAAACACAGCCAGCTCTGACAAGCTGTTTGTCAGCGGCATGGCTGTGATTTATGAGGGATTGCAGAGTGCAGGGGGACCTTAGGGGGGTTTGGGATAGCAACAGAGGCTGGGCTGTAAAGGCAGATCCAGCCTCTGTATGCAGATAATATTCTTCAAACCCACCTCGGGTTCTCTTTAAGGGTGCTGATATTGCGGCACGATCGATATTCCGATTTCATAATGTTATTGATTCGGAAAAGAATCAATGCCACAATATGACCACCCGATCAATCAACCTCCAAACAAAATCAGTCAATTGTATCGAACCAGGATGGAGGAATTTAAGTCTCAAGGGCTCTATTGGGTGTGCAACGGTAACAGCGTTCAATATTGGGATGGCCAATGGACCCCAGCCAGTGTCAACCCAAGGGTAAAACTGCCCCCCTCCCCAACAAGTGCTCAGTGTTTGAAAGTCTCACCTCTCCGCTGGTGCGACTCCTAGCCTCCTCCAGTGTCCACTGTCATGGTGAGTGCCTGTATCACATGACACTGGCGCATGTGTGATGTCACAACATGTGCCAAGTCATGTGGTACCGGCCCTATCGGTTACGTCCAACACCAGAGGGTGCCAGGAATCATGCCAGCAGAGAAGTGAGACTTTCAAACACTGAGCACTGGCACAGTGGGGACACTTTACACTTAGGGGGCGGCCTGGTAGGCAGCAGCAGGACGATTCCCAATAGATTTCATGCTGAAATCTATTGGGAATCGCTGTGCAGTGTGTGGCTGGGCTATAGATCCCAATTTGATCAGAGAGGGATTTATCTGATCGATCTGGCCAAACATTGAGTGATGTATGGCCAGCATAACCATTGCCAAACAGTTGCATGCTGGGGGTGTTTTTATCTAAAATATATTGCTCCTCTTCTCTTTAGTTCCCCCTCCTTCTAATGACATAAGACAGTGCACTTCCTAGTATAGTGTATGGGAGCGTATGAAGACTCTGGCAGGAAGGCAGGCAATGAATACACAATTAGCAAGATGAGAAAAAAAGTAAGAGAGGAAATGATGTCAGGAGGTCAAAGGTAACAAAGATGGAAACTGCCTAGAATAGGATTTTCTGCTTTTCCTTTATAAAATTTACAGGAATCATAACATTGACTGTACAATACATCTGTTATGTAAGTAGAACTAGAATGTATCTACTTATGTGTTTTTTTTTATTTCTAGGTTAGTATGGGCGTCACTTGTTCTTTAATGATTACTCCTATTCAAAGCATCTATAGAAGTGATCATACCCCACCACATTATCAATAAAGAGCTAATACTGCGTTTGAGGGAGGGCCCCTCGGGGCCCCTCTGGCCCAAGAGCCCCTGTGTGGTCGCAACCTCTGCAGCCCCTATTGCTATGCCACTGCCCATGCTCCCTCTATGGGACCATTGAGGTACAAATGAAGTTTTTCTGAACACAGCAATGCATCTCTGTCCATCACCTGTGGATGTTTAGCCTGCAGAGAATTCTGAACCGCTAATGGTTAAGTGTCAGGCCTGTACAACAGTGATTTACACAAGTTCTTTAATGAGCTATGAGGAGTGTGGAGTTCTGGCCTAGAACGTCTTTTATGTTTTGTGTATGTCAGTTTTCACAGTCTGGGCATCACCAGGAAACATAAAATCTAAAACATACATCCATATTTGTAAAAAGCAACATCATGGCCCAGAAGTGCCAGAGAAATTGGCAGGCTATTAAAGGAAGATTGGGCTTTAGAGGCCGCCATTGGAGGCGGGGAGCTTGGCAGCACTCACTAACCACTTCAAGAGGATTTTTCTCATTATGCTGAGAGGAAGGGGACAAGGAGGGCAGACAGAACAACAGAGGGCTGGGAAGCAGAATGAGATTGGGGAAGAATAACAGACAGTACGGGGCAAGGACAAGACTAACTGTAATGTGCAGGGCTAAGGGCTCTTTCACACTAGAGGCTGCGGTAGAAAAGGCTGAAAGTCAGCCTTTTGCTTAACGCCAATACATAGCGTTTTCAAAGCCTTTTGAAAGAGTTTTACAGCCCATATGAAAACGTCCTTTTTTTTTTCTTCTATAAAAATAAGTGAACAAGATAGCTGTAAAACGCTTTGAAAAGGCTTTGAAAAGGCTGAAGTTGGCGTTTTCCATTGACTATCATTGAAACGCCAACAGCCAACTTCGGCTGTAAACAGCCCTGAAAAAGCTCCTGGGAGCGTTGAAATGCAACGCTCCAAAACGCCGAGTTAGATGTGAAAGGTAAAATGAAAGTCTATGGACTTTCTTTTACCTAGCAAAACGCCAACTTCGGCCGTGGCGTTAAAACGCCGAAAAATCCCTCTGGTGTGAAAGGGCCCTAATTACAGCAGCAAGCTGGAAAGCACATTTTCAGGGCTGTATGTTTCTTGAGCTGAGAGATGGTGAAATGTGATTTGTCCCTATAACTGACTGACATATGAGCATTATGAATGCTGTGACATTGCCCGAGGACTGGTGCACACACATGCTCACACTACAAGAGCTTTTAAAGCGTTAGTGATTTTGAAAAGCTCTAAAGGACCTGTAAAATAAAATATTGGTCTGCAGAGGGGCTGGAACTAAGCTTAAAGGGACCCTGAGTAAATCAAGCGCTGATAATACAAACAATGCCATTCGGCTGCATTTTAACTGCACTAGAATGGCGCTCATGTGTGGCAGACAGGGCGCCGAAATGCTCGGCAAGCGCGCAGTTCAGTCATCCAATCTGAAAGAGGCCTAAATCCTGGGAGTATAACCACCTATCGCAGGCTTGGGAAAACTTGGCCCTCCAGCTGTTAGGGAACTACAAGTCCCACAATGCATTTGCCTTTAGGAGTCATGACTGTGGCTGTAAGACTTCTGCAATGCATTGTGGGACTTGTAGTTCCTTAACAGCTGGAGGGCCAAGTTTGCCCATGCGTGATCTATTGGTTCCCTGTGCTTAGTGTTGATAGAAGATTTTGTATGAACACAAGTTTGCACCCACTTTGTCCTTCAGGCCGGTTTTACAGTCCCCCCCCTCTCCCCCCCATTCAGTGACGTACTTCCTGCCCACTTTCTGGAAGTATGAGATCCCCGTCGCTCCGCACATGCACGCCGTGACGGACTGTGCTCCATCGTTTACACTACATCTTCTGCCCATAGACTTGCATTACAGGAAGTTGTGTGTGTTAAGCGCGGTGCTTGCTGTAATGTGCTACAGCACTTGCGTCGGATTGGATACTTCCGACACACAGCAACAGACCATAGACCTGCATTGTGGCCCTCTTGCGGTATCACCTGCAAGTGTAAAAGGGGCCTCAATTTTTCTTCTCTTTGAAGATTTGATATGTGTGGAGGTTACTCCTCAGTAAACCAATAGCTATTCCAAAACTGATCAGATTGGAAGACAACTGAACCAATGAGCCTTTGCTCTCTTCTTTACCTCATACAGGATGCACAACAGCAATAAAAGTAGCTGTGTTCTCACAGAGGATGAACACAATGTGGTACTTACACAGAGCCTGGACTTGCTGTGGGAGGAGGACCTGCCAGATGAAACGAAACAGATGTTAAATGGCATAAAAGCAAATTTATTCATATTTTTAACACGACATTTTTAATGTAAACCGGCCACAAACAAGCATTTGCAGTCATCCAAATCCCGACTCTGAAACTTCTCTTAGTTACAAACTCCTGCCCGGTGTCATTCTGAAGGCTTACAATAAAGCTGTCTCATGTGGCTTCGGAGCCAGTTCTCTCCTCTGCTTCGTAGGATGATTATTATGGCAGGGTTTTTTTCTTTTGCAAAGCCTTATGATTTCCTTCATGCATTCCTGACAGCACTTTTGATCTCTGACAGTTTTATAGCAATGTTTTATCACTAATAAGCTAAGGCAGGAGATAAGAACCATGATGCAAGAGGTCAAGGCAAGCAAATAAAAAAGACAAATTATTTCCCTGAAGATCGAAATTTCATGTCTATGCTACATTATTATTATTTCATATGTGTATGGCATTAAAGAGGAACGTCAGAGTCTATGGGTAAAAGTGTCAGAGGCAGAGGATCAGCACAACTGCCAGGCAACTGGTACGGTTTAAAAGGAAATAAATATGTCAGCCTCCATATCCCTTTCGCTTCAGTTGTCCTTTAAGACTGGCTAATATAAAGTGTAAGGACCCCACCCCCTTACCTGGTCTAGTTTTGTATTTGTTAAAAAAAAGGTGTGCTGCAGGATGCTACAATCCTAACATGTTTTTGGGCTCTGGGGTGAAGGAGGCGGAGTTTAGGTAGCCTACAGGGAGCAAAAGACAGATACAGGACTTCTTATAGTGCATAGTAAGGAAGGACTAAAGCAGGGGTCTCAAACTCAATTTACCTGGGGGCTGCAGGAGGCAAAGTCAGGAGGAGGCTGGGCCGCATAAGGGATTTCACAAAATGCCCAACCAAAGCCGCCCCCCCCCCCCCCCCCCCCCGGTCCCATCCCTTGCATTGATTTTTATTTCAAAATCAAATTCACACTGAAGCGAACTAGTTTGCCTATTTTACCTTATAGTTCGCTTCAGTGCTCCCATTACAAGTAATCCGCCGCATCCCCGCCGCAAAACGAGGGCTGCAGAGCCCCCAAATCGCCCGGGGGACAATCCGCCGGCATTTCCTGGAAGGGGCAGAGCTTTCAGCTTCAGCTCTGCCCCTCCTGGCGTCAATCGCGTCACATCGCCGTCCCTCTCTGTGAAGGAAGAGTAAGAGGGGCGAGCAGAGGCGGCGATGCGCCGCGATTGACGTCAGGAAGGGCAGAGCTGAAGCTGAAAGCTCTGCCCCTTCCAGGAAATGCCGGCGGATTGCCCCCCCCGGGCGATTTGGGGGCTCTGCAGCCCTCGTTTAGTGGCGGGGATGCGGCAGATTACTTGGGAGCACTGAAGCAAACTTTAAGGAAGCTTTTGCCGGCGCGGGCCACAAAATATTGCATCGAGGGCCGCAAATGGCCCGGGGGCCGCGAGTTTGAGACCCCTGGACTAAAGGCTCATACACACGCTCAACAAAAGTATTTTACATGCACGATTATCAAACAACTTGAAGAAGTTGAACAACTTTTGTCAAGTAAAATATTACTGTAGCCACTTCCTTACTATGCTGTTGAGCAGAGCTGTGTGAACCTTAAAGAGAAACTCTGACCAAGAATTGAACTTTATCCTAATCAGTAGCTGATACCCCCCCCCCCCCTTTTACATGAGAAATCTATTCCTTTATACAAATCGACCATCAGGGGGCGCTGTATGACTGATATTGTGGTGAAACCCCTCCCACAAGAAACTCTGAGTACATACTGCTGGCAGTTTCCTGTCTGTGAACCTTGCTGCATTGTGGGAAATAGCTGTTTAAAGAGGAACTCCAGTGAAAATAATGTAATAAAGTGCTTCATTTTTACAATAATTATGTATAAATGATTTAGTCAGTGTTTGCCCATTGTAAAATCTTTTAAATCCCTGATTTACATTCTGACATTTATTACATGATGACATTTTTACTGTTGGCAGGTGATGTAGCTGCTGCATGCTTTTTTTGGCAGTTGGTAAACAGCTATTTCCCACAATGCAACAAGGTTTACAGACAGGACACTGCCAGGAGTACCACGGTCCGCAGAGTTTTTTGTGGGAGGGGTTTCACCACAATATCAGTCATACAGCGCCCCCTGATGGTCTGTTTGTGAAAAGGAATAGATTTCTCATGTAAAAGGGGGTATAAGCTACTGATTGGGATAAAGTTTAATTCTTGGTCGGAGTTTCTCTTTAAGTGCAGCTGACCAGAATTAAATATAGCACGGTAGGTAAAACAGTACACACATCAACAGGCTAATCTATTTTCTTTAGACTCACCAAACTTCACAAACAGTACCCCCGTAGTAGAGACAGTCTTCCGCCCATTAGTGGCCACACATTGGAAGTATCCAGTGTCTGTAGTATCCAAGTTTCGTATTCGAAGCCTCGAGCCGTAGTTTGTAGTCCGGAACGATATCCTGCGCGGCTCTTGGACAACGGGGGCATCATTTTTCAACCACCGTATTGTCGGGGAGGGGTTCCCCGAAACCTTACAGTGCATCTCGGCTGTCTGGCCCAGAGAGGTGGTGATATTGTTCATAGGTTCATCCAGCGTTAAATAAATATCTGCCAGGAAAAAAAGCAAACAAACATAGATGGATCATTAATGAAGTATTTAAATAGAAGAAGTGTTACAGGATACAGTCACAGGCAAAAATGGCTTCAGTCTAGTCAAAGCTGTGTTAAATTACACTGCAGATACAGAAGTCACAGACCACAACATGATATCACTGAATAACAATAATAATAATGAGTCTAGTCTGACTGTGTGCAACTCACTGGTAATACAAACTGGGTGTCATTTGTCCCCCCCCCTTTCTGATTCTCTGCCGACCAGGAACAGCCAGAAGCCCGCTGGAACCGGGTAACACAGGCCCGAAATTACATCACAGGAGCCTATAAGCACAGTTGTCCTGGCACCCTAGACCTCGCCCTGTATGAACCTACAAACACCTGCTGAACTGGGCCGTAAGTGTGCTGGCTGTCCCAGCGGTCACTTCTCCCTTAATTCCTTTGCCCGTCATAGGTAGCTACAGCTGCCCCTTAGTATTAGGTAGCCAGAGGCATCCTCATTATTAAGTAGCTAGAGGTGCTCCCGACTGAAGGGAGATGTGGTCAGTGGAATCCCGGGACCCGGGTGAGTAACCTCTCATTTACACTACGCTCAGTGCTCTGCATAGGTAAGGCAGGAGGGAGGCACTTGGGAAGGGTAGCAAGATGCCTTTCCATCATCAGGCGCCTGTAGGCATGTGCCTACAGTACTTTATGGTAAATCCGGCCCTGGGGTAACAGGTGTCGCTCTATGGCTACTCCACATGTTAGGGATGGAAAGAGATGCAGCTCCCCCTAGTGGGGGTCACAGGGTGCTCTTGGTTCATGACTATTTCATGTCTGTATGTGTTCTCGCTGGTGCTAATGATTAAAAAGTTTTCATTGGGAACAGTGATATAAATGTTCTCACCAGGACAAGGGATAGAAATTGTGCATCTTGAACTGATGGTATATTTGGTTTTAATTACTTATATAAATGTTTTACCAGACACTTATAATAAACCTTTTCTTTATAGAACTAGAAATAAAAGAGCTCTCAGTTGGACTACAAATTGGAAAAGAACCCAAAGTGAGAGACATATGGAGTCTTGCTCATCTTTCTGGTCAGCAGTGTCTGAATTACACACCTGTGTGCCTAATCCAGTCAGACTTGTGTCAGACACATCTGATCTGCTGCATGCTTGTTCAGGGGCTATGGCTAAAAGTATTAGAGGCAGAGGATTAGCAGGACAGCCAGGCAATGTGCATTATTTAAAAGGAAATAAATATGTCAGCCTCCATATGTCTCTCACCTCACGTTCTAGAAGTACTAGATATAGAAATGTTCTTGCTAGAACTAGTGGATCAAATATTTAAAGTGTACCTGTAAGGAAAAATGTGCTCCTAGGGCAGCCATTGGCAAACTACAGCCTGTGGGCTGGATTCCGCCTGCGGCTGGTATGAAGCTGACCCGTCGATAGAGGGCCAGTTTCTGCTCCTCCCTCTTACTGTCCCTACAAAAGTACCGGCAGGTGCAGAGCACTTGCAAGAAATGTAACTTACGGTACCTAATTACACTCTCCAGCAGCAATCTCCATGGCAATGGTGGTATTGTGTGACCCGCTGTCATTACGTACCAGCGTGTCACATGATGCTGCAGTTGCCATGGAGATCGCAGCTGGAGAGTGAGATTGGGTCAACCATTCCTGTCAACCATTCTTCTGTCAGGAGGGAGGGAGGCGGATGGAGAGCTGCAGTAGCAGCAGGCCACATTTCAGAGGAATGTGGCTCAATCTTAAAGGGAACCTTAACTGAGAGGGATATGGATGTTTACTTTTAAACAATACCTGTTGCCTGGCAGTCCTGCTAAACTCTTTTGCTGCAGTAGTGGCTGAATCACACACCTGAAACAAGCATGCAGCTAATCCAGTCTGACTTCAGTCAGAGCACCTGATCTGCATGCTTGTTCAGGGGCTGTGGCTAAAAGTATTAGAGACACAGGATCAGCAGCAGAGTTAGGCAACTGGTATTATTTTAAAAGGAAAAATCCAGATCCTTTTCAGTTTAGGTTCCCTTTAAGGGCTGGTGCACACCGAGCGGCTTTTTGGGCGTTTTCAGATCCGCTTGCGGCTGCGGATCTGCTTGGTCAATGTATCTCAATGGGGTGGTGCACACCAGAGCGGCAGGCATTTTGCAGAAACGAAAAATGCCTGGGTGAGGCATTTTTTGGATTGCGGATGCGTTTCTGCCTCAATGTTAAGTATAGGAAAAACGCACACCGCTCTGAAAAACGGCACTTCAGAGCGGTTTGCCAGGCGGTTTTGTTACAGAAGCTGTTCAGTAACAGCTTTACTGTAACAATATATAAAATCTACTATACTGAAATCCGCAGCAGCAATCCGCAAAACGCTAGCAAAACGCCATAGAAAAATTTAAAAAAGCGTTTAAAAATCTGCTAGCATTTTGCGGATCTGCTAGCGGGTTTTGGTGTGCACCAGCCCTAAGAAAGTGTGCCTACCCCTGCCCTAGGGGTACTTACCTCAGGGGAAAAACCACTAGATTTTAAAAAGGCTTTTCCCATCCTCCTCAGCAGAGGAGATGCAGCGCTGAGACCCCCGAAAGTCCAGCGCACAGGGGCAGTAGCGGCTTTCCCTTGGGCTCTGGTGGAAATAGCTGAGCCAGATTGGGTCCATTCTATTGCGCAGATAGCTTGCACCTGTGAAGTAAAGTTGACCTGATCAGGCTTGGCCATTTCTGCCTGAGCGGAAAGCCACTAGTGTGCCTTTGTGCAGCAGCGAATTAGGTTATTATTGTTGACATTTGTGCGGGGATCTCATTACTGGTTGGTGAGGAGGACGATGGAAGCCTCATTAGGATTCAGAGGTTTCCCCCTCCCAAGGTAACTATCAGATTTTTAAAGTCACAGGCGTTATTTAAAGAGAACCCGAGGTGAGGGTGATATGGAGGCTGCCATATTTATTTCTATTAAGCAATACCAGTGTCCTGGCTGTCCTGCTGATCCTCTGCCTCTAATACTTTCAGCCATAGACCGTGCATGCAGCAGATCAGATGTTTCTGACAATATTGTCAGAACTGACAAGATTAGCTGCATGCTTGTTTATGGTGTTATTCAGACAGTACTATAGCCAAATAGATCAGCAGGGCTGCCAGGCAACTGGTATTGTTTAAAAGGAAATAAATATGGCAGCCTCTATATCACTCTCACCTCGGCTTCACTTTAACTAGTGGTACAAAATGTACTCATTTGGATAAATATAAATGTTCTTGCCGGGTCAGGTAATGTAAATGTTCTCCTTGGGAATAATAAAAAAAAGTTTTTACTGAGATTATTAAATGTTATTGCAGGGACTACGAATATAAATGTTCTGATTACAATGAGTGATAGAAATGTTATGGTTGGACTACTGTTATAAATGACCTAACTGGTAAATGATTTTGCTGTGTCTAGCTGTAAGTAGTATTTGTAGTCAGGACTAGGTATATAAATATTCTCTTTGGGACAGACCATAAAAATGCTCTCTATGGGACAAGTCATTTTATTTACCTAGTTAAAGAGAACCCGAGGTGGGTTTGAAGAATATTATCTGCATACAGAGGCTGGATCTGCCTATACAGCCCAGCCTCTGTTGCTATCCCAAACCCCCCTAAGGTCCCCCTGCACTCTGCAATCCCTCATAAATCACAGCCACGCTGCTGACAAACAGCTTGTCAGAGCTGGCTGTGTTTATCTCTATAGTGTCAGTCTGCTGCTCTCCCCGCCTCCTGCAGAACTCCAGTCCCCGCCTGCATCCCTTCCCTCCCTGCTGATTGGAGGGAAGGGACGGGGGCAGGGACCGGAGCTATGCAGGAGGCGGGGGAGCAGCTGAGACTGACACTACAGATGTAAACAGATCCTCACAGCGTGGCTGTGATTTATGAGGGATTGCAGAGTGCAGGGGGACCTTAGTGGGGTTTGGGATAGCAACAGAGGCTGGGCTGTATAGGCAGATCCAGCCTCTGTATGCAGATAACATTCTTTAAACACACCTCGGGTTCTCTTTAAGTTTATATATAGTGCCGACATATTACGCAGCACTGTACAGAGTATATATTGTCTTGTCACTACTGTCCATCAGAGGGGGCTCACAATCTAATCCCTACCATAGTCATATGTCTATGTATGTATCGTGTAGTGCATGTATCATAGTCTAGGGCCAATTTTAGGGAGAAGCCATTTAACTTATCTGTATGTTTTTTGGGATGTGGGAGAAAAAATCTCAGAGGCGCTATTCGTGACCTTGAGACTATACTGTGTACTCCTATCTGTTTATTGCCTGAGGAAGTGGGAACATACCCGTGAAACGCGTTGCACTGTTTGTTTTGGAGTATATTAATAAACCTGTTGTTATAAAACTGACGGTATCTTGTCTGCTTTGGGGAGGCGAGTCCACCACCACCTCCTGAGGGATTTTAAGCCTTTTAGAACCTTTTATCCTGCTGGCGCCTCTGTTCACTCTTACATTAGCAATATCCACCCCTGGTGGAGAGGTTGATCCCCATTTTTCCTTATCTACAGAGAGCGACTTTTAATCCTGAGTGAGGACAGGTCTAATCTCCTCACCTACCTGTACAGTGGTTGCCTAGGCGGTAACCCACGTTTGTGAGTATATACATTATATACTTTTCATTTCCAACCCCTTGTTTTGCATACTACACTATATTGGGCACTCTGTATTTCTTTTGTCTTTATATTAGGCCTGGTTCATACTGCAAGAGCTTTTTTAGTGCTATTGATTTGAAAAGCTCTTGCCAATGTAATAATGCTATGGGTGATATATAAAATCATATCACTCAGGTGAGAACACTCATAGCATTACATTAGTGAGAGCTTTTAAAATCACAAAGCGCTTCGAAAAAGCTCTTCCAGCGTGAACCAGCCCTCAGGCCCCATTCACACTGGGAATTGCAAAACGCTAGCAAAATCACTAACGTTTTGCAAAGTGATTTTTCTATGATTTTTCACTGTACAGAAAAGTGGTTTTAACATTGAAATGCAATGGCTCCAAGTATGCTTCGCGCACCAAAAAAGAAAGAAATGAAATCGATATTTAGTAGATCCTCCTTTTGCAGTAATTACAGCCTCTAAACGCTTCCTGTAGGTTCCAATGAGAGTCTGGATTCTGGTTCAAGGTATTTTGGACCATTCCTCTTTACAAAACATGTCTAGTTCATTCAGGTTTGATGGCTTCCGAGCATGGACAGCTCTCTTTAACTCACACCACAGATTTTTAATTATATTCAGGTCTGGGGACTTAGATGGCCATTCCAGAACGTTGTACTTGTTCCTCTGCATGAATGCCTTAGTGGATTTTGAGCAGTGTTTAGGGTCGTTGTCTTGTTGAAAGATCCAGTCCCGGAGCAGCTTCAGCATTGTCACTAATTCCTGGACATTGGTCTCCAGAACCCACTGATACTGAGTGGAATCCATGCGTCCCTCAACTTTGACAAGATTCCGAGTCCCAGCACTGGCCACACAGCCCCACAGCATGATGGAACCACCACCATATTTTGCTGTAGGTAGCAGGTATTATTCTTGGAATGCTGTGTTCTTTTTCCTCCACGCATAACGCCCCTTGTTATGCCCAAATAACTCAGTTTTTTGTTCCACAGCACCTTATTCCAAAATGACGCTGCCTTGTCCAAATGGGCTTTAGCACCTCAAGTGGCTCTGTTTGTCTTGTGGGCGGAGAAAAGGCTTCCTCTGCATCACTCTCGCATACAGCATCTCCTTGTGTAAAGTGTGCCAAATGGTTGAACGATGCACAGTGACTCCATCTGCAGCAAGAAGATGTTGTAGGTCTTTGGTGCTGGTCTGTGGGTTGACTCTGACTGTTCTCACCATTCGTCGCTTCTGTCTATCCAAGATTTTCCGTGGTCTGCCACTTTGAGCCTTAACTTGAACTGAGCCTGTGGTCTTCCATTTCCTCAATATGTTCCTAACTGGGAAAACAGCTGAAATCTCTGAGACAGCTTTCTGTATCCTGCCCCTAAACCGTGATGGTGAACAATCTTTGTCTTCAAGTCAGTTGAGAGTTATTTTGAGACCCCCATGTTGCTACCCTTCAGAGAAAATTAAAAGAGGAGGGAAACTTACAATTGACCCCCTTAAATACTCTTTCTCATAATTGGATTCACCTGTGTATGTAGGTCAGGGGTCACTGAGCTTACCAAGCCAATTTGAGTTCCAATAATTAGTTCTAAAGGTTTTGGATTCAATAAAACAACAGTGCCCAAATTTATGCCCCTGCCTAATTTTATTTAAACAATTATTGCGCACTTTCTGTAAATCCAATAAACTTAATTTCACTTCTCAAATATCACTGGGTGAGTCTCCTATATGATACATTTAACTGATATTTTTCGTAACAACCAACGATTTATACAGGAAAATCATGACGATTAACAAGGTTGCCCAAACTTTCGCATTCCACTGTATGCTTCTCACCCCCGCCCCCCCCCCCCCCCCCATTCCTTGCCTGTGAAATCCCTCCTCCCCTCTTCTCCCCCCAGCCTGTGAGGTTCATGCGATTCATGTGATACTAACAGCATCACATGGTATAGGCATCTTCATTCATATTTTACTTGATGGTGCAGGAAGACTTGGACAGCTGTGCTGCAGTGGATGGCGGCTGCAGGACACTTTGGCAGTGCTGCAGGAGGATCGAGGGCTAGATCCTCACGCAGCACAGCCGCCCGTCAAGAATATAAATGAAGATGCCTGCAGCACAGCCGTCCACGTTTCTTTCACCATGTGATGCTGTTCACTGTTAGCATCTGAAGCCGATTGCTGACCACGCCTCCTCTTTCTTACTGTCCTGCTCCTTCCTTCCCAGGACATGCTCCCATTAACACTTGCAAGCTGGGACGCCTCTGCAGTGGAATGGTTGGGGGGCGTGGTTTGCATTACCTAAATAGGTAATGTGATTAAAAAACAAAGAAAAACTACGTTTTAGGCGGCAGATTGTATTGTAATACATGTGTAAGGGGCACAATTACCACAAAACATAAAATTCATCTTGGATCCACTTTAAAGGATACCAGAGCTGAATAAAGCTAGAGAAACAGGGAAAACGGAAAAACGTCACAATTATGTCATACACATGCGCATAAATAATGTTTCTGCTGGTTTCCATCTTTACTGTTTCTCTGTGATGCCAAAAGTGACATCACTTCTGCCCTTTTCATTTTTTCTTTTTAACTCAGCTCAGTGTTACCATACTGCGTATCTTACAGATTTCTGTCCTTCCCACAACAAACATCACCTAGATAACAGGCTTACATCACTGTGTGAATGCTTCAAAGGGAGGGTGGGATTTAATTACCATCTGGTCATAGTGTCCGTATCTTATCTGAAAGGGAAGGTTGCATTTTGAGATATGTTTGTTACTGTAGCTAGAAAAAGACTTCCCACAATCCTGCACAATTCGGCAAAAGCACAAAGGAAAAAATAGGGGTCATATAGGGACCTATTTGAGAGAGGTTTACCTATATATTTGGGGCACTAACTATTTTTAGGCAATTGTTTTATTTTGGATGCTACACTCCCCTTTAAATCACCAAGCAAAAAACAATAAGAAAGAACATAAAAAGAACATTCTATCCCATTCATCCAAGGGAGTTTAATGGCATTTCTCGATACTGCCAAGATTAATGCACTGGGTCAATCACTTGATATGACACTAACATCAAAGCGCTCATAAAAACAGAAGCATACCAGAACCTCGTTAAATAGAAACCGTTTTCTCTCCATGGCTGGTTGCAGCATTACTCAGCTGCTGCTGCATGGTGTGTCTCTTTCATGTCGATCTGCAGCTATTTTGTAAAGAATTAATACTCTAGGGTTGGCCTGGATGCGTGTTGTAAAACAGTAATAACCCCACATTTTTTACTCATTCGCTGTCATCAGAACATTTTAAGTAAAAGCCAAAATGAAACAGCTTCATCTAAAGCGCTGGAGAAAACGTGGCTGGAATTAATGAGACAGCTTCATCTAGAGCGCTGGAGAAAACGTGGCTGGGATTAAAGAGACAGCTTCATCTAGAGCGCTGGAGAAAACGTGGCTGGAATTAAAGAGGCAGCTTCATCTAGAGCGCTGGAGGAAACGTGGCTGGGATTAAAGAGACAGCTTCATCTAGAGCACTGGAGAAAACGTGGCTGGGATTAAAGAGGCAGCTTCATCTAGAGCGCTGCAGGAAACGTGGCTGGGATTAAAGAGACAGCTTCATCTAGAGCGCTGGAGAAAACGTGGCTGGGATTAAAGAGACAGCTTCATCTAGAGCGCTGGAGAAAACGTGGCTGGGATTAAAGAGACAGCTTCATCTAGAGCGCTGGAGGAAACGTGGCTGGGATTAATGAGGCAGCTTCATCTAGAGCGCTGGAGAAAACGTGGCTGGAATTAATGAGACAGCTTCATCTAGAGCGCTGGAGAAAACGTGGCTGAGATTAAAGAGACAGCTTCAACTAGAGCGCTGGAGAAAACGTGGCTGGAATTAATGAGACAGCTTCATCTAGAGCGCTGGAGAAAACGTGGCTGGGATAAAAGAGACAGCTTCATCTAGAGTGCTGGAGAAAACGTGGCTGAGATTAAAGAGACAGCTTCATCTAGAGCGCTGTAGAAAACGTGGCTGGAATTAATGAGACAGCTTCATCTAGAGCGCTGGAGAAAACGTGGCTGGGATAAAAGAGACAGCTTCATCTAGAGTGCTGGAGAAAACGTGGCTGGGATTAAAGAGACAGCTTCATCTAGAGCGCTGGAGGAAACGTGGCTGGGATTAAAGAGACAGCTTCATCTAGAGCGCTGGAGGAAACGTGGCTGGGATTAAAGAGACAGCTTCATCTAGAGCGCTGGAGAAAACATGGCTGGGATTAAAGAGACAGCTTCATCTAGAGCACTGGAGAAAACGTGGCTGGGATTAAAGAGACAGTTTCATTTAGAGCGCTGGAGAAAACGTGGCTGGGATTAAAGAGACAGCTTCATCTAGAGCGCTGGAGGAAACGTGGCTGGGATTAAAGAGACAGCTTCATCTAGAGCACTGGAGAAAACGTGGCTGGGATTAAAGAGACAGTTTCATTTAGAGCGCTGGAGAAAACTTGGCTGGAATTAATGAGACAGCTTCATCTAGAGCACTGGAGAAAACGTGGCTGGGATTAAAGAGACAGCTTCATCTAGAGCGCTGGAGAAAATGTGGCTGGGATTAAAGAGACAGCTTCATCTAGAGTGCTGGAGAAAACGTGGCTGGGATTAAAGAGACAGCTTCATCTAGAGCGCTGGAGAAAACGTGGCTGGGATTAAAGAGACAGCTTCATCTAGAGCGCTGGAGAAAACGTGGCTGGGATTAAAGAGACAGCTTCATCTAGAGTGCTGGAGAAAACGTGGCTGGGATTAAAGAGACAGCTTCATCTAGAGCGCTGGAGAAAACGTGGCTGGGATTAAAGAGACAGCTTCATCTAGAGCGCTGGAGAAAACGTGGCTGGGATTAAAGAGACAGCTTCATCTAGAGCGCTGGAGAAAATGTGGCTGAGATTAAAGAGACAGCTTCATCTAGAGCGCTGGAGGAAACGTGGCTGGGATTAATGAGGCAGCTTCATCTAGAGTGCTGGAGAAAACGTGGCTGGAATTAATGAGACAGCTTCATCTAGAGCGCTGGAGAAAACGTGGCTGAGATTAAAGAGACAGCTTCAACTAGAGCGCTGGAGAAAACGTGGCTGGGATTAATGAGGCAGCTTCATCTAGAGTGCTGGAGAAAACGTGGCTGGAATTAATGAGACAGCTTCATCTAGAGCGCTGGAGAAAACGTGGCTGGGATAAAAGAGACAGCTTCATCTAGAGTGCTGGAGAAAACGTGGCTGAGATTAAAGAGACAGCTTCATCTAGAGCGCTGTAGAAAACGTGGCTGGAATTAATGAGACAGCTTCATCTAGAGCGCTGGAGAAAACGTGGCTGGGATTAAAGAGACAGCTTCATCTAGAGTGCTGGAGAAAACGTGGCTGGGATTAAAGAGACAGCTTCATCTAGAGCGCTGGAGGAAACGTGGCTGGGATTAAAGAGACAGCTTCATCTAGAGCGCTGGAGGAAACGTGGCTGGGATTAAAGAGACAGCTTCATCTAGAGCGCTGGAGAAAACATGGCTGGGATTAAAGAGACAGCTTCATCTAGAGCACTGGAGAAAACGTGGCTGGGATTAGAGACAGTTTCATTTAGAGCGCTGGAGAAAACGTGGCTGGGATTAAAGAGACAGCTTCATCTAGAGCGCTGGAGGAAACGTGGCTGGGATTAAAGAGACAGCTTCATCTAGAGCACTGGAGAAAACGTGGCTGGGATTAAAGAGACAGTTTCATTTAGAGCGCTGGAGAAAACTTGGCTGGAATTAATGAGACAGCTTCATCTAGAGCACTGGAGAAAACGTGGCTGGGATTAAAGAGACAGCTTCATCTAGAGCGCTGGAGAAAATGTGGCTGGGATTAAAGAGACATCTTCATCTAGAGTGCTGGAGAAAACGTGGCTGGGATTAAAGAGACAGCTTCATCTAGAGCGCTGGAGAAAACGTGGCTGGGATTAAAGAGACAGCTTCATCTAGAGTGCTGGAGAAAACGTGGCTGGGATTAAAGAGACAGCTTCATCTAGAGCGCTGGAGAAACGTGGCTGAGATTAAAGAGACAGCTTCATCTAGAGCGCTGGAGAAAAAGAAGAAATGGGATTTAAAGAGGAACTTTGCTTTGGATGAGTAAAAACAACCCAATTAGTCCAGCTCCATCTATTGCTAAGATTAATGGCAAAGACAAATTCAGCGTGATCACCTTGTATTTATGTGCACAAAAATCCCCATAACCATTTAAAAGTGTTCCTAGCAGAGACCATTAGACAGGAGTGTGTGGGAGTATCAGAGCCTGTTGCTAATCACTAAACAAGTCACTCACGTATAACTTCAAGTATGTTTTAAATTAAGATAACTGTGACGAGAGGAGTATGGAGGCTGCTAAATTTATTTCCTTTTAAGCAATACCAGTTACCTGGCTGTCCTGCTGATCCTCTGCCTCTAATGCTGGGGATACACGGTACGTTTCTGTACCATGTATTGAGCCGCTGATGCTGGGAGCTGATAATTTCTGACAGGTCCGATGACCCGCTGGATCGATTCCCCGCTCGATCCCCGCGGGCGGACAATAGCGGGGAGTCGAGCGGAAGATAAGGAAGCGCCCGCAGGGACAAGTGGGAATCGATGCGGACGGCGGCGGGGGCGCGGCGGGAGACGATCCGGCGGCTAATCGAGTCGCCGGGTCGACCCATGTATGCCCAGCATAACACTTTTAGCCAGAGACCCTAAACAGACATGCAGCAGATCAGGTGTTTCTGACATTATTGTTGGATCTGAGAAGATTAGCTGCATGCTAATCTTATTTAGAAGGAAATGAATTATGGCCTTCATATTCTTCTAATTTCAATTATCCTTTAAAGCCCCATTCCAGGAATCTTGTAATCTTTTTCCATTTTGGTTTTGGATAGTGGTGCAAGTTGTTAGGAGTCCTTTAGCAGCCAAGACAAAGATTCTGAGGTCAGCCCCTAAACTTTTCTGTACTATTTGTATTTGGTGTGTAATAAGTGCCATAGTTGCTGCTGTGGGGTCATGGAGAATTTGTGGCCTACCTTGTCCCCCAACCTCCCCCCTGTGACCGCCAGTCACCTGTCCTTAAAAGGAAGCGGAGGTGTGAGACCTATGGAAACTGCCATATTTATTTCCAGTTGCCTGGTAGTCCTGTTGACCTTTCTGATCAGTAAGGTCTAAATCACACACCTGAAACAAGCATGCAGCTAATCTAATCAGATTTGTCATAGACATCTGATCTGCATGCTTATTCAGGGTCTCTGGATTAAAGTGTACCAGAGATGGTACACCAGGCTTTATGTGTACTTACCCGGGGCTTCCTCCAGCCCCATGAGCAGTGCTGAGTCCCTCGCCGCCATCCTCGGCCCCTGCGTGGCATCCAGTCAGTCGCCGCCAGTCAAGGTGAGCTGTGCATGCGCAGAAGGCCGCAACTGCACTGAGTACCAGGTGTCATAGTGGCTTAAAGAGAAACCGTAACCAAGAATTGAACTTTATCCCAATCAGTAGCGGAGACCCCCTTTTCCACGAGAAATCTATTCCTTTTCTCAAACGGATCATCAGGGGGCTCTGTATGGCTAATATTGAGATGAAACCCCTCCCACAGTGTGATGTCAGGATTATGGTTCTGACATCACACTGTGGGAGCCTTGTTGCATTGTGGGAAATAAAAGGTGTTTACAGCTGTTTCGAACTGCCAAAATAGCAAGCAGCATCTCCTTCCACTGACATCACCTGCCAGCAGTAAAAATGTCACCATGTGATAAATGTCAGAATGTAAATCAGGGAGAGAAAATATTTAACAATGGGAAAACACTGACTAAATTATTTATACATAATTATTGTAAAAATGAAGTTCTTTTTTATTACATTATTTTCACTGGAGTTCCTCTTTAACAGAGGGGCCGAGGAGGATGGCGAGGGACTCAGTGCTGCTCATGGGGCTGGAGAAAGCCCCGGGTAAATATAAATAGGGATTAGTGAACCATTTCTGGTTCACTTTAAAGTATGAGGGCCCATTTCCACTATCGCGAATTCGCATGCGTTTTTTGCATGCAAATTTGCATAGCAATACAAGTGAATGGGACTGTTTCCACTTGTCAGGATTCCTGTGCGTTTTTCTGTGCAGAAAAAATTCAGATGGCAGAGCCATCAGAATTCGCATACCGCTATGCGAATCGCATACAATGGCCTCAATTCACTAAGCTTTATCAAACACTTTATCAAACGTTTGATAATTTACCTCATGGGTAAAATCTAATTTTGAATTCACTAAGGTGTTATAGATTTATCAAATGTTTTATCGATAAAATGTTCAATACATTTATAACACCTTAGTGAATTCAAAATTAGATTTCACCCATGAGGTACATTATCAAACGTTTGATAAAGTGTTTGATAAAGCTTAGTGAATTGAGGCCAATGCGAATTCACATAGAAACAATGGAAAAAGCACACCAGCACTGCCATGGTTAAATTCGCATACATCGTCATCCATGCGAATTCGCATGCGACTTCGCATGAAAATTCGCATACACCCGCATGCGAAATTCGCATCCGCATGCGAATTTTTACCGTGGCGATCCGCACCGCACAAGTGGAAATGCAGCCTGAGAGGCAGAGTATCAGCAGGACTGCCAGGAAATGTGCATTATTGAAAAGGAAATAAACATATCAGCCTCCATATAGTTATATCCACATATCACTTCGGGTTTCCTTTAAAGGGATACTGTAGGGGGGTCGGGGGAAAATTAGTTGAACTTACCCGGGGCTTCTAACGGTCCCCCGCAGACGTCCTGTGCCCGCGCAATCACTCACCGATGCTCCGGCCCCGCCTCCGGTTCACTTCTGGAATTTCCAACTTTTTTTTTTTAACAATTCAATTTTATTGTTTTGTTTACTTTTAACAATACATAGACATAGTTAAGAAGGTACAAAGATAAGAAACAGCACCTCGATCCACCCTAAATCGGAGTATTGTTGACAACTGTTGCTTACATTGAAGAACAATGTGCGACTATTTACTTGTCAGCTTAAACATATACATGTAGGGCTTATATACATCAGTATTATATATAAAGTTATGCCAAAGTAGTGCGGATAAGATTGCATGGTATATATTTGTGTCTGTATATAAAATATCCTCGTAATCAATATTTTGACTATTCAGTATACCAATACACAATACAATACATTGTGGACCTTAGAGCATGAAGAAAGAAGGAGTTAAAGGGGGTAGAGAGAATAGAAGGGAGGAGATAAGGAGAGAAAGAAAAGGGAAGAGAAGGAAAGAGGAAGATTCTCCAGCACCTCCCCGTCCGACCACGACCCTTAAGCCCATCTCTGGTTATTCTTGTAGTGAGAGGCTATTAGAAAGAAATATGATTAATCATCCGGACCGGTTGGAAGAGCATCTACGTTATTGTACCATGGGGCCCAGATTTTGTCGTATCGCTGGGGGCAGTTCCTGCTCTTATAGGTTAAACGGTATAGTGGTAAAGTTTTGATAACGTTTTTCTTCCAGAAATTGAGGGATGGGGGTCTGTCAGATTTCCACGTTCGAAGTATCTCTTTGCGCCCATAGAAACACAAAATTTTAACTAGGTACTGCGAGTATTTGTTAGCCGGAGTACCATCTAGTAATCCCAATAATGCTATTCTAGGGGAGAGCATCAAGTGAGTTTCGAGGATTTCGTTAATGAGTGTGATAATTTCCTGCCAGAAACTAAGTATCTTAGGGCACTCCCAGAACATGTGAAAATAGGTACCCGGGGTAATTCCGCACCTTGGGCAATTGGGGCTGTGTGTGTCGGATATTTTATTCATTCGCACAGGTGTTAAATATGTTCTGTGTAGGAACTTGAATTGAATTAGTCGTTCTTTAGCAGATATAGGAGTTTGGAATTTCCAACTTTAAAGTCTGAAAACCACTGCGCCTGCGAGGGAGGTCCTGGGAGCTTGGGGCTGGAGGCAGCCCCTGGTAAGTAGCGTTTATTTTATTAAAATTCGCCTGACAACGCCTTTAAAAGGAAATAAATATGGCATCCTACACATACCTCTCAATTCATTTGTCCCTGAAGAATAAGAGTAATACTGAGAATCTCCAATGAGGAGATGGACTAGTCCAAAATTTGTCAGATCTGACAGCTTTTTACTACCTCCTGTAAGTGACAGCAACATAGGGAAAAAAAAACAAATTTACAGTGCATTTTACTCTGAAAGAAATGTACATTTCATATGAACTGAATTTAAATGTATTTGGCGATAGTGGTCCTATAATATAGCTATGGGGAGGATTAGATTGTGAGCTCCTCTGCGGGACAGTTCCTGACATACATATGTACACTATAAAGCATTGCAGAAGATGTATGCAGAATATGTACATAATAATAATAATAGTCAGGGCTGTGGAGTCGGTCCAAAAATCCACCGACTCCGACTCCTTAGTTTAGGATTCCACCGACTCCGACTCCTCTAATTTGCATATTACAATTTTGTTGATTAAAAGTATGTAACATGAAATTCGTTTCTTAACTGCCAACGCTTAGGAATTTTACAAGACAACTGAAGTGAGAAGGATATGTAGACTACTATATTTATTCCCTTTAGACTAAAACTAGTCCTTGGTAAGAGTACTTGTAAAAGGTACAAACCGGAACAAAGAACATCTATCAGGCCCTAGGCCAGGGGCGCCTCTAGCCATTTTGTCACTCCAGGCGAGAAAACCTGTGGCGCCTCGACCCCCCGTCACCAGCCACCCAACACCCCACCCTGCCGTGGCGCCCGCCCCCCATGAAAATAATCATATTGCGGCAGTGCTTCACCAAAAAATAATGGTAATGCGGCAGCGTTTCACCAGAAATTATACTTATTGTGGCAGCATTTCACCATAAAATACACAATGCGGCAGCGTTTCACCATAAAATACACAATGCGGGCAGCATTTCACCATAAAATACACAATGCAGCAGCGTTTCACCAGAAAATACACAATGCAGCAGCGTTTCACCAGAAAATACACATAGGCAGGGCTCCACTTTCATGAGGCACAAAGTGGGACAGAAGGAGGCACAGGGGAACTGAATATGGCACACAGGGTGACATAGGGAAGCACAGGGGGACAGAAGGAGGGATGAAGGCCAGAAGAAGTCACAAAGGAGGACAGAAGGAGGCGCAAGGAATAGAAGGAGGCACACAGGGGGACACAAGGAGGCACAATGGGCAACAAAACGAGGCACAATGGGGGACAGAATGAGACACAAAAAAGAAGACAGAAGGAGGTACAGGAGGACAGAGGGAGGCACACAGAGGGACACAAGGATGCACAATGGGCAACAAAAGGAGGCACAATGGGGGACAGAATGAGACACAAAGGAGGACAGAAGGAGGCACAGGAGGACAGAAGGAGGTCCACAAAGGGGCAGCGGGCGGTACAGGGGGACAGAAGGAGGCAGAGGTGGCAGACATGGCACAAGGGAGTGAAGGAGGCACAAGGAGACAGAAGGAGGCACAAAAGGGACAGAAGTGGCAGCTGCCTGCAACTTGCGCTAAGCTGATGCATTAAAAGCAAGTAATAGAACACCTGTGGTGGGTGGGGCTTAGTCAGGGGTGGGGCTTCACTCAGGGGGCGTGGATTAATCCAGCAAAATGGCGCCCCCTGGACCAATGGCACTCCAGGCAATGGCCTATACTGCCTATGCCTAGAGGCTCCCCTGCCCTAGGCAATGTAAGTGTGGGTACATGTAAGAATGATGTGCAGGTACTCTGCAGGGGAATGAGGAGATTGTAAACAGACAACACCTCTGTGTTCAATGTGCACAGCATTCTCAGTGGATTCCCTGCAGCTCTGTGAGGAGTGCATATGTAGAGTATAGTACTACTGTGTAACAAAGTAAACCTGAGACAGATGAAATTAAAGTTTTATACATACCTGGGGCTTCCTCCAGCCGCCTTCAGGATAATCAGTCCCTCGTTGTCCTCCTCCACCACCTGGATCTTCTGCTATGAGTCCAGGTACTTGAGCCAGTCAGGCGTAATGCGCATGCACACACTCCGTCGCCAGGAGCATACTACACCTGTGCAGCACTATTGCGCAGGTGCAGAATGTTCCTGGCTGTGGGAGCGGCATGCGGCCGGACAGCGCTGACTGGCTGAATTACCAGGACTCATAGCAGAAGATCCGGGTGGTGGAGGACAGCGAGGGACTGATTAGCCTGAAGGGGGCTGGAGGAAGCCCCAGGTATGTATAAAAAAACTTTACTTTTCATCCGTCTCAGTTACCCTTTAATTTGTAGTCACCAAACCAAATTTTAATAACATATCAAATTATTTGATTTCATCAGCAAAGGGAGTGCATACATTTGCATAAATCTGCATCAATGCAGAATTATTTCCATCTCGTTGACCATCTCTATTAGTGACACAGCTACACATCAGGCTTTATTCTTACAGCATAGATGTTATTTAGTATATATAAGAGATTCCTGTGTACACATTATATATACAGTCACAATCAGATATGTATATCTGACCTTAAAAATATGGGGACTGCTTTATTGAAGCAGCACAAGTAACTAATTTTGATTGGTTTATTTCATTTTTGTGGACTAAGCACAGCTATTACTGTATATATACATTATTTTTAATGACTATTATCTGAGAAATAGAACATTTTATCATATTTTCTATTTTAATTACAGTTACAAACTCATTAGGAGTCGGAGTCGGTGCAATTGCCCGACTCCACGACTCCGACTCCACGACTCAGACTCCACAGCCCTGATAATAGTGCCACACTGATTGATAAACGGTATGAATTTTCATCAACTCTTATTGATTGCTGAGGTGGTGGCAAATAAATCAATGTAAATGAATGTGCTGAAAAAAGAAGTCATCCCATGTACAAAATTAAGAGAGACTGAACTTTTAGAAAATTATTTTTGATTACAGGAGGCCACTAAAGGGTTAACGTGCTGATCGCCGTCCAATACCACTTTGTTAAAGACATTTTCCTCGCTGTATGTACCTTCACCTCATCCAAGACATCTGCACCAACTTAAGCCCTTGGCACGGCGCTGCATGTGGAGCGAGAGGTACTAACGCCACACTCCGCCCTTCACTCTCGGCAGCAGAGTGAGTGCGCTTGGCCCGCAACCCTTTTTCCACAGCCAGAACCCTACAGTTCCTGCCATTCAATCCACAGCTCGTGCCAGCTACACTCTGTGCCCCAGATCCTGCGGTGCACAAAAATCCATACCATTACACTTTAATCCATTAAGGGGAAAAATAGACAAGAAAAACGAACTGCTTCCTGACCAAAGTATTCTCAGTCACTAACAAAACCTTTCTGCACCAGAGTATTAAAGGACAACTTCAGACATGAAATGTTTTCCCTAATCTTGTGTAGGTAGTATAGAGCGGCAGAGCCGATGGGCAGAAAATCCTTTATTACCAGTTGTCAGACAAATGACTTTTAAAGCTCTTGGTCAAGACTCCTTTCCTAGCTATTTCTTTCCAGACTGCCAAAGCGGCAAACTGCATTCCTCTCTGTCCAAGCCCCGCCCCCTTGCAGGGTGATGATGCTGAGCCAAGCAGCTGCAGTACCACCCACAGGACCTGCTGTTAGCATATACTTCTGAACTGCTTAGCTCATATGACTTCATTTCTAAAGCAGTAGATGTGCATATTTCCATCCATACAAAAAGGTAACATTAGGGCATCCTGCTAACAGGCTATCAGGTATAGATCTATGCCTGGTGTTGGCTTTCATGGAGCCCTTAAAGGACATCCGCGGTGAAAATAAACTGATGAAAAAAACAATTGTGTCCATTCTCCTTCTCCTAAAAATGGCTTTATTTTTTAGATAACCCACAATTTAATTTTATATTTAATCTAGTTTTTACGTTTTACTGTTTTATTGTCTCTGCTCAATAACACCTTCATTGAGGTATGCTAGAGTTCAAATCTATACCACCCTGCTTACTACATTCAATTCCTACATAAAACCCTCCTATCATTCACTTTCGTCATTGCCTCTCACTTTCACATCCAGGACTTTTCTCAAGCTTCACCCCTTCCTTGGAACACTCTTCCACATCCTGTACGTTGTGCTCTAAGCCTTGAAATGAAATGTTCAAGAACACCCTGGCCCATATGCAATAACATTTTTCACCTGAGTTATCTCCTAGGGGATAATTTTCATATTCTCTTTAAAATAACTTTTAAGCATTTTACAATTGATAAAGTACCTACAAGTTGGTGAAAATGTACTATCAAAATTATTTTGAGCATTTTCATGCTTGCTTGTGGTTTAAAAGGCATTTTATTGACAATTTTTAAAATTTCACCTAGGAGAAAACTCAGGTGAAAAAGAGAATTGCATACGGCCCCCTATCTCTTCAGAAAAGATTTTTTTCTGATCAATTTTCATCGAAATTGAATGGTGTAGGATACATTGCCAGTTTCGGGATGTATAGACCTAATCAATTTTTTCAGGGATTTCGATAATTTTTTTTTGGGGAAAAAAAATTAACATATGTATGTGATACATTGGTCCGATTTTTCAAATGTTATGCCTGTTACACACAACGCAAATTCACATCAGATAGACGGGTCAAAAAGATCATTTCCGACAGGTCCGATCTAATTTTCCATTGTTTTTATGATCACTTCTATGCAAAATTGATCAGAAAAACAATCAGAAATCAGATTGGACCTGTCGGAAAAAATTATCTATTCCAGGCATTACAATCAATCAGAAAAATTGATTGTAATTCTTGAACTGAAAAAGTTGTGTAGTGTATGGCGTGCTTATGCTGGGAATACACGGTTCGTTTTAGAGGTGATTAGATGGTTCAATAGATAATTTCCGATCTCCTTTTCGATCCTTTCGCCGCTCGATTTCTGATAGAAGTGAATGGAAAAAGATAAGAAAAACGATCGGAAGATAAGAGACTCGACTGCAGAATCGAGCGCCAGAAACGAACCGTATATTCGAAGCATTAGATAGCCGTCTGGCTGGTGTGTGATACCTGCACCTCACGTTTTTTTCGATGGTTGTTAGAAAAGCAGGCAAAACCGTTACTTTTTGTCTACAAAGCGAGGAGAATCCCTGCATAAGAAAGATATATTGTAAACATTAACTGCTTGTGATGTGCAGCGAGATTTACGGTCCTCTTCAGGATAGCTTTCCTATAACACAAGACATAAATATTGTTTAGAGTCCGTAAAATGGATAAACCACAAAGAAAGACATATAGAGGAAAAGATGTTGTTGGCAGAGGTGGGAGTCCGGGGGATGCAGAGAGTGAAGAGAGAAAAAGGTTTTTTTTTCTTAGAAGCAGAGTTTTTATTTCTAACAGTCACCAGTTTTTTTTTTATATAAAAACTTAAAAGTAAAAACTTGGCGAAGTCACATACAAAAAGTCGGTGTCGTTTCTAACTGTTAAAGGGCTCATTCCAACCGAATGTTCACCCGAATGCATGCTTTTTGCAGACTGCAAGCGTATGCGGGTTCTCAAAGGGAACACATTTTTGCATTAACACTAAAGTATCCACCAAAGGTGCATTTGTTTTTACCAGTGTGCTATGCAAGTAGCATAATGCCCGTTACCGTAGCAACTCTGGCGTTTTCCATGAACTGTGGGTTGCGCTGATTGCTCAATGCGCTGTACTCTTCTGTATAAGTACCTGTAATGATGCATGGCAATATTACCAACTTTAGTGCATTGAGCCCCATGTTTCATCCTGCTTTGTATGTCACATGGCCATACCTGACTGACCCACCCAGCAGCTAAATCCAGAAAGGAGAAAAGGCAAGAATTACAGCTGGTACCCAAAATTGGTCCGACTCCGACTCCACAGCCCTGCTTATTTTACCTTAAAGGGAACCTAAACTGAGAGGGATATGGATGTTTCCTTTTAAACAATACCAGTTGCATGGCAGTCCTGATGATCTCTTTGGTCAATCCAGTCTGACTTCAGTCAAAGCATTTGATCTGCATGCTTGTTCAGGGGCTGTGGCTGAAAGCATTAGAGACACAGGATCAGCAGGAGAGCCAGGTAACTGGCATTATTTTAATAGGAAAAATCCATATCCTTCTCAGTTTAGGTTCCCTTTAAGGTGCCCATACATTAGAACGAATATGGGCAGATTCGACCAAGAGACACATTTATCTCTAATTGAATCTGCCCATACACTACGGGCACAATTCAGCATGAAATCATCAGGGAATCGGCTAAACCGCCGCGTCCGCCCCGCCGCTTCCCCCAAAATGTATAAATGTATGTAGAGTAATGCATTTATACATTACCTGTCCTTTAGCAGCTCGCTGGGTCCATCCGTCCATCTCGCCGGAAAGCTGCATACACATAGCGTCTGACGTCAGCCGATATCCGCCTTCGTGACGTCAGACATAGCGCCGCTGGCGTGTATGCGGAACCCAGCTAGATGGACGGAAACCGCGTGGAGGCTGACACCGGAAAGGTTCACAATTGTCGGTCGGCATGCACTTGGCAGCACCAATTTTCATCCAATTTAATTATAATAATCGAATTGGATGGTCGATTGGTTGGTTGGTCGGCTAGTGTATGGCCCCCTTTAGAGTCCTTAACCTATCGAGAGAAAGCGCAATACTTAGGTCCTGCTATTCGGTAATACAAATGACGGTGATTGTGAAGCAGGTTCCCCTTCTTGACCAACACTTCTTTTTTGATTGTCTACGTTCCAATTCTGGTCAATGGAAATAGGGCCAGCGCTGCCATTAAGGCAAAGTGGGCAATTGCGCCAGGGCCCCCGACAGATGCTGCACACCCCTGCACCGCCGAAACTCCACGTGGTCTCCCCCAGACTGCTCCTGGGGCCCCTGTGATGTGTGGCTGGCTGCACAGCATTGCATCACTGCATAGGGGATGTGTAGGCCACACCCGAGTGCACTACAGCCCCCACAATCTCTTGCATCACCTACTGCTCTTACCAGGTGACCTTTCTTTGGCTAGGAGCGGTCACCTGGCGTTCTTTGACTAGGAGCAGTCACCTGGTACGAGCAGTAGGCGATGCAAGGGATTGTGGGGGCTGTAGTGTGGACGCTTGTGGTCTCTGCATATCATAATAAGAAGAAAGAAAAAGGCTAACTAGTAAAACCAAAGCTCCCAACTGTCCCTTTTTCGGAGGGACAGTCCCTTTTTGGGAGCCCTGTCCCTCTGTCCCTTTTTCACCCTCATTTGTCCCTCTTTCAGGACTTTGTCCCTCTTTCTATATAAATATGTATATAATTATGCTAAAAATGTGTTTAATTCACTCAAACTTTATTTCCATCCTTTAAATTGATATATTACTAATTTTAAAATGTTACCATGAAGGAAAATTAACCAAAATAGAAAGGACCAGTGTGGTTTGAATGATAAAACAACATATTTTTCTTATGAAATTTTTATGGTATGCGTGACTAGGGGGCGTGGTGGGGTGTGACAGGGGCGTGGCTTAAGTGTCCCTTTTTCTCATCTCAAAAAGTTGGGAGGTGTGGTAAAACAAGAGGCGAGTTTTTTTTTCTTACAAGTAATTAAATATTTAGAAGAGGTAAATACACCCAGAAGGGGGGTTAGAGGGGTATTCCTCTGACTTGTTTCATTCAGGAGGCACTCATAAAGAAATCCCTGTCAACCAAGGGGGGCTGAACATTAGTACAGAGATTTATGGAGAAGAACTTGCAGGATCCAGTGAAAACAATTACTACTAATAGGCTACTGGGTTTCAGGCTAACCACAGGGAAAGCTGTGCTTTTGCGTTTCCGTGCCTGGATTTACACTCTGGCTTCTCTAGGAGATGTTTGAGTAACAGACAGGTAGAGACTCACAAATCAAGCACAGGAGAGTCTTTGGAGATGTTGGAAGAAGACAACTCAAGCAGGCTGATTCTCGGCAAGCTCTTCACATTCTTTCAGCAAGACATGAAGCTGGATTAGTTGTACTGGCTATCGACATTTCCTCCCCCCCCGATTCCTCTCTCTGTTTATATGAACACCTAATGAGTTCCTTACTGTAAGTATGAATCAAAGCAAAACCATGAAGCAGCCAGCAGGGACAGCAAAGGGTTTTTGCAATAGCGAGGCTGTCAGGACAAGCTGTGAAGCAACAGGGAGCCTGAACAAAGAAATATGTGTGCAGGGGATCGGCCAGGACCACCACTAGGGTGACGGCTATTTCTGCCGGCTCACAGCAGAGGAATCAAGCTGTATGTGTGTCTACGTCATCTTACTGATGTTGTTTCTATCGTTCAGCAGTTACAGAGTATTTGCTCATTGGCTTCATGCTGTAAATGAGGAGAGCATACTACACTAAAGGGAATATAGGCCCAGGAGTCTTGTATCCCGCTAATGAAATCAGCTTCTAGCCACATGTAGACTCCCACCATAATAAAATATTTGTAGGATGGTGGGAATGGGGAGGTGATCTTCTCATGTCCTCCAACAATCAAAGACATACGGTACTTGTATATCAACTGGCTTTTTTAATTTGAACCTGGAATTGGCTATATTGCGCTGCCTGTAAGATCGGGGTAGGTTAACAACAACAAAACATTTGTAACGTGCTTTTCTCCCGTAGGACCACAAGGGCATACGTTTGTCTCAGATCAGTACATAGTGATATGTTACAAGGGAAAAAGTGATTTGATCTTAAATGCCAGTCTGGTGGCTTTTCAGTTTTGATATAAATGCCTCCAGGGTTGGAGCTGCCTTGATTGGGTGTGACAATGCATTCCAAAGGGTAAGTGAAGCATGACCGAAAGCTCTGTCTCCAAAGGTTTTGAGTTGGACTCTGGGAGTGTCCACTTATTTGATCTTGTTGATCTGAGGTTGTGAGTGGTGTGCCGCAGTTGCAACAAACCTTTCAGGTATCCAGGGCCTAGGATGCACAGAGATTTAAAGGGGCACTATTGCTAATTTCATCTTTTTCAGACCCTTTAACATACATATGTCTTTTTGTAGTAATGTTATGGCACAGTATATAGTCCAATATAAATGTAATTGTTCACTGCCACTAATGATTATTATTATTTATTTATAAAGCACCAACATATTCCATGGCGCTGTACAATGTAAGAAAACAAACAAGGGAATGATTTATAGCCAGGCAGTCACGTCAGTAGCTTTTCCTTTCCGACGCCAATGCAGACTATACCATTGTATAGTAGGGAGGCATCTGTTATTGATGGTAGAGCTGCCGTTATTTGAATCCCCTCTGGGCAGCTTATTTACCTTTCTCCACCGTGTAACTGCACTAATGTGCGGTTACTCTGCTCACAGCAGCTGCCGTAAAGCGTAGGATGCAGCCTCCTCCGTACAGCGCTGGCTGTGTGCGATGTGTGTTGATACGCTGCCCGGCCACCAAGGACTACGCAGTGCAGAAGCCGATCGGGTTGCCATAGAAACGGACAACAATAGGTGTCCGTTTCATTGCCAGCTTAGTGAAAGGGGTCCTTGGCGGCTGGGCAGCGTATCAACACACAGCGCACACAGCCAGCGCTGTACGGAGGAGGCTGCGTCCTACGCTTTACGGCAGCTGCTGTGAGCAGAGTAACTGCACATTAGTGCAGTTACAAGGTGGAGAAAGGTAAATAAGCTGCCCAGAGGGGATTCAAATAACTGCAGCTCTACCATCAATAACAGATGCCTCCCTACTATACAATGGTATAGTCTGCATTGGCGTCGGAAAGGGAAAGCTACTGACGTGACTGCCTGGCTATAAATCATTAGTGGCAGTGAACAATTACATTTATATTGGACTATATACTGTTCCATAACACTACTACAAAAGGACATATGTATGTTAAAGGGTCTGAAAAAGATGACATTTGCAATAGTGCCCCTTTAAATGTTAGCATGCCATTTAGCGGATACCACTTCTTGGGCAGGACCTACTGTAAATAAATGACATAAATTGTTCCAGCATAGTTTAAAGTGATCCTATAGTGAATCCAAACCCAAGCAACTACTGTCACAAGACGGTGATAAAAGCTCAGATCCTGTTCCATTCCCTTAACAACATTTATTGTTTTATGAAAACATATCAAAAGACCTGCAGGTAACTCAAGCCTGCTTGCTGGTTTACATTAGCCTTCCACTCTCCGATGCCCAACATAAACCTCTCCTCTGCCTAGCACTGGTCTCCCCTCTCATCTTCCTAGCACTAGCCACCTTCATTCCTCTGGCTAACACTCCCCTCCCCTCTCCTGTGCCTAACAATAGCCTCCTCTCCCCAATACCTCCTACTAATTTCCCTCTCTGGGTCACAGATTCTCTGGGCAGCACAAGATGAGGGGCAGCACTAAATGCTACAACACCAGCTTTGGCATTTCCAAATACATACTGTTGTCAGCTTAAAGAGGAACCAAGGATTTAACTTATTGTGGTGACACCCCTCCCACAGTGTGATGTCATGACCATGGCCCTGACAGTTTCCTGACTGTGAGCATCGTTGTATTGTGGGTAATAAGAGCTGCCAAGAAATTAGCATTTCCCTCTGTGCATATGTATATCTATAAAAAAACAACCTTTTAGCTATTGCATTGTTAGGGGGTGTGGTTATAGATAATGGCAGTTGGTGCTGTATAGTTTTTTTTCATGTCTGCCAGTAGTAAAGATGACGACATGCAGGCTCACAGTGGATCAAACAATATGAACAAATTACATGTCGAATATCAATAATTTCTTGATCTTTTTTATTTTTTAATTTCTCACTTTGCAATGTATTGAATTTTTTTTTTTACCCTTTTCACTTAAACAGAAACCGTGACCAAGCATTCGACTTCATCCCAATCAGTAGCTGATACCCCCTTTCCCATGAGAAATCTTTTCCTTTTCACAAACGGATCATCAGGGGGCGCTGTATGGCTGATATTGTGGTGAAACCCCTCCCACAGGAAACTGTGAGGACCATGGTCCTGGCAGTCTCCTGTCTGTGAACCTCGTTGCATTGTGGAAAATAACAGCTGTTTTTACTGTTTACAGCGGTTTCTAACTGCCAAAAAAGCAAGCAGCATCTCCTTCCACTGACATCACCTGCCAGCAGTAAAAATGTCACCACGTGATAAATGTCAGAATGTAAATCAGGGAGAGGAAATATTTTACAATGGGCAAACACTGACTAAATCATTTATACATAATTATTGTAAAAATGAACGGACAAAAAGTAGGGATAATACAAAATGCACCCTGCAGAAAGAAAACACAGAGACAACAGAAGCCCAAATAGTGCATTATGTCACAGTACTAGAAGTATGTAAATTATGCGGATGAATTATACTCACAAAGGTGGGTTGCAGAATGGCAACCGACCACTAGAAGCAGGTGGAGATGTATAACCCCGACTCCACTCGGGTGACCAGGCGACGCTGGTGATGGTCTCCCTCTTTTATTATTATTATTATTTAGTATTTATATAGCGCCAACATATTACGCAGCGCTGTACAGTATATATATCTTGTCACTAACTGTCCCTCAAGGAGCTCACAATCTAATCCCTACCATTGCCATATGTCTATATTATGTAGTGTAAGTACTGTAGTCTAGGGCCAATTTTTAGGGGGAGCCAATTAACTTATCCATATGTTTTTGGAATGTGGGAGGAAACCGGAGTGCCCGGAGGAAACCCACGCAGACACAGAGAGAACATACAAACTCTTTGCAGATAGTGCCCTGGCTGGGATTCGAACCAGGGACCCAGCGCTGCAAGGCGAGAGAGCTAACCACTACGCCACCGTGCTGCTCTTGATATAAAGCAAACCTCAAATGACCTAAATTGGTCAAAGAGGGTTGATCCCCCTCCATAAGGGCCCTTTTCCACTAGCGGCATTTGCGATGCTGAATCGCAAAATCACAAACCGCTAGTGATTTTTAAAATCGCTACGGTTTGCTAAATAGCATAGGAATCGCGGTAGGTTATTTCCACTACCGCGATTCGTTTTTGCCTCAATCGCGATCGCGCTGCGGAGCGATATTTGCCGCGATTTTGCTATGCACACTACAGCATAGCAAAATCGTGAACGCAATCGCCGGAACTTTCCTGCATTTTGCGATTCAGCAATCGCTAGCGTTCAGCATGAACGCTAGCGATTGCTAGTGGAAAAGGGCCCTTAGGAGGGTGAAAGCACAGGATAAAGGGGAAAGAGGTGCCCAGGGAAGATAAAATGCATTAAAAACAAATACAATGAAAAAAGTGAGTTGGCTTACCTCAATGAAGACAAATTCACGTATTAATAGAATTTTATTGCACTGGCGACGCGTTTCGTGGGTGCATACCCACTTCCTCAGGCCAAATAGCACTGCCTAATAGTGCTTGTAGCCTTATTTGTGGCTACACATTAGGCACTGCTATTTGGCCTGAGGAAGTGGGTATGCACAGACGAAACGCGTTGCCAGTGCAATAAAATTCTGTTAATACGTGAATTTGTCCTCGTTGAGGTAAGCCAACTCACTTTTTTCATTTTATTTGTTTTTAATGCATTTTATCTTCTCTGGGCGCCTCTTTCCCCTTAATCCATTGTAAATATGAAGCACTTTTTGTATTACATTATTTTCACTGGAGTTCCTCTTTAAGTCCCTCTTTAAATGGCTTCACCCAAAGTAGGCCCTACAGTGTAGCAGGAACATTGGTTTGTGATCCCTGGTGAGGGAGAATCAGTGATGAGGATTGCTCTTTGTAAACTACTGGGGTAAATGTATCAGCACTAGATAAATGCGTAAACGCAATAACATTTAAATAAACTCCACTTCCTTTTGTCTGTTCATCTGTTTAGGTTAGAAGACTCCATACTGTAAACTTCCAAGACAATGAAAGGGGGATTACGATAAAAGGTGCAGATTGTGTCGTCCCCCCCCCCACACACACACACACACTCTGGTAGCCCCATGTGATGCATCAGCTCCTTTGTAGGCTGTAACCCACATTTGTCATGAAAGAGAGTGTCATACAGGGAGCATGATTCATGGTGCCATATGCATCCAGAATGGCCTAGAGGCTCCATAGATCAAAATCCTCACAGCAAGTGGCTCTCACCTACCAAACATGACTGATAGTCCACCCGGCCCGGCAGGCGGAGCGGATGGGGATGAGAAAACAGGAGTTCATTGATACATGTCCTGAGTAAGCAGGGGGAGAGCTGTTGTATCTGGCATCCCATAATAAATAGTAGCACTAGATACGTTGCTCTACACCCCATAATTCAGCTTCTTTGTGTATTCTGCGCACAGGCGACATTCCCAGGCCTCTGGAATGCCGAGAGCTGAGTTATGAATTCCTCTGATCTAGAAAGATGAGGAGTAAGATGGAAATTTTACACACAGCACGGTCGGTGGCGGCAAAGGCGCAATACTTCACCGGAGATCCCCGACTCCCACTTACTGCGCACTGTAATTCACCCCCTGACTGCTCTCCCGGAGATGGTTTCACCATAATCAGCTACAATTTATGGTGTTTAAGAACATATATATCTCGAGTGATACTTCCCATGAATGCAGGAGGTTAACGATGGACAAGCAAGGGAAGAAGAGAAGATAAAAGTAAGGAGTTTGTATGTTCTCCCCACATTTGCGCTGCTTCTCCCCACTGTTACCGCCTACATCCCAAAAATCAGGACAAAATCAATGTACCAGAGTCACCAACAAGGGTAAAATACATTACCTGTAGCAAAAAAAGTGCCCCTAGGAGGTACTTACCTCGGGAAAGGGGAGGCCTCTGGATCCTAAAGAGGCTTCCCCCATCCTCCTCCGCAGGCCCGTTCCAGCGTTAGGACCCCCCAAAAGTCTGCATGTTGGACCCTCACACATTCATGCCAGCTCCATCCTGCTTGGGCCTCTTCAGCAATAGCCAGGCCGGGCTCGTGCTACTGCGCTGATCTCTAGCATAGAGTAGCCACACTGAGGAGAGCTTTGTGGCTACTCATAAAAGCTACTGTATGTTTGTGGAATGAGTTGTGATTGGAAGGAGTGCCAGGGAGGAGAAGTATGGGGGTGGGGGGTCTGTATGGCTGATATTGTGGAGAAACCCCTTCCACGGTGTGATGTCAGGATCTAGGTCCTGACAGTTTCCTGTCTGAGCCTTGTTGCACTGTGGGAAATAACAGCTTTTTCCAACTGCCAAGCAAGCATTATCTCCCTCTGTGCATATGTACATCTATAAAAAAAACCATCCTTTTAGCCTATCACAATGTTAGTGGGTATGGTTATAGATAATGGCAGTTGGTGCCGCCTGTTTTTTTTTCATGTCTGCTAGTAGTAAAGATGATTATTTGCAGGCTGAATGTGGCTCAAACAATATGAACAAATGACCGTATATTCCCGCGTATAAGACGATTGGGGGTATAAGACGACCCCACGACTTTACCAGTTAAAGCATAGAGTTTGGGATATACTCGCCGTATAAGACTACCCCTCTTCCAACGCACACCAAATAAAAATTAAAAAAACATCATATATTGGTGCTATGTATGAACAGATACTGGTGCTGTACTGTATGTGATACTCAGTATATAACAGTATACAGGCGATTGACTGGTTGGATTAGTCAACTCTTCCTCTCCCTAAGTGGATTGGTCAGCTCTCCTTGTCTACCTGTTTATCAGAGAGGTATGGAGGAATAGATTGTGCTGTACCCATAAAACACGCCTCTTTCACCCGTCTGGCCCTCCCTTATCCTATTTACCTCTTTCTCTGCCTCTCAGATCTCGCACATGTGCGCCTGCACCTCTTCACTACAGTCCTCAGCAGCGAGATCTGAGAGGCGGTAACAGGATAGGGCATATCACCCGGCATCAATGACGACCCCTGACTTTTCAGAAGATTTCCAAGGGTTAAAAAGTAGTCTTATACGCCAGAATATACAGTACATGGTGAATAACAATTATTTCTTGAGCTCGCTTTTATTTTTTAACTTCTCATCTTTCAATGTATTGATTTATTTTTTTCAGATTTTTGCTAAAGTTCCTCTACTACAAGGACACAAGTTCCTTTCCAACAACTTTACACAATAGTTAGTAAGCATGCAGTACCTTGGCAATGTACCTTGGTAACATGGGTCACGCTAATTGCGCAATGCATGCTTCCTAACTATCGGTATTACTGGTAAAATCGCTGTGTATTGACTGCTCTTGGCAGTTTTACCGTAGGATTGTGAATACACCCAATACAGCCCTTGGCCCATATGCAATTAATTTTTACTTCCGAGTTATGTTCCAGGTGATATTTTCACATCTTGTCAATAAAATGACTGTTAAAGCGGACCCAAACCAAACATTTTTTTAATTAAAAATATTTAGTTGCACCACTCTGACACATACAAAGAAAAATAAACACTCCTTCAAGCCTATGAGCATTTCAGTGCATGCTTTTCACCCTTCTCTTTTCATAGCTAGGGTTATACTGGGGGCAGCCATTAGCAATTCCTCCTTTGTCGGACACCATCTACTCCACCAGTCTGCCGAAAAAATCCCGGCAATTTGAAAGGAAGGGAGGGGTTTCTCCAATAAATGTAAAATATGTTATATTTGTCAGCATTCAGCTGAAAAAAGGCTGCTATTTATTATTATAATTTAGAAAATATATTTTATTTCTGAAATCTTGTATTTTTAATTTGGGTCCACTTTAAGCCACTGGCAAGCAAGAAAATACTAAAAATAATTTTGATAGTACTTTTTCACCTACTTTCTAGTACTTTTTCAAAATGATCTCCTAGAGGAAAAAGTTGATTGAATAAGGGCCCTGGTGGCTTATGAAATATACAACCAGAACTGACTCTCTTGCCCAAAACATACCCCATTTCCATGCCAGCCCTACATAAGGTAACAGGAAGAGAGAAGCTGATTGGTTTGCTCTGGGCAGCAGAGACAGGCTTGTTTCAGACAAGCTACCGAAGAGGCAGTTCATTTGGAACGTTTGTCGTTATCTGGAAAGCCCGGCCTGAGAGGTTTCCGGGCTCTGGTCCCCCGCCAACCAACACAAAACACATCATAATTCACGCTCCTAATTGAAATAACATCATGCTGTATACAGAGAGGAGACGCAGGGGCCTGTGTAGGCCCTTCAGTGTAACAAAAACATTTTCTCTAACAGGACACAGATTTTGGAACAAATTAAGAATCAGACTGGAAACATAGAATGGGCTGCCCTTGGATCCCTCTGCGGATATTGTTCTACCGATAATGTTTCAGGATCTTTGCGATTTCTGTATGTAGCCCTGATAATAATTGTTGACACACAAACAGACCCGCCCATATAGTCTATATCAATTGTTTCTTCTAAACGTGCATATACTAAAGTAACTTTTTTTAATATGTCTGGAGGTGTAATGTGAAAGTATACTTACCTTTGCCATGCTCCAGTGTTCCACTGCCTCTTCCAGCACAGCCGCCACTGCTTCTCCATTCCAGAGCGGACAAACATTATCCCCCTCCACCAATCAGGACAGGAGCCAGAGGCAGGCAAATGGGCATACATTAAATAAGGGCATGAGGAAAAAATGATGTGGGGTGAACCCAATTTTAAAATATAATTTATAAGGTTTTATCATTTTTCATCTTTATCTCCATTAGAATAATAAATATGTTAAAATAAAGGTATCAGAAAGGGCGTGGGGTGAAGTTGAAAATTCAATATAGCTTATATAACAAAGTTTTTTATCGTTTTCTCGTGAATATCTCTGTTAGACTAATAAATATAGTAAAACTAGCTATTTAGCCCATGTCCTGGGGTCGCTCTGGTTCTGTGACATGAACCCAGGCCACACGGCCGCATTCCATGCCGCGCGCCCGGTCGCACTCCCTGCCGCGCGCACACACAGCGGCCACCGGCCTCCTCCTCTTCCTGTCCCAAAGGCTACACATGCGCAGTAGCCAAAACACACGGACACAGGGACAGGAGGAAGACGTAGGGACACAAGGTTTTATAGGATAACAGTATTAAATGGGCGAGGGGTGAAGCTGAAATCAGCATGAATGATCAATACCGTCGTATATTGGGCACCAAATGAACACAAAAAAATATCTACAGTTGTAATGATGATAGTAAAACACTGGTATATATTACCAATATTTTGCTACAACTAAACATAATCCTACGCTCACACAGAACCCTCCCTCTACCAATGCCTAACCCTAAAACCCCCTCTTCCTGATGTCTAACACCAAGACTCACTTCCTGACATCCAACCATAATGCCCCCTTCCTAATGCCTATCCTGAAGACCTCCCTTATTGATGCTTAACTCTAAGACCCCCCTTCCTAACCCTAAAAAAACCCTTTCTGATGCCCAACCTTAACTACTTTCGCACAACGTTTATTGAAATCGGTGCCCTGTTTGATGATGATCTGGCTGGCAGGGCGTAGATTTCAACTCACTGCCGCTGCGCGCATCTGCTGTATTCGTCGCTCCCGCTCGCTGTTGCCCCACTGTCTCCCGTCGCAGTGCACTGCAAGTCTCTATGACTGCAGAGCCCTGTGAGCCGGTCAGGAGCCGATTTCATTGGCTCCTGGCTGTGTCTATCAACGTAAGCAACTCCCATTGGCTTACATTGATAGACACAGTCAGGAGCCAATGAAATCGGCTCCTGACCGGCTCACAGGAACTCTGCCGTCATAGACACGGCAAAGTGGGTGGCCCAGGTTCCCAATGAGCAGGGGTTGTGGTGGGTATGTGTGGCAATTCGTTGGAATTCTGCATTTTCTGTACCAGCGGTCTCTGGTCCTTAAGGCGGCAGAGATCGCTGGTACTTAAAGAGTCTCTGAAGCGACTTTTAAAACAGCTTTTTACCTTATATTCTACATGGGCATGTTTGCCCCTGGTAAAACGCCGCTATCCCGCGGCAGAACAAGGGGTCTTTACCCCCCAAATCCCCCCCTGCAAAATCCACGACCAACTTGGTCATAGATTTTGCTGCTTCTGGAGGCAGAGCTTTCGGCTGCAGCTCTGCCTCTATTCGCTTCTATCAGCGGGGGATCTCCGCCTCTCCCCCGCCCCTCTCAGTGAAGGAAGACTGAGAGGGTCGGGGAGAGGCGGCGATCAGCGCTGATAGACGCGCTGAGAGGCAGGGCTGCAGCCGTTAGCCCTGCCTCAAGCAGGAAGCGATCCCCAGGCACTACAGAGGGGATTTGGTGGGTAAAGACCCCTCGTTCTGCCGCGGGAGAGCGGCATTTCAGCAGGGGCAAACATTCCCATGTAGAATATAAGGTAAAAAGCTGTTTTAAAAGTCGCTTCAGAGGCTCTTTAAAGAGGAACTCAAGTGAAAATAATGTAATAAAAAAAGTGCTTCATTTTTACAATAATTATGTATAAATGATTTAGTCAGTGTTTGCCCATTGTAAAATATTTTAAATCCCTGATTTATATTCTGACATTTATCACTTGGTGACATTTTTACTGCTGGCAAGTGATGTAGCTGCTGCTTGCTGTTTTGGCAGTTGGAAACAGCTGTAAACAGCTATTTCTCACAATGCAACAGGGTTCACAGACGGGAAACTGCCAGGAGTATGTACTCAGAATTTCTTTGTGGGAGTGGTTTCACCACAATATCAGCCGTACAGCGCCCCTGATGGTCTGTTTGTGAAAAGGAATAGATTTCTCATGTAAAAGGGGGTATCAGCTACTGATTGGGATAAAGTTCAATTCTTGGTCGGAGTTTCTCTTTAAGTGGTTAAAACCCCCTTCCTCCACCACAAATAAGGTTAATTAAAAAAACAATACATTTCAGAATAATAATTCTCAAAACTAATTTTAAAACAATAATCTTCAAACCAATCATTCTCAAAATGAAAATTTTCGGTTAGACTGGCCCAGCGCCCGCTATTCATCAAGCACCCAAATTTCTGCTTTTGGCGCCCAATAGTCGATATTTCGCATTAGTGCCTGTGGGACGCCCAAATAGTCCATTTGCCACAGGCGCCCAAATTTCCTGGTTCTAGCAAATGAGAAAGACTTGAATTAATCATCCATGTAAATAAGGATCCCTGTTGTGGCAGTATGGATAACTGCAGCATATAACACAGCTAAATGGTCAAAGGAACCCAACTAGTGATGCCCTTTAAAACACAAACTTTTTTGTTTTTGTTTTATTTAAAGTGTACCTGAGACAAAAGACTAAAGGATTTAAGAATTTGTACTTGCCTGGAGCTTCCTCCACCCCCGGATAGTCTGTCTGCTCCCTTGCCTTCCTGCCAGTCCCCTCCGTTGTGCCGCTGTTCACCTGGGTGAAGTCTCTGACTGCGTTAGTCGGAAACTATTCTGCACATGTTCAATTCACTAAGACTCCAACTACACTTGCGCATAACACTCCCAACAACGGGACCACGATTGGGGTGTGCACATCCGGAACAGCATATATGCAGTGGCCTGCAACCCAGCTGGATTGTGGACTCACCAGCTGCGCAACGGAGGGGACCGGACCAGCACGGAGAGAACTAATGGACTACAGGAGGTTGGAGAAAGCCCCAATTAAGTATAAATCATTTTGTTTTGAATGTCTCAGGTTTACTGTAAGGAGCCTCAGCCCCTCAATGGCTACAGGTAGTACATTGTCATACATTGTTAAGATTATTTGGCTTTAAAGCAAATCTGAAACCTAAAATAAAAAACAGATACTTACCTACGGAGAGGGAAGGCTTTGGGTCCTAATGTACCTTCCCGTTCTCCTGCCTATACTTAGCGGTCTAATTTTTTCCCACAGAAAATGAAGTGGTGTTTTTAGAACCTAAAAAACACACTTCAAAAGAACCTCCTGTGCTCCAGTCAAAAACCTTTACACCCCCAGCTCCCCTTCCATGCTCACACCTGAGGATCATTTTTGGGGATCAGTGACCCATAATCCTGGCTTGAAAGCCATAGAGCATAGAGCCTTAAGCCACCTCAACAATAATCAGCAATGTCCTGACTTCTTCAACTCCCATAACCCCTACATTGCATCCTATGAATCCCTACGTCACCCCACCCATTGCTATCCCCCCCCCCCCCTCCCCAAACCGTGTTACCTGCAAAGTCCCAGCACAGACAGTAGGCTATTGTGACAATGCACAGGCCGGCCTCCAGAAGGTTTTTTATCACATTTGTAATATTGTCTCGCACACACTAAGGGCTGGTTCAGATGGACGTCTGCCCAGTTTACGGCGGCATCTCGTACAGCGGCGGCCCGGCGGCAGCGCATTCGGGCTTTTGGCAGCTTTCCGTTGCGGTCGGCATTTCTGTCCCCACAGGGGACATTAGCCACGGCGGTTAACTAACCATGGAAGCTACATGTAGTGTTCAGGGTCGCCTCAAACAATGGGGAAAATTAGAATCGGAATGCCGTGTTCGTGTAAATGCCAGTAAAAGCCCGGTACAAACGCTTCTATTCACATGGGAGCGCTTAATGTCGAGTCCCGAATGCCAGCGGCGGTAAAACGCAGAGCAGGTGTCCGTGTGAACCAGCCCTAAAGGATCAAACCCTTTGTTTTTAAGGGGAGTGCAACAGCTGGAAAAGAGAGATGACACCCTCTATGCAGTATTCAATAGAAGAAAGAGTTGGCACATCCAAAGTAAATCTTTATTAGTTCCATGTAATAGCATATGGCCAACGTTTCGGTTCCTATAGGGCCCCTTCATCAAGGCAAGGTTTGCTTGGAGGCAAAAATCTGTCTGCTGCTGTGCAGAAACTACTGTATAGGAAGTGTGTGTCGGGCTCCTCTGGACACTCGCACGCTGCGATGTGTATTCATCTGGGATCAGCAGCAAATGAATACATATCCCTGTGCATGAGTGTCTAAAGGAGCCAGACTCCCACTTTCTCTACACAGGGACCGTTGTACAGCGCAGACAGATTTTTGCCTCAAATCAAACAATGCCTTGCTAAAGGGGTCCTACACACTTCCCGAAACCTACACGCTACTCGCGAAACCTTGGCCATATGCTTTTACATGGAACAATAAAAATTTACTTTGGATGTGTCAGCTCTTTCTTCTATTGGCCTCCAGAAGATACCACCTGACTGTACACCCCTGCATGACATCAGTGCTTTGGTGTCAGACGTCCAGGTGAGCAAAGGAAGGTTGGGAGCAGGAGTGGGGCCTAACTTGATGTTAGTTGAGGGGGTGGGAGGGAGGAAGGAAAAAATGAGAATGTGTAGATTGACTGAGTCAAATTCTCTTGAAGCCTCAGACTCTATCCAAAATGTAGCTGTTATTGTTTCCTGTCTGTTGCCGGCAGACTGTAGAAGGGCTCCACAGCATATAAATTATCCCCCGCTACGATGAGTACCAGAGAATTCCTAGCATGCATGCGGAGGACAAACTTTTCCGATTATCTGCCGGTCAGCAGATACTTAATCGCAGCTTCAGGAGGCCCTGATGAAACAAACACAAGCCCCGATCTGTCTAACACTATTAGGTTGAATAAGGTTGCCCCCTTTTCCCCCTCCTATTTCATTTTTTCCTTTTTATCAATGTTCGTAATTGGGAATTATTGCAAAACTCTAATGGTGAGGCCTGAAATAGAGGCCAGCTGGATTTCCAGCTGTTCCGACCATCTGGGTCATCTTACGAGGGATCGGGATAACAAAAATATTGAGAAGAGGTTAAGTGATTCATTACGTGATTCTTATGCATGGAACGCATGATTAGCCAGGATAGGAAGAGGTGTTTAAAGAAGAACTCCAACTGTAACCCTGAGTCCAGCAATCCTCCTGCTATCTGTAAAATCACTTTACTGTAAAATTCTAGTAAATAATGACCCGTGGGACCATGGCCGATGACTTATACTCCACAGAGAGAAAAAAACACTGAGAAAAGTTCTCTGTGGTTAATTAACAAGACTAAGGGCCCTTTTCCACTACAGCGTTTGCGATTGCTTAATCGCAAAACCGCAAACCGCCAGTGATTTTAAAATCGCTACAGTTTGCTTTTTAACATAGGAATCGTGGTAGGTAATTTCCATTACCGCGATTCGTTTTTTTACTTAATCGCGATTGGAGCGATTTTTGCCGCGATTTTGCTATGCAGTGCATAGCATAGCAAAATCGCAAATGTCAGGAAAGCGCCGGGAATTTTTTTCTTTTGCTGAATCGCAATCGCTAGCGTTCAGCGCGAACGCTAGCGATTGCTAGTGGAAAAGGGCCCAAAATGCAAAATCCCAGCTGACGATGAGCATTTTGCAAGCAAAAATATAGACTACATCAGATATGAAGCAACAATTTTTGAAGGCAACTGTCTCCATTACAGATTGCTTTATTTCGGGATAGGAGAGTTAAAGAGGTTTTTGGAAGGTTATGATTTTGGAGGTAAGGGAGGGAGGAGGTGTGTGTGTGGGGAGGTGTGTGTGTTTGGGGGAGAGGTTGTGTGTTGGTGGGAGGTGTGTGTGTGTGTGTGGGGAGGTGTGTGTGTTTGGGGGAGAGGTTGTGTGTGTGTGGGGAGGTGTGTGTGTTTGGGGGAGAGGTTCTGTGTGTGTGTGTGGGGAGAGGTTGGTTGTGTGTGTGTGTGTGTAGGGAGGTGTGTGTTTGGGGGAGAGGTTGTGTGTGTGTTTGGGGGAGAGGTGGTGTGTGTGTGGGGAGGTGTGTGTGTTTGGGGGAGAGGTTGTGTGGGGGGAAAGGTTGGTTGTGTGTGTGTTTAGGGAGGTGTGTGTTTGGGGGAGAGGTTGTGTGTGTGTTTGGGGGAGAGGTGGTGTGTGTGTGTGTGTGTGGGGAGGTGTGTGTGTTTGGGGGAGAGGTTGTGTGTGTGTGGGGAGAGGTTGGTTGTGTGTGTGTTTAGGGAGGTGTTTGTTTGGGGGAGAGGTGGTGTGTGTGTGTGTGTGTGTGGGGGGGAGGTGTGTGTGTTTGGGGGAGAGGTTGTGTGTGTGTGGGGGGAGAGATTGGTTGTGTGTGTGTGTGTGGGGAGAGGTTGGTTGTGTGTGTGTGTGTAGGGAAGTGTGTGTTTGGGGGAGAGGTGGTGTGTGTGTGGGGAGGTGTGTGTGTTTGGGGGAGAGGTTGTGTGTGTGTGGGGGGAGAGATTGGTTGTGTGTGTGTAGGGAGGTGTGTGTTTGGGGGAGAGGTTGTGTGTGTGTTTGGGGGAGAGGTGGCGTGTGTGTGTGTGGGGAGGTGTGTGTGTTTGGGGGAGAGGTTGTGTGTGGGGAGGTGTGTGTGTTTGCGGGAGAGGTTTTGTGTGTGTGTGTGTGTCTCTGTGTGGAGGAGGTGTGTGTGTTTGGGGGACAGGTGGTGTGTGTGTGTGGGAAGGTGTGGGGGAGAGGTTGTGTGTGTGCAGTTACTATTATGCTAAATACTCACCTGATGATGGATTGGGGAACCTCACAGCGACGCCTCCCAACGAACGAGGATCCCCGATCCATCCTCCTATGTGCGGGAACACGTCCTGGCACACGATGGGCACGAACGAGAGTTTAAACTATCGTGTTACTTTGCGCAGGATCTTAACGGTCCTATCCATCGTGATCTTTATCCCTGTGTGTCGCCAAACTATGACAGTGTGATTGTGCGCTTGTTGTGAGATCGTGGAAACTATCGCTGGTTACTCAAAAAAATTGCCAGAAAAATCATGGTAAAAATCGTGTAGTGGGTACAGGCCTTTAGACAGGGGAAAGGGGGAAGTTAAGTTTGGGTATAGGGCAAAAAGCACGATTAGCTTTAGGAAAGCGGGGGATCAATGCAGGCTGTGTAAGGGAACAAGGAAATACACAAAAATCACAATTTAGGGATATGCAACTTACCCTGAACACTAACCCCGATAACTTGCACTCAGCTAAACAGTGCGAAAATCTGTCAAACACTCCAAATGGATCCTTTGCAGTTATAGTACAAGTGTAAAGCTTCGAACCTATGCTAGATAACCCTATGTAAGGCAATTGTTTGGTGATATTATGGCCGAGAATAAGAAACTAGCTTATGTACTGCTGTCCCACAGTGTTGTTTAGCTATTGGCCATGGTGAATTGCTGTATAAAAAGCGATGAAGTAGGTCATTATGCTTCTTCCAGCCTCCTGTAGTCTTTAAGGTCCCTCTGTGTCCTCCTGGTCCCCTCCTTTGTGCCTCGTTCAGTCCCAGTATATGCCATTACTAGTTGGCTGGGTCACACACTACGGTGCATGCGCTGACCCAACAACGCGCCTCTCCTATTGCTTTCTAGTGGCCGGGAGCATTCTGCGTATGTGCAGTTCCAAGTCTTGATGAACTGCGCATGTGCAGAGTGCTCCGGTCCATGGGAGTGCAATCAAACAGGTGTGCCGCTGGGTCAGCGCATGTGGCGTAGTGCACTACCCAGCTGACTCTTGCATTTTACTATAGCTCAATGCGAATCAACAGAGGGGACCAGGAGGACACAGAGGAATTACAGACTAGAGGGGACTGGAAGAATCCCCAAGAACCCCCAAGTAAAAGCCATCTTTCCACCCTGCCTTTTCCTTTAAGCTAAGATTTCCTTTAAGCAGCACACAATGCATAGATATAGGCAAACAGCATGTCTGTACAATCATTTTCTGCAATGGCACCCTGATAATTAAGTAGTGATCGTTGAGGGTAACGTTTATACAGTGTGTGTACAAGGCCTAAGTGGTCTGCAGATGATGCTCTTAATACCGACCTTCAGTGTCCAGGAACATATGCTAGAATTCTGTCTCTGTTGACTTCAGGTTGTCATTAACACTATAGTCCACCACTGATACAAAGCAAGCTCCTCCAGCTGGCTGTACCTGACAGCATCTGTATGTGGATAACTGATTTCCAGATTAATTGGAAACAAAAGCTCAGGAAGCACGTTTCATTCTCTGACCTTCAACACTGGAGCCCTCAGGGCTGCATACCTTACCTCTGTTGTACTCCCTGTATATCTCCACAGACCCATCTGTAAAGGTTCTGAAGATCCCAGACAACACAACCATAACTGGACCCAGCATACTGGCAAGTAGGGGATAAGATCTGTTCCTAGTTCACCTCTAACTATTGCAGCCCAACATTCTCAAAAGCGTTTATGATTAGCGAAGAAAAATTTTGGCACCAGATGTAAGCAGGACAGTGGTCAGTACTGGTGCTTACCAGGATCATGGAGGCACTATGCCTTTTTATACCTTCAGTAGGGCATAACATACATCGGTTTAAACAGTGGGGGTTAAGGCAGCTGGCTAGAGAACTGTTTTGTGTATTAACTAACTTAGTGCCTCTTAGTTTAGTCCCCAGTCTGGCGGGGTGGGGGGCAACAGAGCAGCACATGAGGAGCATCACAGAGCAGGTGGGGCTGAGTGGGGAGAACAATGCGCATGACCAGCACTCGATACGCCAAGCTGATCGCTGGCCGAAGCATCAAGGGAGGTCGGGGCAGCTGTACACATTAGATTCTAGAGCAAGGTGGCCCCGACTGACCGCCTTGCATGTGAACGGTTTAGCGTGTACTCATAGCTTTAGGGAGCTAAAAGTGAGCTAAAAAAATTTAAGTTTCACAAACTTAAAAATTAAAACATCAAAGGATACCTCCGAGCTAATTACAAAAAAAAGGAGATCTACTTACCTGCATGCGCAGAACACTCCAGGCCACATGAGCGCGAACGCATGCGGCCGAACGCAAGCGCAGAAGATCCCGACCTGGCGAGGTTGACATCGCCAATGGAGGGGATGCCGGGACACCGGAGCTTCAGCGAGGGATGGATCGGCTGCCAGGGGCTGGAGGAAGCCCTAGGTAAGTAGATCTCATTTTTTTATTACCTCGGACGTATCCTTTATGGGTACCTTCAAGCAGTTTTTTAACGAATAAGAAAACGCATGTGCCAATTTTTGTGCGCGATTTTGACTATTTTCTTGTGTGTTGTGAATGTGCAATTTTTTTAAGCCATGACTTCCTGTTCCTCCCCACTATTTCCTGTGGGTTATTCCACTGGGGCGTGTTGAGAACATACTTGGGTTTTTTTTGGAGGTGTTGCTACTATTGACCTTCTTATTTTTGTATTTTTGGTATTCTCACGCAATTTTTAACATTTGGAATGCATGAACTCATATTTCCAATGACTTGCACTGTATTAAATTAGCACGTCCGTCGCAAAAAAAAAACATACATGTAGGCCGTTGTTTCTTTCCAGCAGAAAATTTAGATGTGAAAATTTGCATTCGATGTGTGGCAAATGCAAATATGCAATTCACATACCAATTCTTTCATGTGTTAATAGGGGCCTTCATTAGGATTTAGAAGGATGGTTCATGAAGAAATAAATAGACTACAACAAGAGCTAGAGGAGCTGGAAGCGACATGAGAAATATTCAAACAAATGCTATTAGAATGTGCACAAACAGCATGTGGCGTGTCAGTTGCATGAAGAATGATGAACATCACACGATGGTGAAATGACCATAAAAGGGATGTAAGGCATGGAAAAAATAACTTTAGAAGAAAGGAATAAGTGAAGAATTTCAAATGTATAAAAATTACAAAAAATGTAGAAAGAGAATAGAGGAGCTAATATATGAGAGGGGTTAATGTCACGAAGAGTCAGAGCACTTCAAGGAAACAATAATAATGAGAACCAAACTTTTTCTTCATTAAGTCCCTACAAGTTTATTATAAGAAAGAAGACATCTTGTTTTTTTAAAGTGCATGAAAAGTAAGAATGGGAGAGTACTGATAACTGAAAAGAAAGAAATGTGTGAGAAATAGGAGAGAGGTCTACCAGATTGCTGCGGTCATTCCTGTTCGGCATATTTTGCTCAAAGTCCCTACCATACTGTATTCAATAATTATAGAAAGAACAAGCTTCCACTACAATAAGACACAGGACCAGAACAGTACAAAAAATGGCAGTTGAGGAGTACATATTATACAGGCGCCTGGGCAGTTATTCGCAAGGCAAACCGAATGACGGCTCCCCCTGCTGCCGCTAAACTCCCCGGCTGCGTTAAATACTATTCTTCCTCCAAGTTGTAGTAACTCAGAGGGAGATGTAATTCTGGGTCTGGCAAATGCCGGATCCCTGAATTACTCTTATGCACCCTATTGCTATGGTTGCACCCAGCTTCGGCGTTCGATGCCGAGCGCCAAAATGACCGGATTCGGCAATTGGGAAAAGACATTAAGTAAGTGGAGGAAATATATGCCTGTTTTATAGTAGGGAACTTCCAACTAAGCCCTGTCAGAATATCAGAACTTTTTAAGGATGATGGGACATATTTACAAAAGCATGGTAATTTTATTTTACCAGGGCTGTGGAGTCGGTACAAAAATCTTCCGTCTCCAACTCCGACTCCGACTCCTCAGTTTCTGAAACCACGACTCTGACTCCAACTCCGGGTGCCCAAAATTGCCTCGACTCCTCGACTCCGACTCCAACTCGAAAGCCCTGATTTTTACAAATAGCGCATGGCAATTTTACCAGAAGCGCAGGGAATTTGTTTGTTTGCAATTTTACCATTACTTACAATGACAGGCGTGACCCAGGTTACCAAGGTAGTTTGTTGCTAGAGTGACAAGCAGCGCTACTTGCATAGCGTGCATTACCTAGGTAATACGCGTTAAGCTAAGTGTGAAGCTGGTACTACCTTGTCCTTGTAAGTAACAGTAAACATTTACCATCATTTTTGTTAATATGGCCCGATATATATCTAATGAAGCCATGTAAAGTAATGAACTACAGAACAATTTAGCTGGAAAAAAAATTAAACATTTGGAGCAGTGCATTGAAGAAGGCATGACGTGACCACCAGAAGTAATTAGATAAAACCATGGTTATCGGTAGAAGAAATACAGACATAACATTAAGTTGGATTTGAACAACATATCAAGACTTGATAATCTCTGTAAATGGCAGAAATTATGCCAAAATAAATGAGAGATTAGTATATGCTGGAAGACTGTTCCAAGCCATTAGCATAGGGTTCATATCCAAATTAGAAGTAAAACCAAAACATCTGAATTCCAATCAACTTTTGTACCTGCTTTGATCTATGGCTCCAAGTCTTCATACAGTTTTTAACCTTCCTGGCGGTAACCCTGAACGAGGTTTTCTCAGGCCCTGCTGGGCCGATTTGCGTTATTTTTTTTTTGCTGCACACAGCTAGCACTTTGCTAGCTGCGTGAGCACACTGATCGCCGCCGCCCGCGCCGATTCGCCGAACCGCAGAGCCCCCCCCCCCTAGACCCCATGCGCTGCCTGGCCTATCAGCGCCAGGCAGCGCTGAGGGGTGGATCGGGACTCCCTTAGACGTCACAACGTCTATGACGTCGGCGATGTCATCCCGCCCCATCACCATGGCGACGGGGGAAGCCCTCTAGGAAATCCCGTTCTTTGAACGGGATTTCCTGATCGCCGATGGCGATCGAAGAAGGTAAGGCCCCATTCACACTTGCGGTTCGAGTCCGCAAGTGTCCGGGGGTCCGGTGGCCGCCAAGAGACCGTACGGGTCTCTGCTGTGGCCACAAGGCGGCACAAGTTGCGGATCCGGAATGTATCAGTTCCGGCTACAATAAAGTAGCCGGAACTAGATACATTGCAGTGCCGGAAAGGCACTGCAAGCATGGGGGATACCGGCGTGTAGTCTGGGCCCCCCAAGTGGCATAGGACCGGTGCTGGAAGCATCCGATCCTATTGCCAGTGTGATGGGAAACATCCGTTTCCCATTGCACAGCATGGCCGCATGTAAAGGGTCAGGATCCGCCCGGGTCCGCAGCCGCACCAGGACAGACTGAAAAATAGCGCATGTTGGAAAAAAAAGCCGGACCGTCCCAGAGCTGCGTTCCCGGATCGGATCCGGACGGCGCACGAGTGTGAATGGATACATTGATTAACAATGTATTCATTCACCATCCGCTGTGTACGGAGCGTTCCGGGTTCGGGGAAGCCGGACCTGGAACGCTAATGTGAACCGGGCCTAAGGGGATGCCGCTGCACAGCGGCTATCATGTAGCATACCCTAGGCTCGCTACATGATTTAAAAAAAAAAAAAATTCAAAAAAACGGCTGTGCTGCCCCCTGGCGGTTTTTAATAGACCGCCAGGAGGGTTAAGAAGAATACAGGCTATGGAGAGGTGTTAAATCTATCCAAAAATCAAGGAGAGTGAGTGTTCAGCGCCAGACTCTCTCTCTCTCCTTATTAGTTTAGTCGACTTCAACTCTTCGTGACCATATCTACTTTTGCACGCTAGGGGTGTCTGTCAAATCAATCACAACTTCTTTTAGCTGTTGCATAGGCATGTTCATAGCCTCACATATGCTGTCCAGCCATCTTAGCCTCTACCATCCTCTTCTTCTTTTGCTCTCAATTTTTCCGAAGAATCTGGTCTTCTCTTTATGTGACCAAAGTATTTTAGTTTTGATAGAAGTATCAACCCTTCTAGAGAACACGTTGGATTTATTTCTATAAGTATTGACTGGTTTGTTCTTCTGGCAGTCCAGGGAACTCTCTGAAGCTTTCTCCATACCCACAATTCATAAGCATTATTTTTTCTATGCATCACCTTATTGATAGTCCAACTTTTACAAACATGGCCCATATGCAATTAACTTTTTATCCTCAATTTTCTCCTAGGAGATCATTTTTCATCTCCCATTTAAATTAACTTTTTAGCACTTTGCAATTGAAAAAGTATGAAAAAGTAGGTGGAAAAGTACTATCAGATTTATTTTAAGTATTTTATTGCTTGTTGGTGATTTAAAAGTCATTTTATTGACAAGCTGGAAAATATTATCTAGGAGAAAAGTGAACTGCATATGGGCCCATATGTTACTATAGGAAAGACTATCCTGATCTTTGTTGTTGAAGTTCCAGGCCCAGACAAGGAGGTTGAAATTGAACATGGTCTCAACAAAGGAAGAAACAGAGCAGGCACACAAGTGTTTTGCCATTTGTTGAGAATGGGGGCAGGCATCTCTCTCCATAAGGTGTTGGAAGCAAGGAAGGAAGGCCTAGTTTGAGATGACCTGATAACAAACAAGAAGATATGACAGAACTGAGAGGAAACCAGGGCAGAGCCAGAAACTTGGCAAAGAACCCTAAAGATTGGTGGTCTGTAGATCAGAGGATCTACAGTACAAGCTTTCTTCAAAAACAAATTCCAAACGATGAGTTGGGTGCCCTATGCAGATAGTAGCTGATCGACTTCTACGTGGGAAATAATGGTTGAAGCGGATCATAGACAACTAGCGGTCGTTTGAGTGTCGGGGTTAGTGTTAGGAATTAGGAGGGGTTAGTTTAAGGCACTTAAGGGGGGGGGCTTAGTGTTAGGAAAGTGAGGAGGGGTAGTTTTAGACACCAGCATAGGGTTTTAGTGTTCGGCATTAAAGAGTACCTAAAGTATAAAATTACAGTTTGCTTTAAATCTAATAGGTTGCCAAGATATATAAAATCACACATGATAAAGTGTAATTTTCTAATCCCCAGGAGCCTTATTCCACATATGGTCTTGAAATTCCCGCCCCCAGTGGGAAATCGGGCCCTGGGCCTTTTTTTTTTTCTTTCCAAACCATAGGTGCAAAGGATGCTGGGGGCTTGATGTCATGACTCCACTCCTCATGTCCATGTGATCTAATCTAGGCAGACAGACTGACTTCTGAAATAAGAATTATAGCAAACAGACATGTTCTGCAGTTTTCCTGTCTCTTCTCTGTACTACAATTTGTGAAAAGAGAAGTAATTTGATCCAGGCAGGCAGACAGCAGGGGAGGGAGGGGCATGGGGAGTTAACCAGGCTGAAGAGGTAGGACAATGCTTTAGAAAGGCGGACTAAAGCAGCCCATACACTCAGCCGATTTTCTGGCCGACCGATCGATCGCGATCGATCGATCGATCGATCGATCGCAAATCGGTTGGCCAATCGACCGATCGACGGCCGATTTCGATCGATTTCGATGGATTTCCATCGAACTAGCAGGGTGGAAAATTTAGGTCGATCTGATGAGATTGCTTATCAGTTTGCATTGGCCTTAATGGAAATCTGATGGCAAAAAAATGCCATCAGATCGAATTTCAACAGATTTCAAACTGAAATCTATTGGAATTCTATCCTGGTAAAAAATGTTCTAAAAACGCATCAGATAGATCATCAGATGCATTTCTTATCTGTCTGCTGCCAATCTGACGAGTGTATGGGCACCTTAAAGCTGGCCACTAACGGTCCAATTTCTAGCGAAAAATCGCTCGAGCAATCAGAAATTCTGATCGGATTGGTTGTAAATAATCTCCATTGGTGGACACAATCGATTATGAACGAGTGAAAAAAATGTCGCCCGAATGAATTTTCGTCGAACGAAAATTTGGATTTTCTTGGTGGTCGTGATAGATAGGAAGCAATGATTGGTTAGTTGATGGTGTAGTGAACGATTTTTCGTCCGATCAGAATTTCTGATCGCTCGAACGATTTTTCGCTAGAAATTGGACCGTTAGTGGCCAGCTTAAGGAAGTGCTACGTACAGATATAAATGTGAGTCTGTTCTATCCAATATGATGTACCAGATGTAAACTTTAAATGTTCATCTAACTGCTCACAGTGCCTAGACTACAATATGTGTATTGCCATTCAGACCTTTTTTTGTCTGGAGGTGGTCTTTAAGTGGGGGGAGGTAAATTTAGGCAGCAGGAGTGGGGGTTATTGTTAGGCATTAGGTGGGAAGGGGTAGTTTTAGGCATGTGGGGGGGGGGGGGGGGGGGTTTAGTGTTAGGCATTAGATGGGGAGAATAGTTTTGGACACTTCAAATGGGGGGGGGGGGGGGGGAGGTAACATGTTAGGCATTACATGGGGGGTTTGCTTTAGGCATAAGTGCATAGTAAAATATCAGTAATGTAAACTACCAATATTTTTACTAGAGGCACCACCCAGCGCCTGACTCATGCAGCAGCGCTGCAATACAAACTCCTCCAGCTGCCCTTTGCTAGGAGTACTTGGCCTATCTCAGAGCTAAATGCTCTTCATACACCATACACAAGGGAGTAGCAAAGCATTAAGACTGGACATTACGGAATGCAGCCGTGTAGGTTTAATGGTATTTAGCTTCAGAAATAGCAGCTATTACTTTGACATAAGGACATATGGAGCCCATTGTATCTGGCTTCTATTAGCCCCGAGTCTACCTGTGAAATGTCTGCTTTAACAGCAGCGTCAGAAGACTTCAAGGCGAAGGCTTAATGGGACGCGTCTCCTGACCCCTTCCTCACTTCACGTCTTGTGCTAAGGAGAGAGGGTGTCCGGGGAGCCAACCCTTATTCCTAATATAATGTGTTTAATTAGTTATTTATGACCGCGCGGTTGGTGATTAATGCATCCCAGGAGGATGAAATTAGGCCGTGACTTTGGGAACATAAGTACCTCTGGAAAACACGTGCGTAACATGTTAGCGGACCCCGGCGCGTTATTTGGCTACCTATAAATATTCATAGAAAGGTAGTAAAAATAATTATCATTTAAAATGCTGCTTTTACTCCTCCAATGGAAAAGAAAACAATGGAGGAAATGTACTGACTAGAATAATGTTTAAACTAAACCTCTAATTTACTACTTGGGGTCCGCAGCTCCGGCGTTTGTCGAAGGGTCACCATACATAAATTATAAGCTGGTTTCGATTTCAAAAAAATTATTCATGAAACTTAAAGGGGCACTATGGCGAAAAATTGTAAAATTTAAAATATGTGCAAACAAACAAATAAGAAGTATGGTTTTTCAAGAGTAAAATGAGCCATAAATTACATTTCTCTTATGTTGCTGTCACTTACAGTAGGTAGTAGAAATCTGCCAGAAGCGACAGGTTTTGAATAGTCCATCTCTTCATGGGGGGATTCGCTGGGATTTATTTATTTTCAAAAGCACTGAATGTCAGTTGCTCCGTCCAACTGCCAAAAAACTGTGTAGCGAGCAGGGAAGCAGGCCAGTATCATTGTTTAAAACCTTTTTAGGGAACATCTTTATAAAGAATAAAAGCCTGGCTGACAATACCCTACGAAGAGATGGACTAGTCGCTTCTGTCAGATTTCTACTACCTACTGTAAGTGACAGCAACATAGGAAAAAAGTAATGTATGGCTATTTTACTCTGGAAAAAACGTACTTCTTATTTGTCTGTTTGCACATATTTAACATTTTTCGCAATAGTGCCCCTTTAAACTCCCTGGCGTTTTATTAAGATCGCCAGGGCGGCTGCGGGAGGGTTTTTTGTTAATTAAAAAAAAACTATTACATGCAGCCAACTGAAAGTTGGCTGCATGAAAGCCCACTAGAGGGTGCTCTGGATGCGTTCTTCTGATCGCCTCCGGTGATCAGAAGTAACAAGGAAGGCCGCAATGAGCAGCCTTCCTTGTTTCGCTTACCTCGTCGCCATGGCGACGAACAGAGTGACATCATGGACGTCAGCCGACGTCCTGACGTCAGCCGCCTCCGATCCAGCCCTTAGCGCTGGCCGGAACTGTTTGTTCCGGCTACGCTGGGCTCGGGCGGCTGAGGGGACCCTCTTTCGCCGCTGCACGCGGCGGATCGCCGTGCTGCAGCGGCGATCAGGTAGCACACGCGGCTGGCAAAGTGCCGGCTGCGTGTGCTCCTTTTTATTTCATCAAAATCGGCCCAGCAGGGTCTGAGCTACACCCTCCGGCGGTAATGGACGAGCGCTAAGGAGGTTAAAGAGGAGCTTCAGCAAAAAAAATTAAATCAATATATTTCAAAGTGAGAAGTCTAAAAATAGAATATAGACCAAAAAATGATTGATATTCATTGTGTAATTTGTTCATATTGTTTGACCCACAATCAGCCTGCATGTAATCCTCTTTACTACTAGCAGACAAGAAAAAAACTAGACAGCACCAACTGCCATTATCTATAACCACACCCCCTAACAATGCAATAGGCTAAAAGTTTTTGTTTTTTTTTATAGATATACATATGCACAGAGGGAGATACTGGTTGCTCGGCAGTTAGAAACGGCTGTTCTTTCTCACAATGTGACAAGGTTCACAGACAGGAAACTGTCAGGATCTAGATCCTGACATCACACTGTGGGAGGGGTTTCACCACAATATCTATTCGAGAAAAGGTAAAGATTTCTCATAGGAAAGGAGGCATCAGCTACTGATTGAGATTAATTTCAATCCTTGATTGCAGTTCCTCTTTAAGGTTTAGTGAGGTTTAAAGGAAACTTGGCAGATATCTGGGAAACAGTAGAGCCTAAGCATATAATAAAAACATGATGGAATATATTAAGAAAATATCAGTGAAGTTTCTTTCAACCGATAGTATCGGTACTTCCAACCGATTGTGGGCATTGCGCAATTAGAGCGACACACGTTACATAAGTAATGCGCACATTGCCAGGGTACTGCGCCATAGCATAGAGCATGGTACTCTGGCAACGTGCATGCTACTTAGGTAATGCAGGTTGCGCTAATTGCGCAATGCCCACTAACTTTCAGAAGTACCAGAAAAATTGCAGAGGCAGAGCCCTTAAAGAGGAACTCCAGTGAACATTTTACTGTTGGCAGGTGATGTAGTTGCTGCATGGTTTTTGGCAGTTGGAAAAAGCTGTAAACAGCTATTTCCCACAAGGCAACAAGGTTCACAGACAGGAAACTGCCAAAAGTACGAACTTTTCTTGTGGGAGGGGTTACTTGTGGGATGGGTTTCACCACAATATCAGTCATACAGCATCCCCTGATGGTCTGTTTGTGAAAAGGAATAGATTTCTCATGTAAAAGGGGGTATCAGCTACTGATTGGGATAAAGTTCAATTTTTGGTCGGAGTTTCTCTTTAACCAGTACACTATCCAGCCACGGCTTCTTGTCAAAGAGACTTTTCGATAGTATCCCTTTAACCAGTACACTATCCAGCCACTGCTTCTTGTCAAAGGGCCTTTTCGGGTGCTGGTTGCATGCTAATTTGCCTGAATAGTACCTTGCTATTCTCATTCCTTATCACCAGGTTGCTCAGAACACTCCCTAAATAGGTTATTTGACAGAAAAGGCAAAGAAAGTAATATTTTGAAACAAAATAAGGCATTATGTACTTTGCACAAAATGATTTAGGCATTCTATAGAAGGCCTGTATGTCCTACTCTGCCTGTACTATATAGATATCACAGCCATGTCCGGCATAGAACCGGCGTGTCGCACTGCCATGAACGGCTATCGCAGCGGGATTAAGTCACTTCCTCCTGCGTTGATGTGCCGGATTTATTTGGATTTATGCAGCAATAAGTGCTCAACTTTAATAAGCAGCCCAGCAGATGTGTAATGTGCTGCTTCACGTCTCGGCCCATTACTATGAGCTGCTCATAAGGACAGGCGTGACGTCCCCACCAACATCTGCTCTTCATGCTCACTTAGGAACAAGTGGGAATAACTTGGTGCTCATTATAAAGATGGCAAGAATAAAACATACCATAAATAAATACAGTACATACCACAAACACAACACTCACATTGTGGGTCCTGTGCAACAGGGACCCAGAATAGATGAAATTGCCTTGAGGCCACTACAAGTGCCAGCATACCAATAGCAGATGCTGTGGCTCATAGATAATGCTTCTGCTTTCTGACGGGCACCTCATGAGTTTGAATCCTGCATACCAATGCGCATAAGGTCTGCAACAATCATCAACACAAAGAGGTGCACAGGACTATCGAAAAAAGGACGGTATTCAGTGTGATGGAAATACAGCTTTCTGTGGTGTCAATCAACTTTCTACAGCTCCAGACTGGGATCCAGAGCGTTGAGGATTGCAAAACGAACCTTCACACCCAGGTGGCCGCTCCTTCAGTTAGCTCCCATCTGGACGAGGGTTTCGGACCATCTCCACCAGGACCGCTAGGCATAGGAACTCTTTTTCCCCACCGTTGTCAACCTCTTGAACTCTATTAAGCAGCAGGACTGCAGCCACAGACGGTTCCTCCCGATAGACTGACTATTAAAACACTGCACCTTGTTATGTATGGCTTCTTGTTTAAATTGTTTCCATTGTGTCTCTGTGTTACTATCCTTGTGTTACTATCCTTGTTAACGCTGCTATTATTATTTTTCGGACTACTTTTCATACCTTTTTATTTTCATTCTGAGCTGTATTGTGCCAAACCCAATTCCGTGCATGATCCAGTTGTGTTTGGCGAATAAATCGGATTCTGATACCAATAAGTGAAACCTTTTCAAGATGCCCACTCTCTAGTCCTCACCGGCTTCAGCTCTATGCACTTATCAGTGGTCGCAACCTCTTAACCCATTCGCGTTCCGTCGTTTTCACGTGAGAAATGTTCACCTCCCATTCATTAGCCTATAACTTTATCACTACTTATCACAATGAACTGATCTATATCTTGTTTTTTCCGCCACCAATTAGGCTTTCTTTGGGGGGTACATTTTGCTAAGAGCCACTTTACTGTAAATGCATTTTAACAGGAATAATAAGAAAAAAATGGAAAAATTCATTATTTCTCAGTTTTCAGCCATTATAGTTTTAAAATAATACATGCCTCCATAATTAAAACTCACATATTGTATTTGCCCATATGTCCCGGTTATTACACCGTTAAAATTATGTCCCTATAACAATGTATGGTGACAATATTTTATTTGGAAATAAAGGTGCATTTTTTCCATTTTGCATCTATCACTATTTACAAGTTTAAAATAAAAAAAAATAGAAATATTTCATCTTTACATTGATATTTAAAAAGTTTAGACCCTTAGGTAAATATTTACATGTTTTTTTTTTTTTTATTCTAATGTTCTTTTTTTTATAGTAAACATTGTATTTGGGTAGTTTTGGGAGGGTGGGAGGTAAACAATAGATTTATAATGTAAATGTGTGTTAATTTTAATTTTTTTTTCTTTTCAGTTGTAGTATTACTTTTTGGCCACAAGATGGCGGCCATGAGTTTGTTTACATGACGTCACTCTAAGCGTAACACACGCTTAGAGTGACGCATCGGGGAGGGAACAGCCATAAAAAGCACAGCTTCCGAGAGAAGCTGTCGCTTTTTCAGCGGGGGAGAGGAATCAGTGATCGGGCACCATAGCCCGATACATTGATTCCGTGGCTACCGAATCCGCGGCCGGGAGCGCACGTGCATGCGCGCGATCAGCCGCGGTAGCGCGCATGGTTCCTGGACGTAGTTTCTACGTCCAGGAACCAAAATAGGTTAATCTATCTGGGTCCCTGTTGCACAGGACTCATGATGTGAATGTTTTTATGGTTTTATGATTTGTTTTACTCAATAGAATACCCAAGCAGCTCTGGGTGACCCAAAACCACTAGGAAAGTACAGGGGACTAAAAGAGACCGAACAGCCCTCTTACTCAAAAGCCATGTTCAGTGTAGTTTGCCTTCTTAAAACAGTAGGCATTTGCGATAATTCAGCTTTAAGTGAGCGAATGTGGTCTCCCACAATGCATCATTACTGAATATGCAAATTATCTCTATATGCCCTGAAAGCCAGGCTAGCATCCAGAACCGCTGGTGTATAATATAGCAAGCCTATAGCTTATACAATTTACAGAGCTACATCAACCCAACATGCAGACAGTCTGTTTTGGACTGTTGGTCCTCATCAGTGCACGGCTGGGATGGATATGGCTCTATAGGACAGCCCATTGGAAAGCCGCTACTGCTCCTGCGCAGGAACGCAGAAGGTAGATATTTACATGGCCGCTGTTCGGGGGTTGCCAGCACTGGATCCCGAAGAGTGAAGAGGATGGGGAAAGCCTCATTAGGATCCAGAGGCTTCCCGCTCCCGAAGTAAGTACCCCCCGGGGCTGTTTTATTTATTCTTTTACAGATTTTGTTATGAGAGCATTACTGAAGACACATTTCTGACCTTCTCTCTCCAACAGGGACAGAGACAGCAACAAATAATAACCATTTGTGCATACTGTGGAAGAGTGGGGAACATATTTCAGGTTTTTATTGCTCTTCCTCATTTCCTATCCCCGGGACCACCAGAGCTCACACTGTATTACTTTTATTAGCACTGGGTGTACATAGAGGTCACAGGGACAGAGAGAGAGAGAAATTCATTCCAATGAGGCCACATGACAGCAATAAAAAGAAGGAGCCTCTAACCCCTTTCTACAGTAGAGTCTCGGTTATCCGGCACCGACGGGGATTGGCTGATACAGGATAATTGTGCTTTCTGATTGCTCGAGACTCAATATTAAAAATAGGCAGAGCTAATACACTACTATACCCCACTCTATATACATACCTACTAAGCATTAAATGTTAAATACAGTAACAAAGTATATTCACCTTTGGGGCGGTGTGGAATCCAGTCTTTAAAGTGTACCTGAGATCAATCAAAAGAAAATAAATATACCGTATATACTCGCAAGCAAGCCGAATTTTTGACCCCCCAAAAGTGGGCCAAAAGTTGGGGGGTCGGCTTGCTTGCGAGTCATGTGTGGGTGGGTGGGTGGATAGGTGCTGTCCCTCCCCGCTCCCCCCGCGGCCACCGCTGCTATTACCTTAGGCGGCGCCGCTGCCTCTATCCCCGTCCTCCTCCGGTAACTCATTCACAGCAGCGCGCCCCCCGCTGCTGTGATGACGCAGGAAACCATAGAGAGCGGTTCCCATAGTAACGGCATCACGCTACAGGAAGCCGCTCTCTATGGTTTCCTCGTCATCACAGCAGCGAGAGGCGCGCTGCTGTGAATGAGTTACTACCGGAGGAGGACGGGGATAGAGGAAGCGGCGCCGCCTGAGGTAATAGCAGCAGCGGCGGCCGCAGGGGGAGCGGGGAGGGACAGCACCTACCCACCCATACTGGGGCATTATGCTAGCTATATGGGGCACTATACTAGCTATAATGGGGCACTATACTAGCTATACTGGGGGCACTATACTAGCTATACTGGGGGCACTATACTAGCTATACTGGGGGCACTATACTAGCTATACTGGGGGCACTATACTAGCTATACTGGGGGCACTATACTAGCTATACTGGGGGCACTATACTAGCTATACTGGGGGCACTATACTAGCTATAATGGGGCACTATACTAGCTATACTGGGGGCACTATACTAGCTATACTGGGGGCACTATACTAGCTATACTGGGGGCACTATACTAGCTATACTGGGGGCACTATACTAGCTATACTGGGGGCACTATACTAGCTATACTGGGGGGCACTATACTAGCTATACTGGGGGCACTATACTAGCTATAATGGGGCACTATACTAGCTATACTGGGGGCACTATACTAGCTATACTGGGGGCACTATACTAGCTATACTGGGGGCACTATACTAGCTATACTGGGGGCACTATACTAGCTATACTGGGGGCACTATACTAACTATACTGAGCACTATACTAGCTAAACTGGGGCACTTCACTAGCTATACTGAGCACTATACTAGCTATACTGAGCACTATACTAGCTATACTGGGGCATTTTACTAGCTATACTGAGTACTACCTACCTATACTGAGCACTATACTAGCTAAACTGGGGCACTTCACTAGCTATAATGAGCACTATACTAGCTATACTGAGCACTATACTAGCTATACTGGGACATACTGGGGGGATCACGCGGCCAGCGTTTCCTACCCCCGGCTTACATGAGGGTCAATCATTTTTTCCTGTTTTTTGGGGTAAAAGTGGGGGGGTCGGCTTACATGCGGGTCGGCTTGCTTGCGAGTATATACGGTAGACATGTGGGGCTTCCTCCAGCCCCCTTCAGGCTAATCAGTCCCTCACCGTCCTCCTCCGCTGCCTAGAACCTCCGGTAGATGCCCGGTTATCTCGGCCAGTCGGGACAAGTCAGCACAGAACGATGAGGGCGTGCACGTGGCAGGGCCGCGCATGCGCAATACGGCCCAACTGGCTGAGAGAACGGCGAAGGTGGACGGCGAAGGACCTATTCACCTGAAGGGGGCTGGAGGAAGTCCCAGGTATGTATGAATTTTTTCTTTTGATTGATCTCAGGTTACCTACAAGCACAGCAGAGCCTACAAACCGCCTAAGAGGTTAACCTTCACCACTGTGAGTACTGCCGGCGATTTGTGCTGGTTAGTTGAGACTGCTAGTTAGTCGAGTTCCAAATAACTGGGACTCCACTGTATAGTGTCAGGAACAAAAATACTTTTTATACTATAAATATACCCAGGGTCAGATTTACCATAAGGCACTGTAGGCACGTGCCTAAAGGCACTTGATGAAAGAAAGGCAGCTTACTCTGCTCCTCGAGGACTCCCTCCTTCCTTCCTTCCTTATGCAGAGTCTTGAGCAGAGTGTAAATGGGAGGTTACTCACCTGGCTCTCGGCATTCCACTGATATAGTTACATAGTTATTTGGGTTGAAAAAAGACATATGTCCATCGAGTTCAACCAGAGAACAAAGTACAACACCAGCCTGCTCCCTCACATATCCCTGCTGATCCAGAGGAAGGCGAAAAACCCTTACAAGGCATGGTCCAATTAGCCCCAAAAGGGAATAAATTCCTTCCCGACTCTAGATGGCAATCAGATAAAATCCCTGGATCAACATCATTAGGCATTGCCTAGTAATTGTAGCCATGGATGTCTTTCAACGCAAGGAAAGCATCTAAGCCCCCTTTAAATGCAGGTATAGAGTTTGCCATAACTACTTCCTGTGGCAATGCATTCCCCATCTTAATCACTCTTACTGTAAAGAACCCTTTCCTAAATAAATGGCTAAAACGTTTTTCCTCAATGCGCAGATCATGTCCTCTAGTCCTTTGAGAAGGCCTAGAGACAAAAAGCTCATCCACCAAGCTTTTATATTGCCCTCTGATGTATTTATACATGTAATTAGATCCCCTCTAAGGCGTCTTTTCTCTAGACTAAATAAACCAAGTTTATCTAACCTTTCTTGGTAAGTGAGACCTTCCATCCCACAGTATCAATTTTGTTGCTCGTCTCTGCACCTGCTCTAAAGCTGCAATATCTTTCCTGTAATGTGGTGCCCAGAACTGAATTCCATATTCCAGATAAGATATCCCTTCAGAGGGGGACAACTTAACACTGAGGGTACCTCTGGCTACCTAATACTAAGGGCCACCTGTAGCTACCTACAGTATATGATGGAAAGGGAAGTAAGGGAGAAGTGACGGCTACAGTGCAGTTTGGCGGGGGTTTCTTAGTTCACGGAGGGCGAAGTCTTGGGTGCCAGGACATCCGTGCCTATAGGCTCCTGTGATGTAAATCCAGGCCTGCAAACACCAAACTTATATACGACAGTATATACCCCTCTAAAGTCTTTGAGCTGGAGTCCTGTGACCTCCGTGGAAACTCTCTATGCCCTGGAAACAAGGGACACTTTGAGATCACCCATTACAATGACTGATTCCTCACTTTCTGCCCTGAGACGTTATGTATAGCTCTCCAGTGAACAGAAGTGTTCAATGCTAGACCGACAGATGGGGATCACTGAATATTATGAACTACTTGGCTGAGGTTCATCAGGGGTCAACACATGTTGCATGGAAAGGAGAGAACTCTGGCGGAGAGACCCTGAGGTCATGACATAACTTAAAGTGAGCCCTCGAGGACAGAAATACAGGCAATGCCATTGCTGAAGGTGTTATAAAGAAGCAAGCTCTGGTGCTGTCACCCACATCCTGGCTCCACTGTCTAGTGCATGCAGCCAGAGAAACCTGAAATGTCTGAATTCCCACTACGCGTTCCATGAACATGACTGATCAAGATATGAATGGACTGTTTAGGTAGATGCTCATAATTATTGTTAAATGTCTTCATATGACCTTCTTCTCTCACCTGAAGCATAGTGCTAGCAACCACATGGGGCAAGAACCTGGAAGAGGAGTCCAGACACAGTGGCGGACGGCGTAGAAATATAAAGTATTAATGCATGGGCCCTGAGGGGAGATGAAGGGGGGGGGGGGGCTGGAAGGGGGGTACATGTACACTAGGGAGGAAGTGGGACAGCGGCCAGGGCAGCGAGGCAACGAGACGGCGTCACACCGACTGCCAAAAGAGTTCATGCTGAAACTGGTCAGGAATCTGCCTGAGGGTTATGGAGGCCAACAGATCGCTCTCCGATCAGATGTGATCAGAGAGAGATCTGTCTATTGCTGCCAAAATCGGTAGATGTATGGGCACCTTGACTGACCACCAGACTGACCATTAGATAAATCCCTCTCTGATCGAATCTGATCAAAGCGAGATCTATTGCCTGTCCACACACTACACACTGATTTCCAATAGATTTCATAATGAAATCTATTGGAAATCGTTCTAGTGAGTCTACATGCATTCCCTGGTGGGACAATTCTTGGCCTCCTCCGGTATTCATGGTCATCGTGAGTGCCTGTACCACGTGACACTGGCACAGGTAGCAATAACACTACACTGGTCAGACACCATTACTGCTGCGCACCCAATCGTACTCTTGCGATTGAGATTTAACAGCATTCCTGATCGATCCTTTGGACCCATTTTAGCTGGAAATTGATCAAAAGATTGATCGGGTGCTCTTCTTGTGGCACCAATTCTCCTCTTATTCGATAAAATTATTGGATTAAGAGGTCAATCAGCCTACAAAATCCAGCAATGTACGGACTAATGCTAACCCCCCCCCCCCCCATCCTCTAAAGGTACCTACTAACAATAATATAATGTGATGAACGATCATTTACAAACGATTCTTCGTATGAACAATCGGAAACGATCGTTTGGAACCACTAATGGATGAAAATCTAACCAATCCGATCAGATTAACGAAATCGATCTAATTTCTGTATCGATTTCATTAATCTGATCGGATTGGTTAGGAGAGTTTTGTCCATTAGTACCCCAAACAATCATTTCCGATCGTTTATATGAGGAATCGTTCATAAACGATCATTCAGTAAATTCTGTCATTAGTATCCACCTTAACAGTAATATTAAGTAAAAGAGAATAGCAGGCAAAGATTTAAATGAATTGATGCAGCTTGATTTATTGTAACATGGTTATAGTCAGATACAGAGGAAGCCCCCCGAGGGTGAGCGCTCCCCCCACCTTACAGCTGTTTCATGCGGCATAGCCCGCATCATCAGAGGTACTGAGACAGCGGATGCAGGGAGGCCATTGCAGACGCCGAACACTCCACTAAATGCCGTCCTGCGTCATCTGGCCCGCCCACTCCTCACCTGTCCCATCCCACCTGCACACGTCATTCCAAACAGGCTGCATCATCAAGGAATGGTCCATAGTACTTGCCTAACCAAACAACACATAGACTAACCTCCCTGCTGCTTGCTGCAATACGACACTATGCGGACAGTTTATGAAACCAGAACTCCTATTCTGACTCCAGGGACCCAAAATTGCTCCAACTCCTTGACTTTGATTCCTTAGTATAATACTTACTAGGACTGTGGAGTTGGTACAAAAATCATCCGACTCCTCAAGTTAATGAAACCACCAACTCAGACTCCAACTCCGACTCGTGGTACCCAAAATTCCACAGACTTCCAAATTCCCAAGACTCCATAGCCCTGCATTTGCACTTGTGTAGAAAGGACAGGAGCACAGGAAAATTGCATTGCAATCGTGGTGCTATGTGATTTTGTTTGCCATTCGGCAATTCAATTTTTTCCGCTCTCCAGCTGAAAATTGCAATTGGGTCATAAACCACTTGAAAAATCACATCGGAAACACCGGCAGTGGGTATATGTGAAATTGTGATTTAGTGGGAAAACTGCCCTAAATGAATTGGAGGCTTTATCGGTATTAAGTCAATAGATCACTGGTAGATTGAATCAAAATGATCATATCTGCTGTAAATAATGACATGTGTTCCTAGTTGTATGTCAGCAGCTGCAATGAGAAAGCAATTAAAGGACAACGGTCGTGAAAAATTGTAAAATTTAAAATACATGTAAATACAAACAAATAAGAAGTACATTTTTTCAGAGTAAAATGAGCCATAAATTACTTTTCTCTTATGTTGCTCTTATGTTGCTACAGTAGGTAGTAGACATCTAACAGAACTGATAAGTTTTGGACTAGTCCATGTCTTCATTGGGGATTCTCAGAATGGCCTTTATTCTTTATAAAATCGCTCCCTGAAAATGAAAATTACAAAGATGCTGGCCAACCTCCCTGCTCCCTTTTTTGACAGTTGGATTGAGCAACTGCCATTCACTAAGTGCTTTTGAAAATAAAGAAAATCCTGAGAATCCCCATGAGGAGATGGGCAAGTCCAAAACATGTCAGTTTTGTCAGATTTCTGCTACCCACTGTGACAGCAACATAGGAGAAAGGTCATTTATAGCTCCTTTTACTCTAGATGAACATACTTCTTATTTGTATGTGTTTACATGTATTTTAATTTTTATTTTATCTTTCGAGATAGTGGTCCTTTAATTATCGTTTAGAAGTTTTTACCAAAACCATGGCTACACTGTTCTCAGAGGCTCTGAACCAACACAGCCACTACCTCTATCTTCTTTCCCATAATCCCTTGTGACTAGGCAAACATAGGATAAATGTAGTCATATAGTCACAATATTCCCCTACGGGGCAAAAATACTGCTAAGCCACCATGGCTGTGCATTGGCCAAGCAAAGAATGATCACCACACTAGTCAAGCACATCTTGAAACACTTCTCCCATGTGGAACTTTTTACAAGCAGGAGAGGAATAACAAGCCCATCAAATCTTCAGAATTTCAGTCATTAAATGTCAAAACGATTACCAGAGGAACTAAATTTCTTCCTCAACCCAGAATATAATGAAAGCTGTCACATCAAAGGTGTACAAAGAGTGGTTCTGTTTCTCGTACCTTTATCCAGGTCGCTTGAGGAGTTCCATGATGAGGTAGGAGATATGTCAGCAGCAACCATCAGCTCACTTCCTGTGTGCAACAAGAAACAAGTAGACATTTACTGGAGAACCATTTAGAGGCTGCTGTAAAACAGAAGCATAGATCTGCAATATACAGTACATCTCCTGAGATATGGAATAATGCCGAACAATTATTTATGCCTTATGAATTATTTGTATACATAGAATTAGGGTGACACTTTTTTGAATCCCATTTCTAGATCCCTCAACAAGAAGTTGAACAAAACCACCTCATACTGACTTTTCAGGGTCTACATCTCCATGGGAACTGTGGCCCTCCCAACAACCTCTGGTCTTGTGGGACAGCAACTCCAAAGACACACCTCCCTCCATAAGAAATTACTGCAGGAAAGATTCCTTGGGAGGCTTTTCACACCCCTCTCACAATGCTCTGCATTGGGTTAGGCATCTGATGGGGTCGTTAGGATTAGGCATCGGCAGGGGGAGGGCTTTGTGTGAGAATGGGGTTGAGTTTTGCTTTATCAGAATCAGCAATGCACAATATTAGAGTACCCAAGCAGCTTGGGGTGGCCCAGAACCACTAGGACTGATATAGGGAACAAAAAGAGGCCGAAACCCTTCCTACTAAAAAGCAATAATCGGTGTAATTTGCCTTCTTAAAACAGATGGTATTTGCGATAATTCAGCTTTAAGTAATCAACTATGGTTACCCACAATGCATCACTACTGAATATGCAAATTTTCTCTATGCTATTTCTGGTGTCCAAATTTTGGTGACAGCCTTTTGCATGTACGTATCGGAGGGTTACTAATACTTCTTGGGGAAATTCCACCCAGTCTTTCAGCTACAGTATCCATCTCTGTCTTTACAGGTTAATACAGAATTCTTTATGAAGTCACGTAAAGAAATAAATCTGGGTGTGTCCTGAGCTGCAGACGAGCAGGAGCCGAGCGCTCACATCTAATACAGATCCCTCCATCAATAAAGTCTGGAAAACGCCTCACAAGGCAGACACTTCAACTTTCCAGCTCCACATTTCCTTACTGCATTCACCTCATTATTTATGGAGGATGTCACTGATTATTACCCTCATAATATTTTATTTCAGTCATTTTGAAAAGGATGTCACACTGACACAACTGGCTGTCTTGCTAGCATCACAAGCATTTGTCCGTGGCCTAACCCTTTAGCAGCCAATTCATTGCAAACTGCTCCAGGACAATTTATTTTAGCACATTTTTTGTTACATTTTCTTGCTTCTAATTAGTATTTCTTTAATGTGTATTTGTGGCCACTAGTCACTAGGGGGCTGTGTGAGACAGTAACAGAGGACTTCTGCTTTTAGTTTCTATATTTTCTGCTAGAGAGAGAGATCAAAATGTTTTAAGAATTACAGCAAAACAAGTTCTGCCAACTGAGGTCAGAAGCAATGCACTTATTTCAAATGAGATAACTCTATTGAAGCTGCTAATAGGTTAAAGAAATTCTGTAGTAGGAGAGGTGTGGTCTATGGCATTGCTGACCTCTTCAAAAAATGGCATTTAACCAGATGTAATGCTTGAGTTACTGTAGTGCACGTCCAAGCAATTGAGTCAGAAGGAGGGCAGAATACATCATCTATAATAATAAAGGCGGCAGGGCGAATTTATAATTTTTGTGACCCTTTTCCAAGTATGTTGTGTCTCCTATTTCTTGTGCAGCAGTGCCTTTCCCATTCCATGCGCAGCCCCCTCTACCATGTGTTCCCTTGGGCATCAGTTTCCCCTTTTCATTGGTAGCCGCCCATTTTCATCTCCTTCTTTTATATATAACTACCCCTTTTTCATGTTCAGGTGCTCCCTTGGGCTGCAGCCACCCAAGCTCCAGGCCTTTGTGGCCTTTCAGGAAGTCCACAGTGGTGGACTTACCTCTCCAATGAAAACTTGAATTGTCTGTGTCAGAAAAAAAACTATCATATACTCCACAAACAATGTGATGCATTTCGCAGGTATTTCACCAGCTTCAGAAGGCAATTAACAGTAGTAACTTATATGAGCTCTCAGCAAGCAAGGCGCGACCAACGAAATGTGTTGCATTGTTTGTAAGTATACAATAAAGTTTTTTTTGCCCGATACAGAAAATTTGAGTCTTCAATCGTGAGGTAAGTCCACACTACCTCCCATTATTTAACTGTTCTTAGTATAATTTTATTCTTCCTGGCACCTCTGTTTCATTATATTAACCAGTGTGAAAAAAAGAGGAACGCAGGCCATTTTTATATAGAAATGAAACTGTACAGTGTACACACGTCTGTCTAATCAGGTCACTTCTTGTACCCTTTAAAAAAAGACAACACCAGGAAAAGGCGCACTGTCCATGTGAATCAGTGGTAAACTTGAGAAAGTATGCTTTAGGGTAAAACATTCAAAGTGGTTTCCCCACTTTGCATTATGTTTGGCCCACTGTAGACCACTAGTAAATTGTATTGGGATGTAGCCCTAGATCACCAGGGAAGTCATTTAGTAGGGGCAGGAGGAAAGCACTAGACACCAGGGAACTATTTGGGGGTCATTAGACACCAGGTAACTGTTTAGAGGAGGGGGGCACTAGAAACCATGGATCTACATGGGGGGGGATGGGGAACTGTACAGAGGTGGGAGGAGGACCACTAAACACTAGGGAGCTGTAAAGGGGAGAGAAGAGGGCCATTAGACACCAGAAAACTGTATATGGAAGGAAGGAGGACCACTAGACACCAAAGAACAGTATAGGGGAGGGAGGGGGGCCAACAGACACCAGAGAACTATTATCAGGGAGGGAGGGGGCCGCTAGACATTGAGGTGGCCTTCGACTGGGTCCCAGTAATCACTTTCAGCCCACCTTGTATTTGACTTTGACACCCCTGGGTTAGAACTTTAGATTAATTAAAGATAGAGATTTTTCACCTTTTTTTTAATTACAAAGCTATGACTAATATGTCGGCATGTAGTAGAGAAAAAAAAAGAATAATTTCAAGATTTTGATTCAAAATTAAACGGTATTAAATTATATTGAAAATGAAGAAAAATAATCATCATCATCATTTCAAGATTCTGTTATCATTTGAAAATAATATATAATAATAACACAGATGCCCCCCTAATAGACTAATTACTAAATCAACTGTCAAACAATGAGCCTTCAGCTTGTGGCTGTTCCAAGTAACAGATCCTTTGTACCCGCGTGTTAAAGAGGAAGGAGTAAAAGCAAATAAACACGAATCCCGTATAAATAAAGCCAGCGTAAATCTTGTAGTTGGGAAAACAAATCGCTCAGGGGTTTCGTCTCTTGGCCCGGAATATTTTCATACAGCCAGACAAGGAGCGATATAGACGAGATTCCATGATGATCTTATCAGGGTTCTGGCTTCTGCTCGGCATGAGGTTGGAGTTTGATGTGAGAAGACTCCATTGTGCTGGGCTTTATGATAAGACGGAGGTACAGAAAATATGTGAGACCACCTCGGAGATGCTAATCGATGGTCTCTGCGCCTCTGATGGAGACACCTGGATTCTCGGCTAGATAGAAATGGAATTACAAGGTAACCTGTGTGGAATGTCTGATCTTGCTCGGATAACATTATAGTCATATTTAGGAATTTAGTTCTTAAGCTCTGAACACAGACTTGATCGCCATCACTCGAAACAAGCAAGGAACGACGAAACGGGCGAGAATCGTTGAAAAAAAAAAGTGTACCAATGATGGTAAAAGACAGCGATTATCATTTATGGAGAACGTTTTTGCGGAGAATGGTTCCGATAGATGCCTTCGATGATAAAATTCCGACATGACCGAGTCTCCGCTCAATTTCTCATAAAAGTGAATGGAAAAAAGATAAGAAAAATGAGCAGAAGATAAGAGAATCGAGCAGAGGATCGATTGGCTAATAGTGCAGAGAATCGAACGCGAAAAACGTAACGTGTATACACACCATACAATTTTCTGTTAGATTTTGCTGTAATTAGATTATTTTCTGTAAAGTACTGGTAGAGACTGGTCATTATCTCTGGTGCATTGTCTTCTGGTTATCTCCTGCTGAGTAGAACAATGCCTAATTGCTAGGCAGATAGATGCTTAGATAGATAATTTCCAACATGTTGGAAATGATCTATCTGGCAGGTTAATCTAAAGGTATGCCATCAGATCCGACCAACAGATAGATCCCTCTCTGATCGAATCTGATCAGAGAGGGATTGTATGGCTGCCTTTACTGCAAACAGATTGTGAATTCTTCTCCGTGCTCGGTTCCTCCAGCTTTACTGAACTTCCTGCCGGGGAAGTTTAAACAGTAGAGGGCGCTCTACTGTTTAAACTTCCTGCCGGGACAGGAAGTTCAGTGAAGCTGGAGGAGCCGAGCAGGGACAGCGGTGACAGTGGGGACACGCACCGGCCTGAGCAGGTAATGTATTGCCGCTAGCGTCATGCATTAGAACGCTGCTATTGACGCACTCCCGACCAGCCGGCGATCAAGCGAAATCTTCCGCATGTACGGATCGACGGAAACGATTGATTTCAGACGGAAATCGATCATTCTGTCAGCGTTTGCGCAACGATTTCACAGCAGAATCGATCACAGTGATCGAATCTGCTGTATATCGGCAGGAAAATCGTTAGGTGTATAGGCCCCTTAAAGCCCCATGTACACGATACGATTCTTTTTGCGATTCGATTACGATTCTATCGTGTAGATTGGGCTTAACAGAAAATCTTACAGAAAATTGTATGGTGTGTACTAGGCATACAGTAAGTGATGATTGAATTTGAATAGTTGATCGTACAGTGGAATCGCTAGATGCATGGTCACCTTTAGTTTTCTCACCACCATGAAAAGTCTAATACTGGTGCTGGGAATACACGTTACGTTTTTCGTTTTCGATTCTCTGTGCAATCTATTAGCCATTCGATTCTCTGCTCTTATCTTCCGCTTGTTTTTCTTATCTTTTTCCTATTCACTTCTATGAGAAACCGAGCAGAACAGAATCGAGCGGAGAATCGGACATGTCGGAATTTTATCATCGAAGGCATCTATCGGAACAATTCTCCTCAAAAAAACGTAATGTGTATTCCCAGCATAAGGTCTGATATCCACTCACAAGATACAACGATTTGCTACAACTATCCTTGGGGTACTATGGCCCCATTCAAACAAAACCTGTGAGGAAATCATCCTGATTGCTGTAGTTCTGACAAGTGTCACATGACCTTCAGAAGAACCACTGGATGGAAAGGGTTGGGCCTTTTGGAAAGCCATACAGGTACTGCTTTTATTAGCTGAACTGATCACTGATGATTGAATCAGCTGCATAGCTGTTGCCCCCAACACGCCTACTCAGTCAACATTTTGGGAAATGTAATGATGGAAAGGGTGTTTTGGCATGTTGGGTAACGTCTGTCAATGGGCAGGGAATCAGGGGCCGCACAGCATTGTACACATTGGCCCATATGCAATTCACTTTTTCTCCTGAGTTTTCTATAAGGAGACAATTTTTCCTCTTCAATTTATAATAACTTCTTAGTACTTTGCAGGGTAAAAGTACCAAAAAGTAGTTGAAAAAGTACTATCAAAATTATTTTGAGTATTTGTTTGCTTGCTGGTGGTTTAAAAGGTATTTTACTGACAAGTTAGAAAATTTCACCTAGGATAAAAAGTTAATTGCATATTGCCCACTGAGTAGTACAAGACTAGTGGTTTGAGAGATCCTCAATTAGAATTCTGCTGAAATCGAATAGAGAATAAGTTGACAAGACACACATTAAAGCATAATTCCATGACTTTCTTTACCTATAGACTTCCTCTCACAGTGTTCCCCCATTCCCCCAAACCTCCCTATATTCATCTTTGACAGTCTAAATGTTTTAAATCATGTGACCCCATTATCTAGCAGGACAGGCCCTGGATCTGATACTTACCTTGTTTTAACAACCACCATGTGCGCAAACACAACTCTCAACACTGAATTCTGAGAACTTCTGCAACACTACTTGCATTGCCACACCTCCTACCTCAGCCATGCCCCATTTTTGCCACAACAACACCCCTGGTAAACTGAAATACTGTGTGAAAGTCTGAGTCTATAACACTACTCCCCCCACCAATCACCTGTGAGCAGAGGAGATGAATTGCTCATGCCTGGTGGGTAATTGATTCGGAGAGATTTATTAGATCTGCCTTCTAGCTCAGCATTATTAATGACAGCAGAGAATCATCACAGATACCAGGTAAGTATTTTTTCTTTATTTTAAAGGGTAGAAATATGGCTTTTCCCATGTTCTCCTTATTACAGTTTTTTTTACTGCCCCTTTTACAATTGCATTGGAATCCTGCAATGTGTTACCCTGGTTTACCGCAATGTCAATGTAAGTTGGGCTAGCACACTTACCGCATCAAGTAGCGCGGGAAGTGCCCGATTGGTCGCTGAGACATTGCAACGTCAACAGCGCATTACCGCTGGACTTCCGCGGCAACGCAGTGGTGGCGGAAGTAATATAAGTCAATGAGGGATGCAGAAATTTTAAACATGTTGGCGGTGGCAGTGCATGGAACGACGGGAATATGACGGGGAAACCCAGTGACGTACTTACTGTCCAGCAGGAGGGACATCACTGGGGGAGGGGTGGCGAGGGGGCGACGCTATGCAAATGACCCTATCGGCGCACTCTGCAGCAGGGTCATGTATTAGGCATTTTGTGCGTTGTGGTGCGAGGTGACGGGGCGGGGCATCGCACTGCAGATGCATTGGCCAGGGGTAAATCCAGACTAAAACAACAATATTGCACTGATAAACTGGGCAAACCTTACTGTCTGACATGGCTAATTATAGGCGATTCCCCACATTTACTGCCTGGTTTCTTTAGGAGTATTTGAATGGCTGATAGTGGTGTAAACACAACACAAGGGAACTTGGAAGAGCTTCATAAAAACTTGACCCCTATTAGAAGACATAAACAAACAGTTAAACCTGTTTGCCTTTTTTTTTACTCCAATGCTCGAAAAGGTTCGCAATGAAGTACGGCTATACTGACCACCTTTTGGCCTGCTGACCTTTTACAGAGAATTAATTTTATGGGCTCAAGGCACAAAAGGAATAAAGTACAAGGTCATCACTTGTCTGTCTTATTTCTGTAGACTGTGTGAGTGAATTGTCTGGAAATGCAAATATCTGGAATGACTGCTGTATAAATTGGGCAACTGCAAATGATCAGCAGACAACAATGCTATACCGCCACCACTCTCTGAGAATATAAAGACACCTGCAGCTGTGAAAGGCTTGGAAAAGGTTTAGCAATGTGCTGGAGTTCTTTAAATTGTCCCTGTTGGATTTGTTTTCACTTTCTGTAGAAAAATTTCTTCAGGAGGAAAAGAGGGCCAGATTTATCAAAGCATTACCGACAGTTTTTTCTTCAAAAACTGTTCTAACCAGCAGAGGAACTGTTCTGCACTAGTAAGAAACTTCCCAAAGCCTACATAATAGTGGCAGTTTAGCGTGGATTTCTAGAGCTGCACTACAGTTAAGAAAAGTGCAAATCCATCCCTAAACTGCTGCAGATTAGGAAGTGCTCAATAGCAGTTCTACAGATAGTGCAGGCTAGACATGATTTGTGAAGCGCTCCTCCCCCCTCACTCAGAGCCTAACAGCAGATGTGTTGGGTACCTCAGCAACAGCAATTTCCCTCACACTGCACTGCCTGAGAGACCTTCCTAACTCCTCCTATTCTTAACAGTTTAAGAAAGAATCTGCACTATTTAGTGATTTCTTAGGATGTCTGAGACTATTCTGCACGGATTTCTAAAAACCTACTAATATTTTAACTCAGACACTCTTGGTAAATGTCCCCCAGAGACAGCAAAAAAACAAAACAAAGAATGGGGAGGAGTTTTACTGTGGCTCTCATTTCCTGCCACTGGGATGGATGCGATGTCCCAGGGACAAAAAAGCAAGGGAACCTTTCAGTCATAGCAGTGGGGTAACTACAATTCATTGGGCCCCCCACCAATGTTCCCACCCCTTCCCTTGCTTCCCCTTTAATGCCCTTCATGGCCTTGGGGTCCATCTCACAAACATCATAAAACAAGTGTGGTCATCGTGATCTTCACACCCATAACAAGTGTAGCCACAAAAACACCTGATCTGAAGTATAGTCCCCTGTATCAGAGGAAGGGACGGTTAGTAGTTGGGCCCCCACAGCTCTGGGCATCCCTGTAATCACAGGCGCTGCACCCCTCTAGTTACGCCCGAGTCATAGGGTCGGCAGTGAAACACTAAAAAAAAATTGTAAAGCCTCTATCCAATTTTTAGCTGTTGATTGAGGCCTGTTAGCATTGCTAAAGTGCAGGACCACACTGCGCTCCCTCACAGAAGGGCTCTCAGATTCAGAGGGAGTATGGACCACATATGGACTTCTAGTCTGCCAGAGACAGGACATTTACAACTAAGACCATAGGCATAAAGAAAAAGGAGTCTTGACATTGGGGTTGATTCACAAAACAAAATTTCAAGAATTATCTCACCTTACTTTTTATCTTTACTAGGGGTTAATTCACTAAATTCACTGAAGGCTGCCATATTTATTTCCTTTTAAAGGGACTCCGAGCACCTCTCATGGGCATGCCTTTAAGCCAGACAACTTCCAACAAAGTCGTGTTATGACCTATCTGGAGGAGCTTTTTGCAATGGCCATGTGTGTCACTTCCTGCTTCATTCAGTGATGCACTTCTCTAGCAGAGAAGACAGGGGTGACCGGGAAGGTATAACATAGCCAAGATGGAAGCCATCATTTTCAAACTGAATTTGAATGAAAACTATTTGGTGTAGTACGGCGATTCAGGCATCAAATGAGAGCACAAGCTACAGGTCGGAGTATTAAAGAGACTCCGTAACAAAAATTTCATCCTGTTTTTTATCATCCTACAAGTTCCAAAAGCTATTCTAATGTGTTCTGGCTTACTGCAGCACGTTCCACTATCACCATCTCTGTAATAAATCAACTTATCTCTCTCTTGTCAGACTTGTCAGGCCTGTGTCTGGAAGGCTGCCAAGTTCTTCAGTGTTGTGGTTCTGTGATGCATCTCCCCCCTCCAGGCCCCTCTATGCACACTGCCTGTGTGTTATTTAGATTAGGACAGCTTCTCTCTTCTCTCTTATCTTTTACAAGCTGGATAAATCCTCCTCTGAGCTGGCTGGGCTTTCACATACTGAGGAATTACATACAGGCACAGCTGTTTGCACTCTGCAGGAAGAAACAGCCTGACACTTCAGTGGAAGATAGCTGCCAGGGGAAAGAAACACACAAATGATCTCTTGAGATTCAAAAGGAAGGCTGTATACAGCCTGCTTGTGTATGGATGTATTTTCTATGGGTGGACATATTGTACATCAACCTACTTCCTGTTTTGGTGGCCATTTTGTTTGTTTATAAACAAACTTTTTAAAACTGTTTTTAACCACTTTTAATGCGGCGAGGAGCGGCGAAATTGTGACAGAGGGTAATAGGAGATGTCCCCTAACGCACTGGTATGTTTACTTTTGTGCAATTTTAACAATACAGATTCTCTTTAAAGGCATGCCCATGAGAGGTGCCCGGAGTCCCTTTAAACAATAAAAATTGCCTGCTTATCCTCTGACTTCATTTTTTTGCCATAAACCTAGAACCAGGCCTGGATTTACCTCACAGGAGCCTATAGGCACAGAGGTCCTGGCACCTTAGGCTTTGCCCTCAATGAACCTACAAACCCCCACCAAACTCCTCCGCAAGTGTGCTGGCTGTCCCAGCTGTCACTTCTCCCTTACTTTCCTTGAGATAAGTAGCTACAGGTGCCCCTTAGTACCCACAATATTAAGTAGCTACAGGTGCCCCCAAGTATTAGGTAGCTAGTGGTACCTCAGTATTAAGTAGCTAGAGGAACCCCTGACTGAAGGGAGATATCATCAGTGGAATGCCGAGAGCAGGGTGAGTAACCTCTCATTTACACTCTCATTAGGGCTCTGCACAGGGAAAGAATAGAGGGGAAGCACTCAGAGAGGGAAATGAGCCGCCTTTGCATCATCAGGCGCCTGTAGGCACGTGCCTACAGTGCCGTATAGTAAATCCAGCTATGCCCTAAACAAGTATGCAGATCAGGTGTTCTGACTGAAGTCCGACTTATTTGCCTCATGCTTGTTACAGGTGTGTAATTCAGGCACTACTGATGCCAAAAGGATCAGCAGGACTTATAATTTATCTTTCCTTATCTGACTAAACTCATGATTTAATTTAAAATGTATCTCTCCTTCTCTAACTTAATTCATAATTTAATTCATATTTTATCTCTTCTTCTCTGACTTATGTCTCCTAATCTGACGATTCTGACAAACCGCATGATTTATCTCTCTTCTTATCTGACATAACCCACGATTTACCTCTCCTTTACTGTTTATCTCAGGAATCCGGCCCCTTATAACTGAGGGAGAAATACCTAAGGTGAGGTCATTCAAAAGAAGAACTTCATTATGCCAGGCTGCCTTTTTGAGTTCGCTTTCACTATAAGAAGCTATATTTTTATTATTATTAACGTTTATTGTGAAGAATACACGGAAAACAGACTTGAACCCTTGCAAGGAGCTATATTCGTGTACACTGTGGTCTATGGGACTGGCTAGCAGTTCCCCAGCACTGTGTGTATAAGCTGATGGCTGTGTTCTTGTACACTGTTGTCTATGGGACTGGCTAGCCATTCCCCAGCACTGTGTGTATGTTTGCTGGCTGTATTCTTGTACACTGTTGTCTATGGGACTGGCTAGCCGCTCCGCAATACTGTGAGTATGTTTGATGGCTGTATTCTTGTACACTGTTGTCCATGGAACTGGCTAGCTCTGTGTGCAGGAGCTGCTGCTGATCTGTAACCTCCAGGCACGGGTATCTGATATCGCCGTGTACACAGGCAGAGATGGAAAATCTACAAGCCATCATTGCCAGCCTTTTTATTTATGGAAAATCTGTGTTTTCTATTATACATTGGGGATAACAGACATGGTTATAAAAGCTGGAAACCACCCAATGACTTGTAAGTAAATATTAGTTCCTGGAAAAGTTTGTATTTTCAGTATTGTGACCAGCTTCGCTCTACAAGCCTTGTTCAAGTCTGCAGTGTTACAGGTAGGCTTGCATTCAAGGGGGTAAGAGATTTTTTTTTTTATTCAGAGCAGGCAGAAGTTATAATTTAACATCAGGTTCATGTGTTCATACCTACACTCAGGCTGACAGCGGGAATACTCTAAAGGGGCCCATACACTTTTCTGGCCGACTGATCGATCCCGATCGATCGATCGTTTGCAAATCGGTTGGCCAATCGACCGATCGATGGCCGATTTCGATCGATTTCGATGGATTTCCATCGAACTGGCAGGGTGGAAAATCTAGGTCGATCTGATGAGATTGCTTATCAGTTTGCATTGGCCTTAATGGAAATCTGATGGCAAAAAAAATGCCATCAGATCGAATTTCAAAAGATTTCAAACTGAAATCTATTGGAATTCTATCCTGGTAAAAAAATGTTCTAAAAACGCATCAGATAGATCATCAGATGCATTTCTTATCTATCTGCTGCCAATCTGACGAGTGTATGGGCACCTTAAAGGTAGCCATACACTGGTCGATTTGCCATCAGATTCGACAGACTGACAGATCCCTATCTGATCGAATCTGATCAGAGAGGGATCGTATGGCTACCTGTACTACAAACAGATTGTGAACCGATTTCAGCCTGAAACCGATCTCAATCTGTTGTGGTGGTGGTGGTGCTGCCGCCGCTTCCCCCGCCCGCATACATTACCTGCTCCGCCGGCGCGACTCCAGTCCCCAGGTCACCGCTGCTCTGTCTCCGCTCTGGTCTCCGGCCCTGGCATGCTTTACTTCTTCCTGCCCGACAGGAAGTTTAAACAGTAGAGCGCCCTCTACTGTTTAAACTTCCTGCCGGGCAGGAGGAACTGAAGCATGCCGGAGACCAGCGCGGACACGGAGCAGCGGTGACCGGGGGTAGTCGTGCCGGCGGAGCAGGTAATGTATGCGGCTCTATTGCGTCGGTCGTCGGGTACTCGAACGCCGCTAGCGACGTGCTCCCTACCCGCGGGCGATCGACGCTAATTTTCCGCACGGAGTGATCGACGGGATCGGACGAAAAGGAACGAAATTCGCCGTGTAGCGCGAACGATTGGCAGCAGATTCGATCCCAGTGATCGAATCTGCTGTCGAAACGGCGGCAAATCGGGGCCAGTGTATGGCCAGCTTAAGGCCTCGTTCACATCATTTAGCGCAGATGGCTATGCGATCGGAACGCAACGCGTCCGATCGCACGCCATCTGCGCTACTATGCGCTGCAGATCCCATTCATTAAAAATGAATGGGATCTGCGCAGCGATTCCCAAAAATGCGTGCTGCATGCGATAGCGCAATCGTACTGCTGTGCAGTGCATATGATGGGAACGGTAGAAGGGCTGTCTATGCCCTTCTACCGTTCTTGCGTGTCGCACACTTTAAACGCACTGCCAAAGTGCGCAGCACGTATACTCTGAACGAGCCCTTAGAACCAATCAGACTTGTTCGCCACTGAAATGGCTGTCAGTGTAACAAATAGGTAAATTATAAATGATCAGCGTAGAGTCCAAAAACAGAAGACGAGTCTTCAAAAAAAGAATAAGAGCGGGCAAGTCTCCATCACAATAAATATTGGGGTCTTGGCACAGCTCTGCATTCATGGATACCCAGAAAAAGGAAAGAGGCTTACCAGCTGGTGACAACCCACATTATAAGGTTGTATCAACAATTTGGTAGGACATCGGGAAGCAACAGTTTGTCCAGGATCCACCAATTCAGCAATGATTCATCTCCCGAATGGATATCAGTAATAAACATCATAAAAAACAAACGGCAACTCTAAGTGTAAACCGTTTAATATAGAGTTTTCATAGTAAAAACAGCATAAAAAATAGCATAAAAACAAAACTTACCTAAGTGCAACTTTCTCGGGGTTCCCATTGCATGGGCCCCTTATAAGTTTTGTTTTAATGGTATTTTTTATGCTGTTTTTACAATGAAAACACTATATTAAACGGTTTACACTTAGAATTGCCGTTTGTTTATTTTTTGTGATGTTTATCACTGATATCCATTTGTGAGATGAATCATTGCTGAATTGGTGGATCCTGGACAGACTGTTGCTTCCCGATGTCCTACCAAAGCGTTGATACAACCTTATAATGTGGGTTGTCACCAGCAGGTAAGCCTCTTTCCTTTTTCTGGGTATCCATGAATGCAGAGCTGTGCCGTGACCCCAATATTTATTGTGGTGGAGATTTGCCCGACTTATACTTTGTTAAAGACCCGTCTTCCGTTTTTGGACTCTGCGTTGAACATTTATAATTTACCTGTTTGTGAACTCTGGACATTGTTCTTCTCTCAGCAGCAGCCACTTTGTTTCCTTGGGGCTGATACACATATGCTAACTAGTGTAACAAATAGAACTTGTTATAGGGAAGGAAAGCCAAATGATGTCTCATCAGTGTGCTGCTACTATTCACTATCTAGTCAGCAGTCTCAGGGGGGAAGTGGGAGGGGTAAGCGGGAATGGGAAGAGGTGACAAGAGAGGAAGACAGGCGAACATTGTTAGTAGAGCGGAGATTGCGTGTAGGTATCTGGAAATAATTTTCAATGCCTTAAATTTACATTATCAATTGGGGGAAATCTGGGACTGATATATTTACTCTTTATATTTTGCTGTGATTTAGGATCAGTGGTGATGATGGTGAAGGGGTCAATATTGTCTTTAAAATGTAATTAAAAGAAAATCCAAAAATAGTTTTCTTCCGATGCATATTTGAAAAAAAATCCAGCCAAAAACCGGTTTGGTAGAATTAACCCTGTAAAATGCCGCCACTCCATGCCTTTGCACCTGCTTCCTAATAATATTTGTGGGCTGCGTCTGATCTATCTCATCTAATTATGTTCACAATAAATATTTGAGCCTGGCTGTCAGGGTGAAGTGCACTTACTGACTGTTGGGCACAATCATCTCTTCGTCCCCCTTCCTGAGTGATGTCAGCGTCTGTCATGACTCAAGACTTCCATACAAGGGCCGTATTGTCCAGGGCGAGAGGGGCAGCCGGCCGTACGGCCATCTGGAGGGCGCCTGAGATTGTTTACACAAGTGTCAGGGTGTCTGCTGCGTCAGAGAAGACAGAGATCTTCATCTGTCGGCTTGGAGCCATCCCCGCGGTCAAGAGAACTGGTACCAGCAAGCCAGGCCTGTCTGAGCAGCACGAGCGTATCGACTTGTGCAATATACACTCTCACTTTGCCGAGCTAGGCCCCCAGTTTGAATCCCAGCCAGTGCACAGAGTTTGTATGTTTTCCCCATGTCTGAGTGGGTTACCTCCGGACACTCCGGTTTCCTCCTGATGGAGCAGAGTGGTCTGTACACACAGATAGGCACCCAGAATAACAAGTTAGAACTGTTTACTGAAAAAGAACATGCAGTGATATAATCAGATACCACCATCAGGAAACGCAGCTTACTTAGAACAGAGAGGAACATAGAGAATACAGGAAATAACTATCCCATAAAGTTCATCATCACATTTTACATACAGTGACATCTTGAGGTTGTTTTATTATACAACAGTTTAAGGTAATAATATTGTTAAATCTCTAACACCTCCCTCATCCCAAAAACCCACAGATAAGTTAGCTGGCTCCCCCCTAAAAAATTGGCTCTAAATTACATGGGCATTACATAGACATATCACTATGGTAGGGATTAGATTGTGAGCCCCTCTGAGGGGCAGTTAGTGACAGGACAATATACTCTGTATAGCACTGCGGAAGATGCCGGCCCTATATAAATACAGTGGTGTGAAAAACTATTTTCCCCCTTCCTGATTTCTTATTCGTTTGCATGTTTGTCACACTTAAATGTTTCTGCTCATCAAAAACCGTTAACTATTAGTCAAAGATAACATAATTGAACACAAAATGCAGTTTTAAATGATGGTTTTTATTATTTAGTGAGAAAAAAACCCTCAAAACCTACATGGCGCTGTGTGAAAAAAGAAATTGCCCCCTGAACCTAATAACTGGTTGGGCCACCCTTAGCAGCAATAACTGCAATCAAGAGTTTGCGATAACTTGCAACGAGTCTTTTACAGCGCTCTGGAGGAATTTTGGCCCACTCATCTTTGCAGAATTGTTGTAATTCAGCTTTATTTGAGGGTTTTCTAGCATGAACCGCCTTTTTAAGGTCATGCCACAACATCTCAATAGGATTCAGGTCAGGACTTTCACTAGGCCACTCCAAAGTCTTAATTTTGCTTTTCTTCAGCCATTCAGAGGTGGTGTGTTTTGGGTCATTGTCCTGCTGCAGCACCCAAGATCCCTTCAGCTTGAGTTGACGAACAGATGGCCGGACATTCTCCTTCAGGATTTTTTTGGTAGACAGCAGAATTCATGTTTCCATCTATCACAGCAAGCCTTCCAGGTCCTGAAGCAGCAAAACAAACCCAGACCATCACACTACCACCACCATATTTTACTGTTGGTATGATGTTCTTTTGCTGAAATGCTGTGTTACTTCTACGCCAGATGTAACGGGACACGCACCTCCCAAAAAGTTCAACTTTTGTCTCGTCGGTCCACAAGGTATTTTCCCAAAAGTCTTGGCAATCATTGAGATGTTTTTTAGCAAAATTGAGACAAGCCTTAATGTTCTTTTTGCTTAAAAGTGGTTTGCGCCTTGGATATCTGCCATGCAGGCCATTTTTGCCCAGTCTCTTTCTTATGGTGGAGTCGTGAACACTGACCTTAATTGAGGCACGTGAGGCCTGCAGTTCTTTAGATGTTGTCCTGGGGTCCACAGCATCAGGCGTCTTCAGAGTTAGGAGTTTATTCAGTCAAGAAATATACAGATACAGTTTGTTACATCTTAGCAAAGCAGATTCTTCTTTAAGTCCATTTGCGTTACAATCTCTTGACTAACATTCCTCATGAATGGTAATCAGGTTATCTTCTTTCTATACTAAATTTCGTCTAAACTAAGTATATACAGCATACAAGATAAACTAACGAGACATAAATAAATATATAAGTAAAGATTAAGACCAGCGGTGACAGGGACAGAAAGTGTCTCTCTGTAAACCGGCTGTTGGTTTTATACGGACCAGAAAGAGTTAAATGTGACCTCATCTGAGCCATCCCCCCAAAACCTACAATTGGCTCAGACCCCTCGTGGTGTCATAATACCCACCTACTTGATTAATATTCTATGAGCCCCTTGTCCTACATACAAGGAATCTAGTATTTTGATGAACATGGGCTATGTTTCCTTTTTGCCGTCTCCCCGTCGGGGCATCGTATACCGATGGCCTTCTATCAGGAACAACCAGAACCATATTCCTGGTAGCTGCCTGCCATCATCTCTTCTAAGAGAACCTCTTCTTAAAGGTATCCTCTGCGAACAAGCCTTTTACCTAAAACTCAGTCCAGATAACTGAGGCCTACTTAAATTCTAACAAAATGCAGGTAGACGCTTCTTCCTAACCATATTCTGAGGTCGGAGATTTCAGACCCGGCCTACAAGACCTAGAGACAACAAGAAAAAACAAAAAAAAAAAAAACTCCCAAATCAACTATACGTGGGATGGAAGGTCTCAATTACCAAGAAAGGTTAGATAAACTGGGTTTATTTAGTCTAGAGCAGGTGTGTCAAACTCAAATAGACGGAGGGCCGAAAGTTAAAATTTAAACTAGGTCAAGGACCGACAGCCATATTTATTCTCCCCCCCCCCCACCACCACCATTTGGAATGATCGCACAACACCCCACAATTTGCACCGCACGTCATAGCTGTGTTGCAAAAAAAAATAAAAAAGCCTCTGTTAACGTTAACCAGGCATAGTTGCCCCAGGTAAAGGTTAGCCAGGTATGTGCCACCAGTATAGGTAGCTAGGCATAGGAGCCCCAGATTAGGTAGCTAAGCATAGCAGGTGCCCCAGTATAGTTAGCCAGGCATAGGTGCCCAACTATAGGTAGCTAGGCATACGTAGGTGCCTCAGTATAGTTAGCCAGGCTTAGCAGGTGCCCCACTATAGGTAGCCAGGCATAGGTAGGTGCCTCAGTATAGGTAGCCAGGCAATAGGTAGGTGTCCCAGTATAAGTAGCCAGGCAATAGGTAGGTGTCCCAGTATAAGTAGCCAGGCATAGGTAGGTGCCTCAGTATAGGTAGATAGGCAATAGGCAGGTGTTCCAGTATAGGTAGCTAGGCATAGGTAGGTGTCCCAGTATAGGTAGCTGGGCATAGGTAGGTGTCCCAGTATAGGTAGATAGGCAATAGGTAGGTTCCTCTGTATAGGTAGCCAGGCATTAGGTAGGTGTGCCAGTATAGGTAGCCAGGCAATAGGTAGGTGTGCCAGGCAATAGGAAGGTGTGCAACTATATTAGGTAGCCAACTATATTAGATAGCCAAGCAGTATAGGTGGCCAGGCAGTAGGTAGGTGCCTCAGTATAGGTAGCCAGGCAATAGGTAGGTGCCTCAGTATAGGTAGCCAGGCAATAGGTAGGTGCCTCTGCATAGGTAGCAAGGCATTAGGTAGGTGTGCCAGTACAGGTAGCCAGGCAATAGGTAGATGTGCCAGTATAGGTAGCCAGACAATAGGTAGGTGTGCTAGTATAAGTAGCTAGGCAATAGGAAGGTGTTCCACTATACTAGGTAGCCAAGTAATAGGTAGGTGCCTAAGTACAGATAGCTAGGCATAGGTAGGTGCCTAAGTATAGGTAGCCAGGCATAGGTAGGTGTCTCAGTATAGGTGGCCAGGCAAATGGTAGGTACCTCACTGTAGATAGCCAGGCAAAATGTAGGTGCCCATGTATAGATAGGTAGGTGTCCGAGTAATAGCCCACTGGCTGTTGCACTCACCGGTGCGGGGGGTGGTGGCAGATCTGCATTTTGCACACCAGCGTGAGCCCCGCACTGGAGAATGACACAGGAGAGCTGTATGTCCCTTACTGATGGCGCGCATATACAGGAACTTCGGGAGACGGAGCAGGTGAGTGATAGAGCATAGCAACGCTCTATCACTCATGCGAGCATGATGGGCGGGGCGGACCCTCTAGCATGGCTGCGGGCCAGCATTCAAAGCGACGCGGGCCACAGCTAATGTTAATTAAAAAACTAGCGGCGGGCCAAGTTTTCTGGCGCTGCGGGCCAAATTTGGCCCGCGGGCCAGAGTTTGACACATGTGGTCTACAGCAGAGCTTTTCAATCTTTTTTCCAATTGTACCACTTTTATCACCTGAAAACGTTCAAGTACCACCAGTGTGCCTGCATAGTAGTGCGGTACCACCAGGTCCTTAGGATCCCCACTCCCTATGGCAGCCACTGGGGGTCCTTGAAAGAGATCTTAGCTAGGCATTGGCCGGTCTTGACAGCCTCAGAGGAGATAAAGGCCTTAGTTGGCGACTATCCTCACTTGGCTGCCAAGAGGGCCATGTCCTTAAGGAACCATCTGGTTCGGAGTGAATTTAAAAGAAGTACCACTGTTACGTGGCTTGGTAAGGCTACCCCCAGTGGTATGTATCGGTGTGGTGGTTGTCAGGTATGCCCTCTGGTGGACCGCACTGCGACATTTGTTGACTCCCTTGGCCAGAGAACCTACCGGATCGAATCCTTCATCAATTGCGCTACTGAGGGGGTTGTGTATATGCTCACTTGTCCCTGCAACATGCACTACATATGGAAAACGACGCGTACCTTGCGGGCGAGGATTGGTGAGCATATGCGTAATGCAAGAGCAGAGGAATACACAACTCCCCTCGCGCAACACTATAAGGACTTTCATGGGGGCGATCTTGTGGGTTCGAAGGTCAAGGGGATCTACAAACTCAGTATTTCCTCTCGCAGAGGAGACTTTGACAGGATCCTTAAGCAGAGGGAGTGCGGTTGGATTTTTAAGCTTCACACTTTGGCCCCATTTGGGCACAATGTTGATTTTGGGTTGCAATGCTTCTTGTGAGGCCCCCCTCTCCTTGAACCACCCGCGCTCGCCTCGATTTTGGCCCTGTCTCTGTCTCCTTAAAAAAACTTGACGTGGGGGAGACGTTTCCTCTGTTGTGTGAGAACTGCTACTAGACTCTGTTTAATTCGTTTCCAACTAGCTATCTAGCTACAACCTTGTGAGTGGCTGGGGAAGGATCTTGCTTGCTCTGTGGTGGGACTCTGTTACCAATGTATGCGGGCACTGTTTTACAGGCATGGCAGACTTATGCCTATAATTTTTCCATTCATTGTTTTTCCTGCTAATACCTTTATATTACTATTACTAATTCTTTTTTATTATTATTTCCTTATTTTGGTTTCCTATCCCCTTGCTGTGGCGGCTGCCGCTCTGCGCCCGACCTTTTAGCATGAACTGGATCATTCCGCCTTGGAGGCGGACTGTCCGAGTCAGGGTATAAAATGCAGCTTGCAGTCATGATGTAGTTACACCCTGAGGAAGCGCGCATGCGCGAAACCGGTCGGTGGGCGGAGCTTGAGGACCCACTTTTCATCTCATCTCACGTACTTACGTGAAAGCTGATACACGGAAGTGTCTGCGCGGAGGAACACCAATACCCGCAGGACTATCATTCCTCTGACGGGCTGGCGTCCTACAATCAGCGCGACCTTAGAGACACACAAGCTATCACCATCCACGGAATGGAGTGCTACTGAGGAGGACTTGGGCAGATTCAGGAACTGTGAGTGCTTTTGAGCTGCATAATGGGCAACTTTGGCGAATTCTTGTATCCATGAGAACTTTGTTTGTGCTATTAGGCCATACATTTGCTGCCTTGCTTAGCCTTACCTGGTTACCTCGCACCTGCCGCCCTCTCCTCTGCCAGCTATACGCTACCTGCTTTGTCTGCTTTGCATTATCTGGGAGTCTGCGAGTGGGACTCGCCTTCAGTGCAGTACATTCAGTGTCCATATTGTGACAGAACGTCTGGTGGAATTTTAGACTGCATTAAGCACCTTTCCGTAAAGTGAGACGCTGTGTGAGCCTACAGCTACATTTACTTGACTCATCATCACCAATTGAATTATTGGGTCCTCGCTCCTTGTATTTGTGGGTTTTATTGGTGGGTGGGAGGGTTGCTGTTTCTGTCTGACATCCAGTTATTGATTTTTACCTCTTTATACAATAAAGTGAAGATTTTTGCACCAATTACATGCTTTTCTAGCGTTGGTCTTGTCTCGCTTTGAGCACTATTCTCTTTTTTAGTTACGGTACCACCACTGTGCCTGCATAGTAGTGCGGTACCACCAGTGTGCCTGCATAGTAGTGCGGTACCACCAGTGTGCCTGCACAGTATAGCCCTGGAGGTCTTTTGGGGCTCCCAGTGCTGGATCCCCTCTACTGCGGAGGAAGGGGGAAGTCTCTTTAGGATTTAGAGGCTCCCGAGGTATGTACCACTCGGGGCACTTTTTCTTACAGGTACACTTTGAGAAAAGGGGGGCATATGGGAGGGGAATAGAAGGAGGCATTGATGGGGAAAAGGATTAAAATTAGATTGCTAGCCTACAGATTGCCATTATTGGCAATCTGTAGGTAGATTGCCAATATCGACAGCCTTTCCAGTCCCCCTCCCCCCTCCATAAACCACCACCGGGACCAGTTAATGTATGATAGATGCCGGTGATGCCATTGTTACTAAGATTATTTAACGTAAAACACAGGATAACCCTATGTCTGCTTCCATAAATGCAGTAGCCACAGTGCAGACTTATTTATTTATTTATTGCAGGATTTGTATCAGCAGTAAAAAATACTTTTTCTTTAAAGGTTATTATTTTGTTGCTCATCTTTTAAAGCAGAGAGGAAGTTCTGAGTTCAGGTCCGGTTTAGGATGAATTCTGATTGGCTGCTTTTGGGTATTGAGCTTTGTACATTGCTCTTATCACCGTCACTTAGGAGTTAGAACAATGTGGTGACAATAACAAGGTATGGGAAGTTTCCAGTAAAGCAGATGAATAAGCTCTCTTGCAGAGCCTCAGGATTCCTGGTGTGACACGCGGCGCCCCGGTGTAGGCAGGGTCACAGGTGCTAGCATTTACAGGAGAAGATTCCCCATCCCAGTAAACTGAACTGATCCGCTGAATGAACACAGCTGGGGGTAGCGGAAGGAGAGATGTTATATATACCCTCTAACTGCCGCTTTAGAGAGTAAATCTAGGCAAACCGGTAAATACACAGCTGAGATGCATAGAAAGGGGGAGGCTTTACCTGCCAAAGATGTGTAACGTAAGGAGCACGCTCCTGTGATCGCGCCCCACACGCCGTGCTGTATGGTTACCCTGCATAGCGCGAGTGACAACATCTGTAATTTACACTGTCAGTCCTGACTTCTACATTATGCCATTGTTGTGGAAACCAAAACACTGATGATGCACCACTGAGCTGTCTTCTTTCCTACAGGTCCATTAAATAAGGCACTCTTCCTCCTGTTAGTCTAGTAATAATCATGCAACAGCTTGCACAGTTAGCATAGGTCTCACCAGTTAATGCAGATTTCAAGCTGCATAGATTTGCAGTAACATTTGCATAACTCTGCATTGAATTATTTGCATATTTCAAGTGAAGTAGAAAGTTGGCACTGAGCCAAAACATTGTACTAAATTATCAATTACCAAACGATTTTGGTGGCCACATGTTGAATTACGCACCACCCTTATGGGGGAGACACTCAGGTACCCTGAACAATATTCATACACAAACTCCAAACCAGAGTGTCTTCATGTGCTTCAATAATTGTAATTTACAGCCTGCAAAACTTTGTACAAAACATGGTTCACACTACATTTAAAATTCCTACATTGTACTAAACGCCTTTTAGACGTCCGTGGCACAGGAATATTGAGAAACAAAAGTACCTACAGAGTCCACTGCAGGTGGAAGTCGTTTTGTGCTGTAACACCTTGATGCCTAGTAAACAAAATGAGATTTACAGGCAGATTTCCTGCCAGATCGATTATTTTCATGTCCGACCTGATTTTGATCGATTTTCCATAGAAGTGAACGGACATGTTGAAAATAATCGATCTGGCAGGAAATCTGCCTGTAAATCTCATTGTGTGTACTTACTAGGCATTAGGGCTGGATCACATGGATGGTTCTGCGACGCTAAACGACGGCTGCGGTGCTTGACACTTAAAGAGACACTTAAGTCTACCCCCCCCCCAAAAAAAAATCAGTTTTACTTACCTGGGGCTTCTACCAGCCCCCTACAGCTGTCCGGTGCCCTCGCAATCACGATTGGATCCTCCTGTCCCCCGCTGCCAGCTACTTTCACTTTGCCGGCAGGCCTGTCCACACGTAGCCTTCTACACGTTCCTGTGCGCAATAGCGTCCTGCATCTGCGCAAGGCGCTATTGCAGACGAGAAAGTGTAGAAGGAGACGCATGGCCAGGCCTGCGCAGGGGGCTGGGGGCATGGCACCGGACGGCTGCAGGGGGCTGGTAGAAGCCCCAGATGAGTAAAACTGATTTTATTTTGTAGGCTGTCATTTCAGATGAAGGACAGCGGTCAGTACTATTGCTTACTATCATTAGCACAGCTGCTGCATTTTGACTGTCGTCTGCCCGGTGTGCAGCCCATACTGAAAGCAACATGTTGCTTCTAGAATTATTTGCTGCCACGCTTACGTGTTCTCCCGCGGGGCCGAAAATCGACGCACGCAGGGAAGTTCCGCCGAAAGCTGACAAATGCTTTTCTGCAAGCTTGCAAAAAAGCATTTGGAACGAGACGCCTGGCTGCCGTGGGCTGGTGATTCAGATGTCCGTCTGAACCAGCCCTTACACATCCGTGGCATATGGATGCGAAAAAACAGAACATACATAGATGTCCGTGGCAGTCTAAAGCCTCATACACATGAGGCACAAATGTCTGCAGTTGCAAGCAGACAAGAGACAAAGCAGTGACAGTTCGTCGCCAGGTCCCTCTGTACGACAGCTGTACACATGTAGCACAGAGGGACAGAGATGTGGCGGAAGCTGTCTGCGGAGGGTTCATCCCCCTGCGGATGTTCCCTTCACTGCCTGTTGTCTCTAGTCCCTATTCCGCATACGCGCGGCGGACTAGGGACAGTTCTTGAGGCAGGAGTTGGCGGCGATTGAACCGTTCAATCGCCGAGCGACAAAGGGACCTGGCGACAGTTCGTGGTGCGCGCCTCATCCACACGTGCGAACTGTCGCACGGACAGGCGCGCGCCACGTGTAACAAGCTACAGTTGTGCCCCGTGTGTATGGGCCTTAAGGGTTAAAGTTAACGGGAATCTGAAAAAAAAATGAACCAGATACTTACCCAACCTCTGGTTCCTATAGAGCCTTCCCGTTACTCACACGGTCCCCTCGAAGACGGGTGTGGCTCAATAGTGCACATGCGTGAGCGTACGCAGTACAGTGCTCCCGGAGACTTCCAAAACCTCCTTTAGCGGCAGAAAGCAGTATTTGACCAATAGGTGGAATACTGCTACTGGGGGAGCCAGTGCTGGAATGAGGGATTCATGAGTGGAGAGGGAAGGCTATAGGACCCACAGCCTTCCCCTCTCCTTAGGCAAGTATCTGGTTCATTTTTTTTTCCGATTCCTATTTGCTTTAATAACACGTGGAAGGCTTATGACTCCTGATGCTGTTTTCCTGGGTGTTTATTGATATTCGTGGCTCCAAAAAGAACAAAAAAAAATAAAAAATAGGGAATGCTCTGTTATGGTCGCAAAAAGTAAAATAAAATAAAAAAGAACTTTTCTGGACTGTTTAAAACTAAACACAAGCGTTAGCTGAAATTAATACATCGTTTATGGCTGAACAATCAAAACCGCCTCCGAATTCTACCGTACGTTTAAACAAATGTGGAAGCTGTTAGAATGCTGCCAGCGATCTCATCAGGCATTCGGCTGAGTGATTTTGGGCAGCGAGAGGCAGCTACCTACATCTGAATACGCAGAGGAATTACACAATGTGCTCAGGATTTGTCTTGGCACTCTGGGAAGACACCATGGCACCACATGTGCATACGCAGCCATCCCACACTACAGGATTACTGGCCTGGGGAGACACTGAATATTTACAAAACTGCTTTCCACCCCAAGCTGCAGATAGAAAGGTGGGAGAAAGACAGTAGCTGGATCAGACTAAATAGCGGTCGCCATATTATTTGTCATTATGTATCCTGGGCTGCTTAAAAGGAACCCGAGGCGAGAGTGATATGGAAGCTGCCATATTTATTTCCCTGCAAACAATGCCAGTTGCCTGGAAGTAATGTTGATTTTCTGGCATACATAGTGTCTGAATCAAAACCCTGGAACAAGCATATGGCTAATCCAGAAAAACCTGAGTCAGCTCAGTTCTGAGTACCTCATCTGCATATGCTCGTTCATGGTGTATGGTCTATGGCTAAAATTATTAGAAACACAGGATCAGCAGGACAGCCAGGCAACTGGTATTGTTTAAAGGAAATAAGAAATGTGAATCACGTGCTTTAGGGCGGCAACAATTAGAGGGCAGCAAGAGGCGGCTCCCTCCCCAAATGTACCCCTCCTCGCATTCTCAGTCTCCCCCTCCCTAGATTTGCAAAGCCGCTCCACTCACCTGCTCTCAGCATTCCAGTGATGGGATCTCCACCCGCCCATCCAGCTGTATCCATGGCTACAGCGGTGCTTCATGTGACCTGTTACATGCTGCCGGGTTACATGCTGCGCCACTGTAGTCAGAGAAGAAGCTGGACTTCGCGTTTGGCTGGTGATCCCATCGCTAATCTGCTGAGAGTGGGTGAATGATGTAGAGCCGGTGCAGTACATACCCGGCATCCAGGGAATTAGATGCTGCGGGCCAGGAGGAAGGTGATGCTACCTTGGAGGGCTCAGTATACAAGATGGCTGCCCCGACATCAACAGGTTCACAAGAAGCAGGAGACAAGACAGGAACACCACACTTGATACTGACAGTCATAATGAATTGTCCTCAGGCATATCATCTCACAGACAACCTGCTCAGGTTTCCTCACATGAGGAAAAGAGGATTTTCCCAGAAGGCCTTACACGCTGTGATGCTTTTCCTACTCGGACAGATGTAAACAGACTTGTGTGTTAAAAGCATAAAGCCAATCCGCTATTGTCAAAACAGCGAGGCGGATGAAGCACAAAGCCCTTTCAGCTGGAGGCGAGAGTGAAAAAACATTTCAAAAGCGTTGATAGGTGCTTTTCACATTACAGCGATGATTTAATGCTGAGCCTGCTGCAAATATTGCAGGTCCTGGGATCTAATCCAGACTCTATGTATCTGCACTGTGAATGTTCACTCTGTGTTTGATTGGCTGTCCGATGTGTGCCGTCACCCCCCTCAATATAACATAATGTGCAGTTAATTGATCTAGCTCAGGGGTGTGAAACTAAAATACAAAGTGGGCCGAAATTATCCACTGGGACCAAATAGTGGGCCAACCACAATGTCTACTGGCCACCGTCCTCCCATATAAAGTTCCCAGGTGCCCCCCTCCCTCCCTCATACAGTTCCCTGGTGTTTAGCACTTTCCCCCTCCCTCCCCTATATGGCTTCCCTGGTGTTCTAGGGCTTCACCTCCCTGGGGGTCTAGAATGGGCCAAACATAATGCAAAGTAGGGACACCGCTTGAGGGACAAATTTAATGGCGCTGAAGGGCAGATTTGGCCCGCGGGCCGGAGTTTGACATGTATGATCTCGCTGCACCTCCTGTGTGTTTATATCTGTGGCAAGAAGTTTTGAATCAGGATGATACCATTTATTGGCTAACTTAGAGATGGATAAACAGTGAGCTTTCGACTTATAAAAAGCCTTCGTTGGACTGGTTCCTGACCAAAACTGAAAAACACAGCTTATATACACTGACATACAGAGGAGAAACATTCTTTAGCAAACATAAATGTAATTAGATGCCTCAACTGTTACTGAGGAGGCTTTCCCAGGCATCCTTCCTGGCTAAATTGATAAGATCAATAGAATCCTCAACATGACATAAAGCAGACTCTGGTGATGGGGAGACATCGTAAATTCCGAATTCAAATGGTAACTGGCCTGGCTACATGCACCATTAATTCTAAGCTTCTTCTACAGTTTTGAACCAATGTAGAAACTTAGTTTCTTGTGTTAGTCTCATGTTTCCCGATTTAAAGCCACCCATTAATACAGTGACGCGAAAATCGCTTAAACTGTGTCCAGGTAAACAAAAGTGTGTTGGTATTGGGAGATCAGTATATTTTGTAATATCCTTTTTCCTGTGGTGTGTCATGCGATCACGCAGTGGTTGGCAGGTAGAGTATAGGGAGAGCTTCTTTAAATGGTAGCAGATGTATTATTCTATGTAGTGCAAACCTGGTTCTTTGACTTGTACGGCAACTTGAGAAAGGCCAGACGTGGCCGAAACAGCGGGCTGTCGTTGTCAGTTATTTTATGACTTAATAAAGTATCAGAGCTTATAATACTTTGGCGCAGTGCCAATGCTTCGTTGGAATTCTGTATTATTCTATGTAGTCTCAAAGTACTGTGTGATGTGCTGGCACCACATAAATGCACGGAATAAATAAAGTCACGCAATCACATTACAGCAAGGAAAATCCCATTTGAATCCTTTATCACCACTAGTGATGGTCATGTCTAGGAGAACTCATGGAGAATCATGTGATCAGTTTGGTCAGGTGACAGATATGCAAGTCTCTGATTTGCTAGTCATGATCATGTGCTAAAGCAGGATGTGATCTCAGCAAATCAGAGCTTTGCAAATCAGCTGATCACACAAATCACATGCTTTTCCATAAGTTCTCCTAGACATGATGACTATCACTAATGACCACCTAGTACTGAGTCACCAAAGTACAACACCAAAGACATCTTAGATGAGCACCTGCACATCAACAGTTTCAAGTTGAAATGCAGTCAAAACTTTTTTTTTGGGTAGAGTATAGAGTGGTAAGAACGACTGTCAGCTTTTTACTTTTGTGTGGAACCTTATTAAAGGACAACTGAAGCAAGAGGTATATGGAGCCTGCCATGTTTCATTCCTTTTAAGCAATACCAGTTGCCTGGCTATCCTGTTGATCCTCTGCCTCTAATACTTTTAGCCATAGACCCTGAACAAGCATGCAGCAGCAGATCACGTGTTTCTGACATTATTGGCAGATTTGTCAAGATTAGCTGCATGCTCGTTTCTGGTGTTATTCAGATACTACGGCAGTTAAATAGATCAGCAGGACAGCCAGGCAACTGGTATTGTTTAAAAGGAAATAAACATGGCAGCTTCCATATCCCTCTCACATTAGTTGTCCTGTAAATAAGTTTCCCATAGCTTCCTGTATCACAATCCACTGTTACTTAAAGTGGATCCGAGATGAAAAACTAGCTATAACAAGTAACTTGTCTATATATCTTATCTAAAGTTTAGATAGTTTACACAGCATATCTAGCTGCAAACAGCTTTAATAGAATATGACTATTTCTTCCTGTGATACAATGACAGCAGAGCCATGTTGTTTGTAAACATTACACAGAGGCAGGCTTATCTGCAACTTGAGCAAAAAAACCTACTCCCCCCTCCTCCCCTCTGCCTCTGAAATCTCTGGCTAGTAATACCTCCCCCTCCTCCTGCCCAGACTGAGCTCCCATGAGCCCTTGCTACTGTCTGAAAGTGCCTTGGCTCTCTGAAAACCTGTGGGCGTGACTTGCTTAGTTTATAGGGAATTAGAGTATTAAAACAAAAACAAAAAAGTATTTGGCTGTCAGGGCCACTCCAAGCCTCAAGAGCCATATCCATGCCAGTGTTTAGGATGGACTGAGAAATGGAGCAATGTGCTCTACTTGATGAACCGCACCTTTCCTGATTTAGGCCCATCAATTAATTTGAGCTGTGCCAAAAATGTGTGAGAATCTAAGGTGGATTTGTGTTAATGGGTGCAGTTTCCTTTGCGTGTCAGAGCTTCCTGCCAGTCACTCAGTTTGTACAGATGTGGAAAACAAGCCATGATTGTTGCTAGTCTGTGCAGCTAATTTGTTTTGGGTGGCAAACAGTTTAGAACCGGACCTGAGAATGATGACATCATTGTGCTGACACTTTTTAGTGTTCAGTTAGAGAGGCCTGGGGGTGGAGCCTTACCCAGACTGGTGAGGAGTATTCCCTTAGCCGGACGTGAGGAGACACAGCTGTCTTGATGAGTGGACTCTCTAGAGCCATCTGAATCACAGAACTGGCTGTACAGAATTCCCAATCTTTTAGCAGGTAAGGCAGTTCACATGCACCGTATTTCAGCTGTGCATTTAGCCGTCTGCTTGGAGTCCAGCTTTAAAGTGAATATTCCTGCCAAAGGTCTGGTAACAGTAGAAGTTCAGTAACAAGGCTGTCTTTGTGATGCTCAGAGACAGCAGATGTGATCTTGTGAGTTAAGGGAGAATATAAATACCACACAGACTTTACACCAGATGCGGTGACTGTGGGTATAACCCTGTACAGGGAATTCTCTTTACATTATAAAGGCAGAAGTAGTCACAGCACTTCACATCGTCTCTTCCTATCACTCTGCAGCCCCCAGCCAAAGCCTGCTTCATGACTACTGCTCATACATAGTGGAACAGAGACAATCTCCACCCCAAACTCATATCCTATATGTTTCCAACTGTTCATACACAGCAGTAGAGAGACAATCTCCACCCAAAACTGATATCTTCTGTGTCTCCAACTGTTCATACACTGCAGAATAAAGACACTCTCCACCCCAAACTGATATCCTCTATGTCCCCAAATATTCATACAAAGCAAAACACAGACAGACAATCTCAGCCACGCCCACCGCTGCCCCCTAGTGCAGAAATATACCCCCCACGTGTGCATTTATACATTACCTGTCCATTGTCGACCACCAAGCAGTGCCCATCCATCTCTGGAATCCCCTGCTCTTCCATTAGCCCTATACATGCCGGCGGCGCAGTGTATACCGGTAACGGAAGAGCCAGGGCTTCCAAAGACAGATGAGCACGGGCGGTGGTCGACAATGGACAGGTAATGCATAAATGCACGCACGTGGGGCACATTTATACACTAGGGGCAATGTCGGGGGTTTCGCCGCGTTCTACGCTCATCCCGATATCGTTTACTGTTACCACCGTGTACGCGATCCACCACGACAGCCCAAAATCTTGCAGCATGGCCGATTAATATATATGCAACCGATTTCGGCCCAAAATTGGTTGCATCCTCGATCGGGCATGCGCTTGGTGGCACCAATCTCCATCCGATTCGATAATGATTATCGATTGGTCGCCAAGTCGAGAGCTGTATGACCACCTTTAGACAAACACATTTAAAATCAAAAACCTGCAAGTGAAGCAAATATCTATAAATAATGAAATCTCTTGATCTCAAGTAATGAATGTCACTTGTTTAGCTCAGGCCTACGTTTGATTAAATTTCAGCTGAGTGATGTTTTGACAGCTTTAGTGTCTTCCTAGGTAGCACTTCAATAATGTATTCTACTTGCAGCCTCAAGTAACTTTCACTACAGTAAGCCGGGGTGTGGTCCGGGCCTACATAACAGTAATAATTCATACCATATATATTGTATATATATATTGTACTTTCAAAAGATGGTTTTAGGATTAGTAATCCTTGAAGGCAAGCTATTATCAGGACAGAAACATTCCTAATTAGTTCTGCTCCAAAAGATAAGCATATCCCGAGGCTTTTTTCTTCTGGTGAAAGGACCAAAGTCTGTGAGATAATAGGCTATTATATTGTATCTGCCATGGAAGCCATCTTGCCTCCAGGTGACTGCAACAAAGAACAGGTGAGGCCAAGAGCCACAGCCTCTAGGGGGCAGTAAAGACCTAAATAATCAGCAAACCATACTCAACACAGTGTACTTGAACAACCAATTGTCTTTTATGGGGCTTCTGTGGTAGACTGTACACACCTCCAAAGATAAGTTCCTAGATACATTTTAGAGTTTTTGGCTACCTATCACACCCAAAGAATCCAGTTAAAATTTCCCATTGTACCATACGAAGCCCTTTATAAGTTGTCACCTCCTTACATCTCCTCACTAATTTCCAAATGCCACCCCACCCACAACGTTCGCTCCTCCCAGGAGGCCCTCTTGTCCTTTAGCTTAGTCACCTCCTGCATCCTTAGTCAGTCCTGCATCCAGGACTTCTCACGAACCTCACCTCTACTTTGGAACTCTCTCCCACAGTCATGTTCTGAGCCTGGAAACCTTCAAACTCTCTCTCAAAACACACCTGTTCAGACAAGCCTACAATTTGCTATAGGTGGCAGTGGAGACTTACTACCTCATACTCTAACCCCTGTGTCTACTCCCCTAATGTCTCCAACCCACAACCCTCTAGATTGTAAGCTTACAATGGCAAGGACATCTCCTAGTTTTTTTTTATTGTAATGTAATTTGTCATATGAACATGCACCAGTATTGGTGATGTCTTAAACGACTCATCAACATTTTCTGTAATTGTATTACTGCATGCCCTGATTATACAGAGTTTTGATTTTGATCCTTCCCCGCTATTTGTTTTGTACTATGCACAGAGCTAGGGAAGATGTGGGCGCTATATAAATAAAAAAAGATAATAATAATAACCCTGGTAACCTGTTTTTTTATGTCTTCCAATATGGAAAGTTGTCATCCTTCACCCTTTCCTTAGCCAGGTTTTCACAGCTTTTTGTTCAAATTGTAAAATAATTGATTTCATCAATCTATAATCATACTATATTTCGTGTTCTTGAATATACAGACAGCCCATACTTGCAAATTCTCAAGTTAGAATGCCTCAAGATTATTCACACACATATAGCTGTCCTCATGTAAAAAATATACTACATTGTTTTTGTTATTTTATATTTTCGCTATTACGTTACATTTTTGTGTAAACTATTTAAAGTGTAACTGTCGGGCATAAAATCAAAAATCAATTCTTTATTTTTATCCGGTAAACAAGTAATAAGGATGCTAATTAGGCAATCCAAAAGTTAAAATCTCTCTTTCTTTTCTTGTTTATAAATGATCATTGCCTAGTTTACCTGACTCTTATTTGGTACGTTGCCGCAAAAAGGAAGTTGCAGGGCATGCTGGGTTGTCTTTTTTTGCTTCTGTACATTAGTTAAGTCTGAGGGGAAATAAAGAAGCAAAAAAAGACAACTCAGCATGCCCTGCAACTTCCTTTGTGCGGCAACGTACCAAATAAGAGTCAGGTAAACTGGTAAACGATCATTTATAAACAAGAAAAGTAAGAGAGATTTTAACTTTTGGATTGCCTGATTAGCATCCTTATTACTTGTTTACCAGATAAAAATAAAGAATTGATTTTTGATTTTATGCCCGACAGTTACACTTTAAAGTACATCAAGTATTGTCATGACTTGACTAACTAACACATTTGACTTACAAATGACCTCCTAGAACAGAACCTGTTTGTAAGTAGCGGCCTGCACTCATTTTTACTCTCCTCGGTATACTGGACGGTACGTACCGAGTTTCTTCGCTTGTGATTGAGTATCGGGTCTCCTGGTTTAGGTTTTCAGCCTCTCCAGTAACACCAAATACGAGTATCATATTCCATGAAAATTATATTATGTTGAGTTGTTGTGTTATCTCGAATTCTATACTGTGTTATCTCGCTTTATGCTATTTTAAATATAATGTCCTATTACATTACATTGGGTCTCTGCCATGGCTCCACTCTGAACACGATCCGCCAGGAATGGAAGATGATGAATCTGTATCAGCTGTTTCTCTGTCACACCAACAGTGAGATTCCCTCCAAAAATGTTCTCACATAAGGACAGAATTGTCGGCTCCCGTGTCCACTGATAGCAGAAGCTGTAAATGCACAGTGTATCCAGAGCGTAATGTGACTCCTGACAAGGGAGGAGAGGTTAATTTCTTCTGTCAAAGGAAAGCTGCAAAATTGCAGATAACTGGGACACCGCAAAGAAGAGGCGGCATGTCTGGATGGTGAATCAAATGACTAAATTACGAGAGAAAATCTTTTTTTTCAGAGGGTAATGGAAGGCAAATCCTATCGTTAGAAAAAACATGAAGTGAGGAATTGAGAAGGTGCCGTTGCTGACTCTTGTGATTGTAATCCTTTTTGAGTCACTGATCCAGAAGTATGAAGGGCAGGTGCCACGACTCCAATGGCAGCATATGCTTGTTTCAAGTCAGCAATTCAATGGCTAAAGAGCAGCATGACAGCCCACCAACTAGTATATATTTTTAAATTACAATGCGGTTGAAATAGATATTAAAAATAAAAAAGCCATGAGCCACGTTTAAGTGTAGTAGTAAGAATAGCTAATATCAGATATATCATAAACGGTACTCACAAAATGAGGTCACCTGAAAGGCACCGTGCCACTGGAGACAATCGTGAGGGTCAGGCAGGGTAGTCCTCTCGTTCTCCAAGGATAGGATGAGGAAAACAGGGCACCACAGGTGGGTCAAGTAATATTGGATGATAGGAGGCCCAGATTTTGTTTCTAAATAATGGTACAATTATTTCTCTGAAAAAAATCATACTGCTAAAACGCTGCAACACAAAAAAATCAATGCTGTTTCTGAAACACAATGACATTCCATGTGAAACAGTGTGTTATGGTGCCCATACATGGTACAGTTTTTTTTCTTTTTTTTCGATTAGATCATTTTGTTTGATTTTTCCATTAGATCGGATGTAAAGATTTTGCCAACGTGTCAGATCGGATTTTTATTGAAAAAAAACTGGATAATGGATTCTTTTTTCTTGATCGAAAAAAACCTTTCATTTGATTTGATCGTTTTGGTTAAATAAACAGGAAAATTGAGCGTTTTTATTGTACCGTGTATGGGCACCTTAAGGCTTACAGGTCCCCCGTAGCAATCGGTCAGGATGAAGAATTACAGTGATATACTCTCAGCTGGGCAGGAAGTACGCCTGTGTGCGACCAACACCTGATTCAAACTGCGCAGGCGTGAGGTTGACTACTTTCAATTCGCCGGCCCCAAACCAAGAGCCCGGACCAAATAGATCAAATACGGAGCGTTTCGGGGGGCACAGGAGGACATGACCCAACCCTGCTGGACAGTACTGTCAGCAGTAAGTATGTGTTTTTTTACAACTGTCTTCTCGATTGTATCCTCTGAGGCCCCTTTTACTCTAGGAGTCAACGCCTGCATTGAGTTACCCTATTTTACCGCAAGTAAAGAAGTATCCGATCCAGCGCAAGGGCTGCAGCGCATTACCACAAGCGCCGCCCTTAAAGCACTGTGCTCAGGGCAATGGATGTCTATTGGTGGCAGGGCCGGAGCTACTATAGGAAAAAATGGGCAACTGCCCCAGAGCCTGTAGGGGCCCCAAGGCGTCCCTCCCCCATCTCAACTGTTTCTCCCCAGGGACTCTGCAGAGTCTGTTAAGTTGGGAAGTGATTGGGGGAGGGTCAGCAGCCAGCTCAGGGGCCCAGGAGGGAAATTTTGATGCAACAAAGGGCCTCTAATGACGCTTTTTGGTCGGGGGTGTCTGTTGGGGGGGCCCCAGGCTAATTTTGCCCTAGGGCCCAATTGTTACTTGAACCGGCCCTGATTGATGAGTAAGTTTAAACGACGGACCGCAGTGCATTGTGGCGCGCATGCATAAGCTGATGGAAATCCTAGCAATGTACTTCCTGTCCATCAAGGAGTATGTCACTTAGTGGGGGGGTGGCGCTATGCATATGACCCTGTCGGCGCACTCAGTCACAGGAGCATAAGAGTGAGGTAGGAGTATCAGCAAGAACATCGTACTGCAGCACAAAAACAAGTGCAAAACTAGCCTTAGGCTAATAAATGAATCCAGGTACTTCTTTAAATATAAACACATGTGTAGGCAATTGGTCCTAAACACAAGGCCTTTAGGAGAAATTCAATCGTGTTCAGTAACACGATACGCCAGATTATCGCTGATGGGTACAGGTATAAAAAGCAAATCATTGCTGACATCCTGCCTGACCCATGCACACAGGTATAGCGGGGAAAAATGTTTAGGTCACATGACCTTAGATGAGTTAAATATGGACTTAGCATTACGTGACGTTGGCGCTATCATGTCAGAGTGACCTTAGCCAGAGGTGGCAGCACAAAACGTTTCAGGAGACACTGATTGTACCACCAGCAAAGCTGATCCCTGAAAACCAAGATCAAAAAAACCATGTCAAAAATCAACCCGCATTTAATGGCCAGAGGACTGATTTACTTTCCCCAGGGATCAGGCTATTTACATATCTGTGCTGCATTTAATATAAGAACATTCTTTCAGTGCACGCAACTACAGTCACACAATCTGCACATCATTATCTTTATGGCAACCCTTGCTATGGGCTGCTATGACCCAGATGAGGGTTGTACATTTTGCCACTCAATGGGAGATCATTTTTAGTACATCTGTGCCAGGTTTTCTGGATCCCTTATTCTCTAATTACTGCCATAAATGGAGACATTTAGTAAATCAGAGGATAGGTGTGCCTGATTGAAAGCTTGAGACTAGGAACACACTAGGCAGAAAGGCTAGCGTTTTTACATGCATTTTTGATGCTTTTTTTTTTTTTAAATGAGCCGCAAACAAGAAACGCACAAAAACGCAAATACAAAACACAAAACGCATACAAAAAAGCAGAAAAGATATTAAATAAAACAAATCGCAGTGCAGAAAACACATGGTTTTCAGCACTGCTTAGTGTGCTCCCAGCCAGATTATCTAGGGCAGTGATGGCTAACCTTGGCACTCCAGCTGTGACAAAACTACAAATCCCATCATGCCTCTGCCTACCCGAGTTATGCTTAAAGCTGTCAGAGTATTGCAATGCCTCATGGGACTTGTAGTTCTACCACAGCTGGAGTGCCTAGGTTAGCCATCACTGATATAGGGAGTGATAAGGTTTTACCGAACTGCAGTGCAGTAAGCCACACTACAAGCTGGCTGTTACACTTCACCGCAACACACTACTGTGAAGGTAGCCTTTAAAGCGGACCTGAACTCAGAACTTCCTCTCTGCCCTAAAAGATAAGCAACAGCATTATAACTTTTAAAGGAAAACATTTTTGTTACAGCTGATACAAATCCTGCAATAAATCTGAAGTGTGTCTACTTCCTGCTATCATGGAAGCAGACATAGGGTTAACATCCTGTATTTACAAATTAGCCACTCTGTCGTGGCAGAGGAGATTCCTGAGTTGACACAGCTACAGTTGCGATAAGTCACAGATGAGGGGGAATTAGACAGGCTAAACTCTACACACAGGGTGCATTTCTCTGTTTCTCTACTGTCTTGTGCAAGAGTTCAGGTCCACGTTAAGAAAACACTATGGCCTCAATTCACTAAACTTATCTCCTGTCTTTAATAACTCTTCTAGAGTTGTTACCATGGTGATAAGGCATGTAGTATTCATAAAATAACTACAGAGGAGGTAAATTAACTACAGAGGAGGTAAATTAACTACAGGAGAGGTAACTTAAGGAATTTAACTTAAAGTAACTTAAGGAGGTAAGATAACTCTCTCATGTGTGGAGGTAAGTTTTCTCTTGTCTTATTATCTCTAGCATGATCTTAGTGAATTGAGGCCTATGTAGTTAATTTACCTCCTCTGTAGTTAATTTACCTCCTCTGTAGTTAATTTACCTCCTCTGTAGTTATGTTCACATGCAGCTAATTAACAGCCTGTCTTTAACTCTGGAGTTATTTTAAGGATTGGAGAGTTAATTTAAAGACAGAAGAGTTAACTTTAGGTTTGCCTGAGGAAAAATGTTTCCTGAATACTACATGCCTTATCACCATGGTAACAACTCTAGAAGAGTTATTAAAGACAGGAGATAAGTTTAGTGAATTGAGGCCATTGTCTGGAAGTCCTCAATGGTGACCATGTTTCACCCCTCATCATTGTCTCTATCAGCTCCATCCCTGCTGATGGCCAAGGAAGCAATGATCAGATAGAGCCAAGGGTTGATAACTGGCACATTTACATGTCTTCTTACAAATGTCCCTCTGCTGTGATCATGGCTGGCTAGTGGGCAATAGCTCAGATAATCAGCGTATCTCTGCTGTGTTATCTGGAGCCTCTGTTGTCTGAGTGATGGCTAACAAATCCCAGGTCTCCTCTAGTAGCGGATGATGCAGGGAAGAAAGATTTGGCTTTTGTCCTAGATGCTGAGAGAATCGCTATACCAAAAATACAACGTGTTGGAGCACAGTCCAAACTAGGCACAAATATTTTCCAAGTGCTTCAAAGGCAATACGAGGCAGAGCTAGTACTCTGTTAGCCGAACTGTTTCAGCTCACGAGACATCAAAAAATATGGAGTGTGATATTCTGGGTTATACATTTTTTGGCACAATTTATGAAACAGGAATTTTACCAAGTGCCGGTTCTAAACTTTCTGGTGCCTGAGGCATACATTGGAGGATGTGCCACCCCCCCCACCTATCAGATGTCACTGCTACTGATCGAGTGTAGGGATCGGCCCACTGGCAGTGCCATGGTCACGCCCGCAAGGCCATCAGCATCAGTTAGCAAAAGGGGCAGCAGAAGGCTGTGATTGGCCGGTCTGGTGCCAGCAAGCACCCCCACCTGATTGGTCGCATGCCAAAGCTTCCCCTCTGACTGGCCATGGTGAACTCTCGCCGGGGGTGGGGTTTTACCATAGCATGCCTGAATAAGAGGCATATATTAACACCTCACCTGCTTGTGATGCCATAGAGAAGGACAGCAAGTGCCTCCGGTTGAATGAGGACAGGGATTCGGGGATGTGTGGATACCGAGTGTGTGTGTGGTAGGAAGGCAGGCGGGCAAGTGGAGAGGATGCAGGCGCAAGGTGGCCCAAACTGTTTGTCCAAACACCACCCCCTAGATTTTGCCGACAATCACGTGATTCAAGTGGCTCCATGGTAAGTCCGCCCCTGAATTTTACTTACAGTGATCCCGGGTTTCAACCTCTGTATAAAGTTTATATTTTCTTTTTTGGATTTCGGTGGACTTCCTCTGGACACTCTAGTTTCATCCGAACAAAACATACGGTCATTTAAATGGTTCTCCCCTAGATCAGTAATCATCCAGTAGGAACAAGCGATTATAACAATTCCTTTTCTTGTATAGCGCTTTTCTCCTGTCGGACTCAAAGCGCTTGTGAGGCAGCCACTAGAGCGCACTTAGTAGGCAGTAGCAGTGTTAGGGAATCTTGCCCAAAGAGCTTCTTACTGAATAGGTGCAGCTTACTGAACAGGCAAGGCCGAGATTTGAACCCAGGTCTCCTGTGTCAGAGGCGGAGCCCTTAACCATTACACGATTCAGCCACCATCTCAGGGACATGAAATTGCTGCTGTTATTTACAATCTTTTTTCTTGTACTTCTTTAATGAATTTGATCCATGCTAAGTGTTACATGTGCATCACAAAAATTATGATTTCTGCCGCTTTTAGTGTTTTTTAGCTGCATTTTGTTACAAAACTATGAAGTGTGTTTTCCTTGGCATATTTGTCCCCATTTCATGCAATTTCTACTGACATTTTAAGATTTTTTCTTTTTATTGCTGAACTCTCTCCACGCCTCAAGTCTGCAGAGGACAAAGAGGAAATGAAGTGTTCCAGGAAAAACACATATCCAATGCATTCCACGCGGGAACCGGCTTGTAAAGGTGGCATGGTGACAGCGTGGGCTTTTTACGGTTTATCCGCTGTGCCGAGTCTTCTGGGAGGATGACAACATTCCTTCTTAAAGTGTACCTGAGGTGGTTTTCTGTAATACAAATGGGACACAGAGGCGTGTTCTTTGCTTAATGACATGCCTCTCTGTGTCTTCTGCCCCTCCGCCCCCCCCCCCCTTCTCTCAGCTGCGGACCCCCGAAAATGCCGACCAAAAGATTGTCCCTAGATAACTAGGAGAGGGGGCGTCCCTAGCAGGAGAGGCACTCCAGCAAAACACCACTTCCCCGTCACTGTGCACCTCTCCCTGCCTCTATCCAGCCCCTCTGCTCTGTGAGGAGAAGGAGAGAGACGAGCTGCAGTGTCGTGACCCCAGGGCCACTAAAAACGGAACTGACCGATTGATGGCTACAGAAGCTCCCCCCCCCCCCCCCCGGTAAGATAATAGGTTTCGTTGTACCTGTATTCTTGGGCTCGCAATTGCTTAAGACTAGGAACACACCTAGCAGAAACGCTAGCGTTGCGGAAAACGCAGCATTTTTGCCGCTAATGGAAGTCAATGGGCCTGCATTAAAACACATTTGCATTTTGTATGCGTTTTGAAACATGCATTTTTAAAAATGCTGGTTTTGTTGCATAGTTTTCAAAAACGCATCAAAAATGCACATAATGGAAGTCAATGGTAACGCAATGGTACGCGTTTTGTATGCGTTTCTATATGCCTTTTTTATTGTTTTGTGATGTATTTCTGCTTTCTGTGGTCTTCCTAGTGATTTGCATAAAATGCAATGTAAAAACGCATACAAAACGCATATGCGGTTTGTATATGCGAACCGCAAACACATAAAAACGCACGCAAAACACTAGAAAAACACACATGCCGGGAAAAAAAGCTTATGCAAACGCACACAAAAAAACCTGCACATGACAGAAAACTGTGTGCACCCAGCCTGAAGGTTCATACCGGACACAAATTTCGGACCGACAGCCTTTTCACCAACTGGGTAAAATTAACCTGAAGTGAAAAAAAACTTATGAGATAATCAACTCTATGTGTAGTATGGATGATAAATAGAACATTAGTAACATGGAACTGAGTCTCATATATTTATTGTCAGTGTGTTGGCTTCATGTTTAAGATTGCTGTCGCAAATTCTGCTTAGAATCCCCACTCTTGTGAAGCTGAAAGAAAAAGAGACATAGCAACCCTTTGAACTTTCCTGCACTCAATCCTCATTAGTAGCCTTTTCTTCCTGTTTCTCAGCTGTTTTATCCTTTATTTGCTTTTCAGGAAACATAATAAACAGCCTAAGCTATGCCTCAGTGGGAGGGCAGGGATACATGCCAATATGTAGCTATAGGAAATGTTTCTGATGCTGAAACTAGGATATTTAATGTAAAAGTGGGTATCTCGAAGAATTTACTGCACTCTACTATATGTCACTATGTCTGTCCAGAGAGGCGTGGCATCTACATACTGAATATCCCTTGAGATGGGGGTTCCCAGGACACACTGGTGCTGAATCCTCACAGAGCACCACATGGTGCCTCCTACCATATCGTTATGTTAGGTTATACAGTATGCTGGATTTGCTTCAAAGTGTAACATCTGCAGCGGACACTTTTCAAAAGCAGCAAGAGCTGACAGGCAGGCGCTTCCTTCAAAGGTGAGGGGATTTGGGAGCAATTGAACCCATACTCCTCACAGGTCAAACTGGAAATATCAAAGACGGAACCTGAATGCTTGACATAACTCAGACCGCATAGCTAATTTATTCACAGCTCCTGCTGCCTGAGCCTGAGGCCCGACGCATCATCTGAACACCTTCAGGATGATGCCACTGATAGAAAAGGAAAATTAATGTGATGAAGAAAGTGCAGGCAACACATTATGTCAATCATGTATCTGCAAAGGCAGCCACAGGAAAGCTGCCCATTAGCAACCTCAGTTCAGAAACCAGCTTTGTGTGCAGTCATTTCTTGCTGGCATATTTAGAAGCTTATTAGGTGCGTCTAGGACTCTAGTCACATGATGCAGTTGTTGGGGAGAAGATCTAGGCTGCTATGTAAACCACGGCATCCCCAGCAACCCTGTGACAAATTATTCCTACATTGAGCTGCAGATCAGGTACTTGCATAGAGTTAAAGAGAAACTGAAGTCTCCTAAAAATCATGTTTTTAATAAAAAAATGTGTTTAACATCTTGCCCTACCTAAACCGCCGCATCCCCGTGCTGAAATCTATCTAAATCTCCCCTAACTCCCCCCTCCATCTCCCCGCAAAATCCTTGACTTTCTTGGTTGTGGATTTTGCTGCTGTTGGAGGCAGAGCTATGAGCCTCAGCTCTGCCTCCATTCCTGGCCATCAGCGGCAGATCTCCGCCTCTCCCTCGCCCCTCTCAGTGAAGAAAGACTGAGAGGGGCGGGGGAGAGGCGGTGATCCGGGATGACAGACACGCTGAGAGGCAGAGCTGCGGCTCATAGCTCTGCCTCTCATGGAAGCGCTGTCCGGATTACACCCCGGGGAGTTTTGGGGGATTTAGTGTACAGCGGCGGTTTAGGTAGGGCAAAGAAGTTAAACACATTTTTTAGAGTCTCTTTAAGGCCTATACAAGGGTTGGGCAAACTCTGTGCGGCCCGGGCCGCATGCCGCCAGAGTCACGAGCAGGAGAAAAAGGGGGGTTAAACTTCACCTACTCGCCGCTTCCTGCGTCAGGACTCCATGGCCACAGGGCGTCACGTGACACACCATCAAGACGTGCCAGCATGTAATACTCTGGCACATCCTGATGATGCTGGCACATATTGATGACGCGTCACGTGACTCCGTTGTCATAAAGATGCAATCTGGAATGCGGCGATCAGGTGAGATTTAACTCACGGTTACCACACATTCACAACTCTGCAGGGGGGGAGAATCTGGATTTACTGCACACGCAGGCTAGATATGGCCCGAGGGCCGTAGTTTGCCTAGTGCTGTCCTATACCCACTATACCCCTGTCCTATTAAGTCATTGAGGATTGTTCCGATCCTCGTTGATTTTTGCGGGTTTTGCCACAATCATGTAAACGACGCCACAAGCATCTGGCTGTGATCTGCCAGTGGGTACTTAGCTTTTGGAGGATAAAGTTATCTTGAGAAACCACAGCAAAACTGTGAATAATTTCAAAACTTAGCATCCAACTTTATTATATCAAAGTGACATTTTTTGTTTGCCAAAAAATAAATCTTCAGAGACAATTTTTGGCAAGGGATGATGTACACTTTGTTTGCAAAATTTTCAGGCAACGAGACTAGTCCGTTTTCAGGTCAGTTTTAACCCTTCATCAGGCTTTTACAAAACAAAGAGAATCTCCAAAAGAGCCAAAAGGGAATAGCAAAAAATAGCCTTCAAAAAATATAAGGCATCGGTTCCAACCAAATGCAACTCTGCACCATCCTGCAAGGGGATCGCTGGGCTGCTAACAAGGAGGCACTCAATTATGATTGGCCAATTTTACCACCTTCATGTAGTATGAAGGTTTACCTTCACAATCTGCTCATAGTATTCAATATTTGTTGACCCTCATTCTACATGGAGGTGGTAGAATTGGACAGTGATTAACCAATGATAACTGAAAGTGTGTACCAAGCGTAATCTATTAAAAATGAACTCCCTGTCAACCAGTTTGGTTCATTTATTGATTATCAATCAGAAGAGGACTTTTTTTTCTCAATTAAGAGCCAAGTTCATCCACAAATTTGTATTTTCACTTGGTTACCCTTCCACTGAGATGACGTGGAATTTTATTATTGGAGCAGTTTTATAAGAATAGCGTTTTTGGAGGCATACATATAAAAAGGGCACCAGGAAATGTGGGCGCAGGGTAAAGCCGATAAACGTCTCACCCTGGTATTGCAAATTTCCTGGTGGCGTTAATGACTATTCCCCCTCCAGGCCGCCATAGACTGAGGGGAAAGATGCAATTCCGTCTTTTGCCGGCACCCAAATTACCTCCTGAGCGTCGCTATAATCATAATTTACATTACAGTCTATGGTGGCGCCCAGCGGCACCCAAGAGTCCAGCACCCTATTTGCCTGTCTTGTTTTTAGAGACCTTTTTCGGATGTAAAGGTGAAAGACAAGGAAGGTGAAAGCCAAGGAGCGTATCCTCGCTGAGCAAAAAATACACACGGGCTACAAACCTGCTTGTGTGCCTTATAATTCCAGCAGGGAGACAGCTGTGACATCGTACATCAAGTTAAACAAATCGAGGCGTCATCCATGTCCTGCCTTTTCCCTTCCTTCCAGTCAAATAACTGAGCCGACAAATTGCTCAAGAAGCAAAAAAAGAATCAAAGCAATCATTAAGTTTACAAAAAATTTACAGACACCTTTTGTTCCATTTTCGGAGACATTTCACTTTACTTCTAATAGTTCACGTCAGTCAAGGATGAAACCGCGCTAAAAAAGAACCGCTACACAAGGCAGTTACCGTTGTCTGTACACTGTACAATTCACGGTAGAGCAGGTAAAGAATAGATTTCTCACAAACAGTAGATGCCTGGAGAACTTGTGTATTAGGTCCCCTGGACCTGTGCCTGGCTGGTGCCCTGTCTCAGCCGGACTGTTCCTACGGCTTCGGAAAGTCACAAATAAAATGCAAGAGATGGCACACAAATGGCTGCAAAGATTTTGCTGTGTTCGGAACAAGTGCACACTAACATGTAGTGTGCACTTGTTCCGAATACAGCAAAGAATTGATTTCTGTCTGACACTGTTAGTTTATCGGGTCTAACAACTTGTTTCAATGGTTAAAAGGGTGCTCAGGTGAGTTGGAAGATCTCTGTCCACCAACTAGGCCTGGAATTACCTCACAGGAGCCTATAGGCACAGACGTCCTGGGACCTTAGACTTCACCCTTCATGAACCTACAACCAGCCCCCCCCCCCCCCCCCACACACACACACACACACCAAACTGCATCGCAAGTGTGCTGGATGTCCGAGCTGTCACTTCTCCCTTACACGTCATAGGTAGCTACAGGTGCCCTTTTAGGGTAGACAGAAGTACCCCCAGTATTAACCACTTGAGGACCCACCCTTTACCCCCCCTTAAGGACCAGCGCTGTTTTAGCTGATCTGTGCTGGGTGGGCTGTGCAGCCCCCAGCACAGATCAGGGTGCAGGCAGAGCGACCAGATCGCCCCCCTTTTTTCCCCACTAGGGGGATGATGTGCTGGGGGGGTCTGATCGCTCCTGCCGCCTGGGTGTTGCGGGGGGGGGGCACCTCAAAGCCCCCCCTCCGCTGCGACATTCCCCCCTCCCTCTCCTACCTAGCTTCCCCCCGGAGATCCGAGGCTGCACAGGAACGGATCTGTCCTGTGCAGCCTCTAACAGGCTCCTGCCTGTCATGTGACAGCGATCCCCGGCCGCTGATTGGCCGGGGATCGCTGATCTGGTACAACGCTGCTACTGTTAGCAGCGTTGTACGGATGTTAACAAAGCGGATTATTTCCGCTTGTGTTTACATTTAGCCTGCGAGCCGCGATCGGCGGCCCGCAGGCTATTCACGGAGCCCCCCGCCGTGAATTGACAGGAAGCAGCCGCTCGCGCGAGCGGCAGCTTCCTGATTAATTAGCTTGCAGCCGGCGACGCAGAACTGCGTCGCTGGTCCTGCAGCTGCCACTTTGCCGACGCATGGTATGAGTGCGCGGTCGGCAAGTGGTTAAGTAGCTAGAGGTGCCCCTGACTGAATGGAGATCTCATCAGTGTAATGCCGAGAACAGGGTGAGTAACCTCTCATTTAGGAGGGGAGTGGAGGAGGAGAGTGAGCCACCTTTCCATCATCAAGTGCCTGTAGACACATGCCTACAGTGCCTTATGGTAAATCCCGCCCTGCTGACGCCGGATTTATACTTTTTGTGTCCCTAAGCCAAGTATGGTGGGGCTCCCCTTTCGTGGTTCAGCAGTGCCTCACCCATCCTATGTACAGCCCCCTTTTCATGATTGTATCATCCATGTACAGCAGCTCCTCCCATTCCATGTGTATCAATCATGTACTGCAACCGCTTTCTTTCATGAGCAGCTCTCTTGCGCAATCAATTTCCCTTTTTCATCTGTTGCTCCCCATTTTTAGCCTTCTCTTTCATATGCAGCAACCCCTATTTCATGTTCAGGTGCCCCCATGGCCTGCAGCCGCCCAAGAGTCCAGCCTCTGAGCCCTTTCCAGAAATCCAGCCCTGGACTTCCTTATCAGTGACACATCACTTCTAGGTGGGTTAATGCTTTTGCAAGGAAAATATAGGCAGGGCTGTGGAGTCGGAGCCATTTTGGGTACCCAGAGTCGGAGTTGGAGTCGTGGTTTCATAAACTGAGGAGTCGGAGTTGAAATCAGAAGATTTTTGTACCGACTCCACAGCCTCTCTTCTATATCTAATAATCTTATAAAAAGCACACATATATGACCTCAGCTGTTATGTACGTATTTTCACTGAGTAAGATGTCTATTTTGCACGCCGATGATGTTTGATCCTGGGATGCTGGACCCTTATAGCTTTGTTCACTGGTGGGCCCTGCATGAACCAGCCTGAAACTGGATATGTTTTATCACAAAGCAGCCATCAAACACTGTAAACAATGGGAGGTTCCAGAAGCATTGTTTGCTTTGTATTCCAAGGCTGATCGTTTGCATATATGTGCAAAAGTGAGACCGTCTGGCAGCATGCTGGGTCTTGTAGTTCTCTGACTTTTTTTTTTTGACGAAATATGTATTGGCTTTTTAATTTTTAGTCTGACAAAGAAGCCCTGGAGATCCCCAGAACTCACTTCAGTCAATAAACAACGCCAACCTAACCTTACGGACCCTACACACGGCATACATTTGTTTGTAGTTGTGAGGCAGCGACAAACAAACAGCATATTTATGGCAGCGACAATTCGAGTTCACGACAGTTGTAAACATGTGGCAACAGAGAGAGTGAAGACACGACGGAAGCTGTCTGCCACAGACTACGTATAGCAGTAGTACTATGGTAGCCAGGGCCGGCCCATGAGGCGGGGTGAAACATTTGCTTCAAGCGGCAGATCTGGGGGGGGGGGGCGGCACCCGCCTGTCCATGGATGCTGAACCCGCCCGCCGAGCTGGAGGGGTAGCTGGCAGAAAGGGGGTATTGGGCCTAGCGGTGGGGAGGGGGGTCAGACCCCTCCCTCCCTCGCCTGGGTCCCCCGATCTGCGCTCCTCCTCCAGCGTTAAGTACTAGCCTGCATATGATGAAGAGGCAACGGGCGGGGGAATCACTCACCTCTTCCGCGTTCCATCGTGTGCTCCACTGACGTCACTTCCGGCAACACCGCCCACTGTATTGTAAGTGGACGGCCTTGCAGGAAGTGACGTCAGTGGAGCGCACGATGGAACGCGGAAGAGGTGAGTGATTCCCCCGCCCGTTGCCTCTTCATCATATGCAGGCTGGTACTTAACGCTGGAGGAGGAGCGCAGATCGGGGGACCCAGGCGAGGGAGGGGGGGTCCGACCCCCCTCCCCACCGCTAGGCCCAATACCCCCCTTTTGCCAGCTACCCCTCCAGCCCCCCCCCCCACACACACACACACACAGCTGGGGGGGGCGATTTTTTCTAATTTTGCCTCAGGGGGCAAGAAGTCTAGGGCCGGCCCTGATGGTAGCGACTCTGCTGTCTGAGGAAGACTTTCATACACACCACAGGACACCAACAGACTAAGCGACGGTTCGTGAGACAAAAGTCACAAGAGATTCACCAGCTGAATCGCTCAAACACGGCCGTGTCTGCAGACAGTCTTTGTCGCTTGCCGTGTCCACACGAACAAACCGTCGCCCAACACGTGTCTGTACAGACATTTGTACGCCGTGTGTATGGGCCTTTAGTTGTGATTCACAGAAACAGTTACTGACCTTCCTCTCAACTCTCCTGTGAACTTCCTTTGTCTTAGCATTCCCTGAAGCTAATGCACATATGCAGCTTGTAAGCAGAAGGCCACGCGCAGATCAGATGACTGCAGGATGATAGCTAAAAAGGCATTCATCTCAGCAGGGGGCGTGGCATCATCAACACCATCTGTGGTTGTGATTGGACATAAAGGAAACCTAAAGTGCGAGGGAGATGAGAAGTGTCATCACTGACTTCTTTTTAGAAGTGCTGTTTGTCTAAATATCGTACTCATCCCTACCAGTACTTCCATAAAGGTAAGCTGGGCAATATCCCAGGGCCTCAAAGGTTTCAGGGCCCCCATGTTAGGTATTGCAGAAGTAGCAACAACTTCATACACTGTACTAAAATGTAATGGGCTGCACATTTATTTCAGCCCAGTGCCCCTAAACTGTCCTGTCCTTTCAAAGCGGACCTGAACTCAGAACTTCCTTTCTGCTTTAAAATATAAACAGCAGCATAATAACCTTTAAAGAAAAACATTTCTTTGTTACAGCTGATACAAATCCTCCAATAAATCTGCAATGTGTATATTTCCTGCTTTAATGGAATCAGACATATTGTTAACATCTTGTGTTTACAAATTAGCTGATCTGCTGTGGCTGAGAAGATTCCTGAGTGGACATAGCTGAGAGATCAAATTATAGTGGTGATTAGTCACAGATGAAGGTAACAACATGAGGTAAAATACATTTCGAGTTGAAAAAAAAAAGATTCTAGTTGAAAAAAAAAAAGTCACTTCCAATCAAATAAACCATTGGTTTGAATACTTTATATTTTCTCTCAATCTTTTTTCTCAATTTGAATTTTAGGCATATTCGATCATTTCCCCCAGATTTTAAGCCTAATCGAACGTTCGTGTATGGTACCTCGAAAACAACTATGCAATTTTTTCAATGTAACGGGATAATCGAACAAATTTATCTAGTCAAAAAAAATGAAAAAAATTGTACCATGGATGCACCATGAGTGTGAGTAGAAAAAGTTGCATACCAAGCATGATGCTTTGTGATTTTCTAGCAATGTATATTCAATGTTTTTGTTAATGTTGTTAATGAAACAAATAAATAAAAAAAGACAAATGCAATCACAAAAACAAAAAATTTCGCAAAAACTGCACAGAGCCTCATGGAAAAATTAATGCTACAATTTGGTAAAACCTCAATCACATGATCACCCTTGACCTGATTAGTTATCACACAGAGGATCCAGAGTCGAGTAAAACGTGAAAAACAGTTCCAAATGGGAGGTAGTGGTGCACTTGCCTCCCCAAACAGTCAATAACAAGTTTAATTCTTTAACCACTTCACAACGGAGGGGTTTTACCCCTGAAGCACCAGCGCAATTTGTACATTGCAGCGCTGCTTCCATTCATTTTTTACTGTGATATGATTGGTTATTGGGGACTGGGGTCCCCATAACCAATCATTGCACTGCAGAGCGGGGGTGTGTGCGCGCGCGCGCGGGTCGCGGGGGCGCGCGATCGCGCGCTACACGTTTGTTTACATTAATGTGTTATCAATGGAGACTGCTTCTGTTTGAAGCAGCCTCCATTGTGTCCGCAATCGGCGCGTCTAATTGGATTTAGGAACGCTTGTTCCTAACATCCAATTAGTCACCTGCTGTGCTGGCTGGCTGGAGTGTGCGCGCGAGGTCCCCGCCCACTCCCAGCCAGTAAACAAATAAGTGCGCCTTTCTCCGTCCCTGGGGGTGAAGCAGTGCGCAGAGGGACGGAGAAATTTAGCACTGGGGGGTCAAGTGGTTAATTGAACCCTCCAAAAATGCTACACGTTTCAGGGCATTAGCCCGCTTCATCAGGCAATCAAAAGGAGTAACTGTCAGCAAACCTCGGTCAGCAAAAGTGCATCTGTCTTGACCTGTAATTCTTGCCACATGGCCAAAATATTGTTATTTTTTTTCAGCAGATCTACCTTCCCGCCTAAAGTAAAAATGTGTCTGAAGCCAAAGGCAGCCTGACCCCAGGCATAGCATTTACAGAGAGAGGATTACTGAATCACACCGTAAAATGACTGTGAAGGCTACAGGCAGGCGATTAGGGATAGAAAGGTTAAAGGTGGAGTTTTCCCTAAACTGCCACCTCTCCCTCAGCCGCCTCCCCCAGGCATTCACAGGGATTAAACAGGAAAGGGATCCTCATTAAAACACAGAACACGGACACAAATATTTTGAATTGTTGTGATTTTGCTGGTGTTTTGAGTTCAGCGAGGCGCGACAGACCTGCTTTATAGTATTTTGGAAATACAGTTTTTTCCCCTTCAAGAAATCAGAGCACTTATAATAATGATAGATCCGTCATGTATCGGAAGACGGCTGATTGCGCATGGTTGAGCTTTGTGATATTGACCTCTGCTTATTTTGTGTTATTGATAGTCACACTGTCTGCCTAGTGATTACATTACAAACATTTTAAAGCAGTGCTCAGCCAAAATACAAACTACCGGTGATGGACAAGTTTATAAACTAAATGTCTTTTAAGCAGATTATGCTTTAAAGTGAAACTCCAGGCAGCCACTTTGGGCAGATTGGGCAAAGTTTAAAGGGGTTCTGTGGCATGCGTAAAAGAACATGCGCCACAGCTACACAGCCGCAGTGTTACAGCAAAAATTAGACTGGCACCGGCGGCGGGGAACAGAGGATCGTAGGAGGACTGTGCGGGACATTATAGCTGCAGGGGGGGCAATAGAAGCCCCAGGTAAGTGACAGTTTATGTTCTTTTATGCATGCCACAGATCCCCTTTAAAGGGAACCTAAATTGAGAAGGATATGTTTCTTTCTTTTAAAATAATACCAGTTGCCTGACTCTCCTGCTGATCCTGTGTCTCTAATACTTTTAGCAGCCCCTGAACAAGCATGCAGATCAGATGCTCTGACTGAAGTCAGACTGGGTTAGCTGCATGCTTGTTTTAGGTCTGTGATTCAGCCACTACTGCAGCCAGTGAGATCAGCAGGACTGACAGGCAACTGGTATTGTTTAAAGAGACTCTGAAGCGAGAATAAATCTCGCTTCAGAGCTCATAAATAGCAGGGGCACGTGTGCCCCTGCTAAAACGCCGCTATCCCGCGGCTAAACGGGGGTCCCTTCACCCCCAACCCACCCCCCGCAAAAGTGTGTCGTGAAAAAGTCGCTGGCTGTCTCTTCCTGGAGGCAGGGCTAACGGCTGCAGCCCTGCCTCCAGTCGCGTCTGTCAGCGGCGCATCGCCGCCTCTCCCCCGCCCCTCTCAGTGAAGGAAGACTGAGAGGGGCGGGGGAGAGGCGGAGATACGCGCTGACAGACGCGCGTGGGGCAGGGCTGCGGCGGTTAGCCCTGCCCCAACCAGGAAGCGCTCCCCCGGTGTATCGAGGGGGATTTGGGGGTGAAGGGACCCCCGTTAAGCCGCGCTATAGCGGCGTTTTAGCAGGGGCACACATGCCCCTGCTATTTATGAGGTCTGAAGCGAGATTTATTCTCGCTTCAGACTCTCTTTAAAAGGTGATATCCATATTCCTTTCAGTTTAGGTTCCCTTTAAAGAACAAATGACACTCATACTAACCTAGAAATAAAAAAACACATATATAAGTAGATAAATACTAGTTTTACTTACATAACAGATGTATTGCACTGTCCACATTATGATTCTTGTGAATTTTAAAAAGGAAAAGCAGAGACGCCTACCCTAGACACTTTCCATCTTGGTTACCTTTGAATGAAGCTAATCCTAACATAATTTCCTCCCTCACTCTTTTTTCTCCTCTTGCTAATTGTGTATTCGTTACCCGCCCTCCTCCCAGAGTCTTCAGACACTCCCACTGAGGTCTATACTAGGAAGTGCAATGTCTTATGTCATTAAGAGGAGGGGAAAATAAAGGGAAGAGGAGGAATATATTATAGATAAAAAGACCCCCCAGCATGCAACTGTTTTGCTGCCAATGGCAAAGGCAATTAAAGGGCCAGTGCTCCTAAGGTATGGGATAACGCTAAACCATAACAGCAGAAAATGTTTTGAAAGTTTTGAATGCAGGATTAGCATCTTTATCATTTAATACACTCAGACTAGTTGCTACTGAAATTTGATTTTTATGGTGACAATTCCGCTTTAAGGACATCACTGCTCTGGGCTGTACTGACCCAAAGTCAGCTATATAGTTGGAAACCTGTTCTGTTGCTATGTGGGGGTAGGGGCGGAGCGTTGCATGTGTGACATCACAGTGCAATCAGCAGTCACTCGGCCAAGTTGATCCACCTGGCAGATCACTTGTGGGCGGCAATCGGGGGCTACTGTACACACACTTGATTATCAGCTGAGGCAGACTGCTTGGAGGCACCCTTTACACACAGTAAACATTATAGTTCTGTCTAATTTAATCTGTTGTTAGGAGAGACATCTCTCCTGTGTGAGTCAGACTGCAGTGGATGTTTGAGCAGGGGCAGAATCTTCAACCATTCTGATGCATTTTGGATCATTCCATCAAATACCAAGGATGGGGATGGAACCAAATTAATGGGGATGGGTTGGGAGTAGATTCTGTTTCCACTGACTTATCTGTAGGGTGGTGTAAGGCTGGGTTCACACATAAAAGTCATCCACTCCTGTCCTGTTGGTGTTTGACAGTTGGAATTAGTTTTGCATGAGTCTATTATGGCTTAGTTGGTTCACACATAAATCTGCGCATTTCCAGTCAAGTCCTTTCAGTTTTGTATCAGTTTTCTATGGGTGTGTTCCCACATAATAAAAGGTGTACAGTTCCAATCCTGTCAGGTAAAACTGATAGAAAACTGATCCGGGAAGCTTATCCCTAGTAGCTGGACAGTGTAAAGGTTACAGGCCACCTGGGTTCAAATCATGGCTCGCCAGCACCTCTTCAGTAAGTAGTCCTTGCACTAGACTCGTTTAACACTACTGAGCGCGCCCTAGTGGCTGCAGCTCAAGTGCTTTGAGTACACCCGGGAGAAAAGCGCAAGATCAATGTTATTTGTCTTGTCTAGTTATCATGCTGTGGCTAATTTTTCAGAGCAGAGAGGAAACTCTGAGTTTAGTTCCCCTTTAATAATGAGACCTGAGCAAATGAGGCCACAGATTATTTTACACAGAGATGATACTGGACAGATTTGTTTCTTCTTTGAAACACTGTACCTCATGGTTGTGAATGGAATATTTACATCAAAGGGAACCAGTAGCATTTTTGGAGGGTCAATTGAGGCAATTAATTTAACCACTCTTCTCTAGTTCTTCATGAGTACAGGTAGTCCCCGACTTAAGAACGACCCGCAGCTATGAACGGCACAAAAATGGGAACAAGTAGAAAAAATATTTTTTCCATTTTTTTCAAACAGACCTTATAGTTTTTCAGAAAATAAATAAAATAAATAAAAAAAAAAAATCAAAGAAAAATGGTTTTTAAACTCAGTGGAACCTGTGGCTGGATAGTGTGCTGGTTAAGGGCTCTGCCTCTGACACAAGAGAACTGGGTTCGAATCTCCGCTCTGCCTGTTCAGTAAGCCAGCACCTATTCAGTAGGATAGGATAGGCTACTGCCTATAGAGTGGGTCCTAGTGGCTGCAGCTCTGGCGCTTTGAGTCCACCAGGAGAAAAGCACGATATAAATGTTATTTGTCTTGTCTTTGTCTAAAATGACATTTTGCTGTGGTACACTATACTATATAGAGAGTTCCAAGTTCTGCATACACATTTTACACATTTTAAAGCAAACCTGTGATCTAGCCCTGGATAAAGGGGGACAGAAGGAGGCACAGAAAGGGACAGGGATCACTGGTGCTACAGAGGGCCACAGTGGAGGCAGAGGTACACAGTGGTGGCACAGAGGGGAGGTGGCACAGATGGAGACACAAAGGGAACGAGGACAGAGGTGACACAGTGGGAGGCAGAGGTGGCACAGAAGGGGACACTGGAGGCAAGGAGGGCACAGAGGAGGTACAGAGGAAAGAGATAGCACAGTATACCCACTTAAGAATGGATTCAGGTTAAGAATGAACCTACAGTCCCTACCTTGTTCGTTAATCGGCGACTACCTGTATCTGGTCTTACAGTACACAGCAGCCCATGAAACAAAGTCCACCGCTGAATTCCACCACAGAAAACCCTTCTGGCATCCTCTTTTTTTTTTTTTTTATTTAATAAAATCCCAGCTCTAATCTTGCTGACAGGAAAACGCAAAACATGATAATTTCATTTAAGCCTCGGCAACAATAGTTTATTTACGGTTTATCAAGACTGACGCGTTGCCAGGAGCAGAGTTTTCCAAAGTAAACCCATTAGCGTTGACTTGAAAGGCAGCCGTTAGGGACCAGCTGGCATCGAATGTCCCTAATGAGATTAGAGGAATAACACTGAAAGCAGCTCGGTAAGCCAGTGACTCGGATTCCAGAGAAAGGACCAGCTCATTAATTCTGCTTTTCAATCAATGATATTTCATTTTTGGGGAAAGTTTACAAATGAAGGCATTGTATTATTTTTGTTATGATGTTAAAACTTTACCGCCTCCATAAGTAATGAATACAGGGTGCAGCCATGCTACTAGGGGTGTGTTCACTCTATGCGCATTGCTTTACTGCAGGTGAACGCACTGCGAATACAACTGTAGCGTGTGCCCATGTTGTAGCAGCGTGCCTGAAATGAACTTAGCCTTACTTTACTACGTTTTACGATACTTGACATGACAAGGGCAGGAATAGTTGAGTGCCACAAGGCAGGTCTCTTAGGCCTTGTCTCCACTTTATTCGCATATCAGTAAAATTACTGATATTCTACTATCACACTAAACCTAAACTTATTCTCACCTGAGCGCTCCCTCTACCAATGCCTATCCCTAACCCATGCTTAACCCCAACCAACTCCTCCATCGATGCCTAAAACTAACCAAAACCAGCCTCTCCCCCCCCCCCCCCCCCACTGATGCCTAACCCTAAACAAACCTGCACCAGTGTCTAAGCCTAACTGCCCTTCCCTCTGCCACAACCCGCCGATATCCATGCCTCCTTAGCCGCAATACACATAATGTAACGGAAGCTGCGGAAGTTTGGTCCTCCGGCACAGAAATTTCCTGTTTCAAACCTTTGGGTCAAGTTGTCCTAAAATAGCAACTTCATTGCAAGCCTGTGGCATGCGGTTTTCTTTCTGAAGTTGCCTAGGTTTGTGGTACACCTACTGAATCGGTCTGGAGACCAGAGGCTACATATTCATAGTACTGTTACGTAGAAGTCATTGCTGTACAAAATGGACCTCACCCCATCAACCAGACACCAAAACAACTTCCGCTAATAAGGCAGCGAATAAGGTAGCCTACGTGTTGCAGTTACATGGCAGCACCCTCTGGTGCATAAAGAGACAACCTAGCTGTTCATTCGGCAACAGCAAACTACAGACTGAGATTTCAATGCCAAAAATGAATGCAAGCACTTGCCAGTATTTCCATTTTAAAGATATTGGGCTTGATTCACTAAACCGTGATAACTCATATCACAAGGGCGCTAGCGTTTTCGTGTTTCCACGCGCAATCGCGAATTTTCAGGCGCAATTGCAAATTTTCATGAACGCTTGTGCGTGTAAATTCGCGATTGTGCACGGAAACTAGCGCAAAACCACTAGTGAGGCCGTGATATGAGTTATTACGGTTTAGTGAATCAAGCCCATTTTGTGATATGACAGGTTCCCTTTTTTTTTTCTTTAAGTGAAATCTGATTGCTAAGAATGACTGTACTCTAACACCATCTAATATTACTATTACTAGTAGACCTAAGCCCGTTTAAAACTGGGCTCTAGGTCTCTCTCACCAACGCCAATACCGCATGTCAGCGCGCTCGCACCCGTCTGCCGCGTGCACACCCATCCGCCCTCCTCCCCCCCCCCCCCCTGGCCCTGTCCTCCTCCTGTCCCAACGGCTACACATGCGCAGTGGCCAAGGCACACTGGACACAGGGGCAGGTGGATGACGCAGGGACAGGTAGTGTTTCATTATATAGGATTTAGTATTCATATAGCACCGACATCTTCCGCAGCGTTGTACAGTGTATATTGTCTTTTCACTAGCTGTCCCTCAGAGGGGCTCACAATTGAATCCCTGCCATAGTCATGTATCTATGTATGTATCGTGTAGTTCATGTATCATAGTCTAGGGCCAATTTAGGGGGAAGCCAATTAACTTATCTGTATGTTTTTGGGATGTGGGAGGAAACTGGAGTGCCCGGATGGGAAGAACATAAACTGTCTGGGATTCAAATGCTGCAAGTTATACAAGTTACATAGCAAGTATATGAAGCAGGGAAGAATAGGGTTAATCATGTCTCTCTCTTACATATATGAGCTCATGCAGGGTGGGAAGAGTATGAGATTCAGTCTTCTAAAGCAACGTTGGCGCAGATTAAGTTGCTGGCCAAGAATGGGCTTTAGTGTTTTGCCTTTCAGGGTGGAGATCCCACAGACATGTCTGGCCCGCCTGGAGAATTGATGAAGTGAGATGTCAGAACCCGCGGGGAGGTTTATTTAAATCTACTGACAAATGTTCAGAGTGAAATAACATATAAATCCCCATTTCTGAGTGCTGGCATAGGAGGAAGGGTGATTTTGTTTAGAGCTCCTCTTCTCTAGAATTGTCACTATGGTGACATGGTGACACAGTGGCTCTGGAAAAATGGCCTTAAAGGACCAGCTACAGGAAGATGGCATCCGAAGCCCTGTACTGGAGACACAAATAGTCTCCAGTGCAGGGCTTCGGACGCCATCTTCCTGTAGCCCTGCTCTGCCTGCCAGAAGACTATGCAGGCTGGAGCGGGGCTGCGAGCTATGAACTGGGCGGTGTCTATTAGACGTCGCGGTCAGTTCAATGCAATCATACGGTGGCCAGATGAGCAGCAATGGCGTGCCTGCAGTTGAAGCTACGCGTGCCGGGTCTGGCACGCGTGCCATCTCTGCCCTGGGCAATGTAACTGTGGGTACATGTAAGAGTGATGTGCAGGTACTCTGCAGGAGAATGAGGGGTTTCTTCCTCTATTACACAATCTTCATGCACAATCTTAACATGGATCAGGCCCTAAGCAATGTAACTGTGGGTAAATGTAAGAGTGATGTGCAGGTACTCTGCAGGGGAATGAGGAGATTCTTCCTCTAATTACACATTCTTCATGCACAATCTGAACCAGGTTTATGGGTGATAGACAACACCTCTATGTTCAATGTGCACAACATTCTCAGTGGATTCCCTGCAGCTCTGTGGGGAGTGCATATGTAGAGTATAGTACTACTGTGTAATTTAAAGTAAACCTGAGACAGATGAAATTAAAGTTTTATACATACCTGGGGCTTCTTCCAGCCCCCTTCATGCTAATCAGCCCCTCACTGTCCTCCTCTGCCACCTGGATCTTCTGCTATGGGTCCAGGTACTTGAGCCAGTCAGGCGTAGTACACCTGTGCAGGACTATTGCGCAGGTGCAGTACGCTCCTGGCTGTTGAAGTGGCACGAGGCCGGACTATGCTCACTGGCTGAATTACCTGGACTCTTAGCAGAAGATCCAGGTGGTGGAGGAGGACAGCGAGGGACTGGTTAGCCTGAAGGGGGCTGGAGGAAGCCCCAGGTATGTATAAAAAAAACTTTTCTTTTCATCCATCTTAGGTACCCTTTAACCTCCTGAGCGTTACGCCGCTCAGGAGGTTTTGTTACTTTTTGCCCAATAATGAAATATTTGTACCAAATGACTGTAAAGCCTATAGCTAGCACTGGGCTAACTAGTAGAAGTGTCCGGCACACTCCGATCCCCGCCGCTCCCCCATTTATACATTACCCAGCCTGGATCCAGCGATCATCGCAGCCTCCCCGGACAGCTCCGGTCTTCACTATGGGGAGGATCGCACATGACGTCATGCGCAAACCCCATCCTCCCCATAGAGAGACCGGAGCTGTGCAGGGAGGCTGCGTGATCGCTGGATCCAGGGGGGTAATGTATAAACGGGGGGATCGGGGGGGGGGGGGGTTGCAGAGGAGCGGCGGGTGCCTGACACTTTTACTAGCTAGCCTAGCGCTAGCTAAAGGCTTTACATTCATTTGGGACAATTATTTAATTATGGGGGACTCCTGGGGCCACAGAGCGGTATGCCCGACACAGTGTCAGGCATACTACTAAGGAGGTTAATTCGCAGTCATCAAACCAAATTTTAACATATCAAATTATTTGATTTCATCAGCAAAGAGAGTGCATACATTTGCATAAAACAGCATCAGTGCAGAATTATTTCCATCTCATTGACCATCTGTATTAGTGACACAGCTACACATTAGGCTTTATTCTTACAGCATAGATGTTATTTCGTATATATAAGAGATTCCTGTGTACACATCATATATACTGTACAGTCACAATCAGATATGTATATCTGACTTTAAAAATACGGGGACTGCTTTATTGAAGCAGCACAAGTAACTATTTTTTGATTGGTTTATTTCCTTTTTGTGGACTAAGCACAGCTAATACTGTATATATCAATTATTTATGATGACTATTATCTGAGAAATAGACCATTTTATAATATTCTCCTTTAATTACAGTTTAAATTCATTAGGAGTCGGAGTCGGTGCATTTTTTCCCCGACTCCAGGCACCCAAAATTGCTCCGACTCCTCCACAGCCCTGCATCTTTGTACAGATCATTTCCAGGGATTGCTTTTGTGTAGAATAAAGGAGAATGCAGAAAATCTCCCATGTATTTTACAAGTTTCACAATAGAGGTCCTTTAATAAAATGACCTGACTAAAATAGCTTTTTTTTTTTCTTCAATATTCATTTATTAATTATTTAGTCAGTGTTTGCCCACTGTAAAATCTTTCCTCAACCCGATTTGAAATCTATCACAGGTGGAGAATTCCACATAACTAAACCGTATCACTTGAAGAGTGGAGCTTCACACCAATACAGGTAGTCCTCGGTTAACGAACAAGATAGGGACTGTAGGTTTGTTCTTAACCTGAATCTGTTCTTAAGTCGGAACATTGTGCTATCTCTATCCCCTGTATCTCCTCTGTGCCCCCTGTGCCTCCAGTGTCCCCCTCTGCCCCCTGTACCTGCTTATAAAAGTTTAAAAGCCGTTCTTTCTTTAATTTTTTTTTTTAATTGATTGTCTCAAAAACTACAAGTCCAATTTGAAAAAAAATTGTTTTTGACTTGTTCCCATGGAAACTACCTGTATAAAGCAATATATAGATACTAGGGGCTCGATTCACAAAGCGGTGATAACTCAGTTATCACGCCTAAAAGACTTTAGGCGTGATAACCTTTGCACCAGCAAAGTTATCACCGCTTTGTGCTCGCGCGCAAAACTTTCCGCGCGGAAAATTCGCGCGAGTTTCTTCTTATCATGCCTAAACTGAGTTTAGGCGTGATAAAGGGGTTTTCACAGGCGTGCAAAGTGTTTGCACCGCTTTGTGAATCAAGCCCTAGACCTAAGTCCCGTTACAATAATGGGAGCTAGGCCTCTTCCCTCACAGCCCCCCCTCCCGCCCATTGCTGCCGCCACCCAGCACATGCGCGCAACACGTACCTGTTGCGCACATGCCCGCCCCCCTGGCCCCGTCCTCCTGCTGTCCCGTCTGCCCGCGTGCCGCGCAGTAAGCGAAAAGCACGGACACAGGGACAAAGGAGGATGCAAGGACACGGCGATTATTATAGAGGATAGGAAGCGATTCTGATATTGAATCCAGGACATTTTCTGTAAAAGTGGCTATCCTGAATAATTTACAGTGCCTCTTTAAGATTCAAACACACACTAGGTATTCTGCGGCCAAGAGGAACGCTTTGAGTCACCCTGGCGAAGAATCTAGCATGTGTACAGTGGTCCAAGGTGTGAGTGCAATGTGTAATTTCCTGCCCTACATCCCAGCATGCCGCTCACTCCTTCGCTGGCTTTTAGGGAGGCAAAGTAACAAGTAGTGTTCTGAAGTGCAATGCAGTGGATAAATGAACACAAAACACTCATTCTGAGAATCGTCACCCCCTCTCCACAGAATACCACAGTTTGGCTATAGTCAAACAGCATGTCTTTACACATTTCCCAACGATTCGGCAACGATAGCGAAGGACAACAGTAATCTAGCTAGTGCATGAGAACACCTGGGCTCTGATCACATGTCACTGTATGGCGACATGGCATCATGGATGTGTTTGGTTGGAGTTGGGTTTGACACAATCACCTGCCTGGACAACATTCAGCTAATCAGGTAAGTATTTAATTCTTAAACCTGTTCCCCTCCCCATGACAGGCTCTGTCTATTTTACTTTAGGTACTCTTTAACTGCTGATTTATGCATTGGTGTATGTCTGCATGATACTAATTTAGCCCAATTCTTTATTTCCTTGTTCGGATAAAAATCCCCTTTAGGGGTTTTCTAATGAACAGACATGTGGCCTGGAGTTCAGTTTTAGGTGTGTGACTAAGCAGGAGGGTGGATCTGCCTCGTCCTCCCAGGACAAGCAGATCAGAGGAATGTATGGCCTGTTGCATACAGTTGCGCTCTGATATCAGCACCGGTCCTTATTAAATAAACCTCGCTAGAGCCTGGATCTGACACGGGTCACAGCTGTCAGTGACGAGCCCAGGAGAGTGGCGGATCATTAGCCAACATGAAGACACTCAGGACCCTGGCGTCCCAGGAGCCACGGATACAGTAGTCTCCCTACAAAAGAGCCATTCATCCGCCCATTTCTCATCAGCCGCTAATAAAATCCTAATAAAGAATGACACTTCTCTATGAGGCTTCAGGAGAAGATTATGGGATTGTTAGACCAGAGACAACAGGAAATACGGGCGACAGAGTGGCTCCGTTCACAGACATGTAAATGACATCTTCACAAGGATACCACTTCATCATCCTAACATGGCAATGTGCTCCTATAGACAGGAATATCTAACACAAGAAGCAATTCTGTTCTGATGACATGTCCATCTGTCTTCCTTGCGATACAGTGACTCTGTGCCTATGTATGATGCTGCAGATGATGGCTGCAAATTTTCAGTAAAAAACTTTTTTTTTTAAAACAGTTACAGGCTCTGTGTGCATTAAGCATCTTTTCGGGCTTGTTTACACCCAGAGCGTTTTCAAGTTTTTTGTTTAAGCGCCAGCAATTTTTAAAGTCGCCCTAAAAGCGCTTGTGCAATGATTCCCTATGAGTGTTCACATATGAGCAGTTTGATTGCAATCCGCTTCCAAAACCACTGCCTGTGCCATTTTCTGACCGTTTTTGCTCAATGGAAGGTATAGGGAAATCGCAAAGCGCTTGAAAAAGCGCCTTGTATAGCGCTTTCCCCAGCGCTTTCATGAATAAATACATTGTATTTATTCATTTCCGGGTGAAAGAGTTCACTTCCTGACTGATGTCAGAAAGTGAAAAAATGAAATTGCTATGCAAAAGCGCTTAGAAAGACGCAAAGTGCAGGGAAAAGCACTTTAAAAATCGCTCAATAAATCGCGCATTGCTTGCGATAGCGCTGGCGATTTATAATCTGAACAAGGCCTTCCTCTACATTTCTGACATTGACACTGGCACTAGCAGGGTTGTAATTACAAATCATGCGGCTGTCATGATGGGCCCCTGCAACATTCACAACCTTTCCACCTTATGCTACCCCGTGGCCTGTGGTCTTGGGGCCGGTTCACACTCATGCAGAGCAGAAGATGTAGACATTTGTTCAACACAAAAAGGGGGTCCTGTTGTTACAAATAGGATCTGCTTCCACTTGTAAAGCCTATGAGAATGGACAGTGTCGCTTCTCCCTAGGCTGGTTGCTGCAGCTGCTCTTTCAATCTCCATTCTTTTCCATCGCCATGGTCAATCGCTGATACTCACATTTCCCCCGGTTCCGCTGCTGCTGACTCCTTCGCTTGGTCTCGAAGCTGGTATAAAGATCAGTGGTGGGCAGAAGCATGGGGATCCCCACTGAATTGCAAAAGACGAATGGGGATCCTCAGAGAGGATTCTCATTGGATGATGGTGGGTGGACAATGAACATTCTCCCTGTTGCTAGGGAGAATAGGCACTAAACTGACATCCACACCTGTTCTCACAGATAATGATGATCTAACTTGTAGCTGGGCACATAGGATTATGCAATTCAATTCAGTAAGGGCCCGTTTCCATTAGAGCAAATTTGCATGCATTTTTTTGCACGCAGAGTCGCATAACCAATACAAGTAAATGGGCCTGTTTCAACTTGTCAGGAAAACTGAGCGTTTTGTTGTGAAGGAAAAATCTGCACAGCAGAGCCATCAGAATTTACACACCGCACGCGATTTGCATGTAATGTATTTAACCTCCCTGGCATTACGATTATTTTCAGATTTAAGGTCTAAAAGCCATTACATTTTTTCAGAAGCTTTTAGACCCTAAAAACAAGAAGAAAAACATACTACAGAGAGGTCTTCAGCAGCTCCTGCAACTCACTCAGGCACGGGATTACCTTCTTTGTTCTGCGACTTTCCATCCCGAGCCTGACTCGGGATTACCGCTAAGGAGGTTAATGGTAATTCGCAAGGCATTTTCGCTATGCAAATTTTCCATGCAAATTCACATACGTTTTCTTGTAAAATCAATGTAAAAGCACACAGGCCCTGACATTGTTAAAATCGCATACTTACAAAAATACCCGAAAACACATGCGAATTCGCATGAAAATTCGCATTCGAATTTGCATCCGCAAGCAAATTTGTTTATGCGTTTTCCGCAAAGAAATTGAACTGCACTAGAGGAAACGGGCCCGTACCGTAATTAAAGGAGAAAAAAAAACTCACATACGGCTTAATAGCAGTACTGTAGAGCGGGGAGTGAAGGAGAGGAAGATTGTCTTAGCCTAACAGTCGCTTCGTGGTCTTACCGCTTTGTCAGAGATGTTCTCTAAGTCCCTGACGAAGGGGTAGGACTGTGACATGGCTGTTAAGCTGTGACATCTCTCCTCTCTAGAGGTTTGGGACAAAATGAACTGAATTGCATAAGCCTACAGGCCCAGCTACCACTCTTTAGCTGCATGAAACAGAAAACTGATGTTCTATAACATTCAATTACAAAATGACTTTTGTAGAAACTATAGATCAATCTCATTTCATTGACAAAAGTTTAGGTCCATTTAGAAGGTGGCCACAAAGCTGAACTTGATCTTTTCTGTCAGTAGTAAAGATGCTACTGGCCGGCTGTCATCTCTATGGCTATAGATTCCATGTCAGATTAAGAGGCGACCATGGTGCTGAAAGACTAACAAGCGTGTTAACAACTGGCGAGCAATCCGAATCTCTGTCCTCTGTGAATAGAGGACCTGGGAAGACACTGCTGCTGGCCCATCAATAACACAGCTGTTATTTACAGCCGTATCGCATGGACCATAAGAGATTGATCTTGTCTACTTGCCCCATCTCACCAGTGTCATGTTCTCCTGTGATAGATGGAGGATCAATATTAGCCTGGCACCATTCCATGCCACGCCAGGAAAGCAGTGAACACGGCAATGACAGATGACGGAGGATTAGGCTGTCTTGCCAGACGGTCTGGTGTCTGATGCTCACTTTCTGCAGTTGTCTTTACTGAGGCTGCAAGGCTAATTTTTCTTGCTGATAAGATCTGTGCAGATCTGTCACTGATGGCGATAAAGTGAACATGCAAGTGAATCCTCGGCTTTGCGGAGTACAGAAAACCCTCCAGGTAAACTTCATATAGTGTAAGGAGTGGACTTATTGCCGATGATCCCAGTTTTCATATCGCAGTCATATCCATATTATGGGAAAAATCTCAACAAGCTGCGCCAAACATAAATTATATTACCTACAAATTCTGAATTTGTTACTCTACTACACAGGGCCGTGCAGAGGATCCTCAAGAGGGGGGTGCTGACATTTTTTAAAAAGGGTACCAATCAATTGTGAAACATTATGTATGCAATTCTCCGCCCCGAAAGCAGTATTAGGTAGTGATACCCCCCCTTCCTTTCCTTGATAGCAGTGTCAGGCAGATTTTGTGTCCCCTCTCAACCTCCTTTACATGTGGAACTCAAAAAAATTTAATATCGTGGTAAAAGTCCTTTATTTCAATAATTCAACTTTAAAGGTGAAACTAATATACTGTATGAAATAGGAGCCCTTTGCAGGTGTTTTTGGATTAATTAGCCAATTAGAGTTTGACGCTTTGAGCCTAGAATATGAAACATTTTCACAATATTCTAATGGTCTGAGATTTAGATTTTGGGGTAAGCCATAATCTTCAACATTATAACAAATTAAGACTTGCAATATCTCGCTTTGCATATAATGAGTCTATTTCATTTATGAATTTGACCATTTAAGTTGAATTACTGAAACAAATGGACTTTTGCACAATATTCAAATTTTTCAAGTTTCACCTGTATAGCAGTATTCAACCGCTTATTTGCTCCACCACCCTAATTCAGCAGTGATGTTCCCTCTATTAGAGCGGCAACAGTGGAGCCTGATGAATGCCAGACTCACCTATCATGAGTGGGACCTCTTGTTAAGCTCCCGCCTCCCAGGCTATATTTCAGGCAAAGAGGAAGGGGTTGCCAATATACAATGGGTGCTAAGAATCAGTAGGTGCAAAGTTGCAGTAGGTGCTAAGATGCTACGGTCCAGCTTCTTTTGTGCTCAGTTGCAGTGGGTGTTGAGGTGCCTAAGTACAGTATGAGTCGAGGTGCCTAAGTACAGTATGAGTCAAGTTGCAGTGGGTATCAAGGTCTAGTTTGTGATCACTGATAAGTTGTAGTGGATACTAGGTAGTATTGGGTGTCATTTTGCAGTAGGTGCTGACTGAGCAGCAGATGGTGCTGAACAGTAGTGGGTGCCATGTGAGTGCTGGGTACAGGCCAAAGGTGGGTACTGGGTGCATGTAGGTGCTGTTGATAAGACATGAGTGGGTAGTGAGTGCCATGTGGGTTCTGGATGTGCACCATGGGTCAGTACTGGATGTCATATAGATTTGGACCATGGTTGGGTACTGGGTGCTATGTGGGTGCAGGCCATGGAAGGGTACTAGGTGCATAATGACTAGGTATTGGGTACCATGTGGTTACAAACCATGGTTAAGTACTGGGTATGGGCCATGAAGGTTATTTGGTGCCATGTGTGTGCTGGCATAGGTGGGTACTGGCTACTGGGTGCCATATGTGAGCTAGTTGCTAGGCATGTAAAATACTAAATCTCATGTGGGGGCTGAGTGCTGGTTATGGGCACAACTTGGTGCCCTGTGATTACTGGATGGGGAGTAGGTGTGGGTGCTGGTTATGGAGGGGGTTGGTCATTATGTGGGTGTTGAGTGCAGGTACTCAGTGTCGTCTGGGTTCCGGGTATAGTTACTAGATATAATGGGGGTGCTAGGTGCGGGTACTGGGTGCCAAGCAAAGGCTGGGTACAGATGAAACTAATAGGTTTCATGTGGGTGGTGGTTGCAAGTACTGCATGCCATATGGTGGCTGGGTGTGAGTACTGGGTGCATGTACTGGGTGGCACATGGGTGTGAATACTTGGGGCCATGCCTGCTCTGTTTGCTGGTTATGGGTGGGCATTGGGTATTATGTGGGTGCTAAGTGCAAGTATTCAGAACCTTGATGGTTCTGGTACTGGTTATCATGTGTGTGTTTGCGGATACTAGTTATTATGTGGGCGTTTGTAGGTAGTGGGTGCCATGTAGAGGCTGAGTGCAGGTGTAAGTACTGGGTGCCATGTCGAGGCTGGGTGCAGGTACTGGATATTGTGTGGGTGCAGGTGTAAGTGCTGGGTGCTATGTCGAGGCCTGTTGCAGGTACTGGATATCATGTGGGTACAGCTGTAAATACTGGGTGCCATGTAGGGTTGCCGCGGTATACCGGTATGACGGTATACCACGGTTTCAAAATGCATGATAACCATACCATGCACTTTTTGAAAATACCGGTTTACCCAAGATGGCGCTGTAAGACATTTGCCCGGAACACAGAGCTCCAACCATTCTCCCCCGACGGCCCCACCGCATCTGTGGGAAAGATTCCCCCTGCCTCCAGGAATCCAGGGACGCTTTGCGGAGTGTCCAGGGACCCAGGGCTCGCTGCAGTCGGACTCCGGAAATCTTAACCACGTGGCCGCCCCAGCTCCATACACGCCGCTGCCGCCGTCACTTCCTGCTGATTAGCTTCCTACTGATCGGAGCTCCCCATGGCTGACCGTGCCGATCGCCCGCCCGCTAAGCCCCAGGACCACCACAGCTCTGCGGCCCCCACTTCTGGGTCTCACTGAGCAGCCGCCACTGATCGTCACTCCAGCCGCCTCTGCTTCCGGACCGCACGGCCACCCATGCAGGGATGCCCTCTTCTTCCAAGCCGCCTCACATTGCCTGCCTTCCTCGCATCCACCACCACCAGGCACGGAAGACACCCCCAGCAAGAGGCCTCCACACCACCTGCAGATGCCGCTGCTCAAGTGACAGACTAGGCCACCCATGTAGAGGAGCACCTACTACATATGCTGCAGGCACCTATCCTGGCTACACCTATCCCTGGCTACCTGTGCTGCAGGAACCTATCCTGGCTACCTATGCTGCAGGCACCTATCCTGGCTACATCTATCCCTGGCTACACCTATTCCTAGCTACCTAAGCTGCAGGCACCTATCCCTGGCTACCTATGCTGCAGCCACCTACTGCTGGCTACACCTATCCCTTGCTACCTATGCTGCAGGTACCTATCCTGGCTACACCTATGCTGCAGGCACCTATCCCTGGCTACCTATGCTGCAGCCACCTACCCCTGGCTACCTATGCTGCAGCCACCTACTGCTGGCTACACCTATCCCTGGCTACCTATGCTGCAGGCACCTATCCCTGGCTACCTATGCTGCGGCCACCTATTACTGGCTACACCTATCTCTAACACCACCTGGACTTCTGCAGGAGCAGGGTAAGCCTTTTTTCAGTTTTACCTGGGGCCCCAAATCTCCCAGGGGCTTAATCATATATATACTGAAGGAGTAGCGCACCCCACACTGGGGTGGGGGTGGGGTGTAAGGGTGCTCAGGGTCCAAATAATTCTATTATAATTGTATAATACCGTATACCGCAATACCGTCATACCGTGGTATTTTTTTTGACGGTTATCATACCGTGGAATTTCATACCGTTGCAACCCTAGTGCCATGTAGAGGCTGGGTGCAGGTACTGGAAATCAAGTGGGTGCAGGTGTAAGTACTGGGTGCCATGTCGAGGCTGGGTGCCGGTACTGGATATCGTGTGGAGGAAATGGTGCTGGGTTCTGGCTAGCATGTGAGTGCTTGGTATAGAGGGAAGGAAGGGTTCAATAAAAGATGGGTGCTTGGTATGGGGGTGTCATTGTGGGTGCAGGGGGGAGGAGAGGTCCCTGTGGGTGCTTGGAACGGGATAGGACACCATGGGTTCTGCTGGGATGAGTAAAGGTGCTGCCGGGTGAGGAAGAGGTCACCGTGAGTGCAGGGGAATGTAGAGGTCAGTGTGCATGTCAGGAGAGGTCACTGTGCATTCTGGTGGGGGGAGAGGTCAGTGTGGATGCTGGTGGAGGAGGGGGAGAGAGGTCCCTGTGGGTGCCGAGGAGGGAGGACATCAGGGTCTTACCTGCTCCCACTCTTGGCTAGAGAAGGTCTCCTGTTGGGGCTGCCTTTCAAAGAGTGTCCTGGTTGGAGGCAGAGCTACCTGCGGGTAGTGGGTGTGGCTTACCGTGAAAGGGTGGGGTTTATTTTGCACAGCCAAAGGGGCCTTTTTTTATTCACATGAAAAGGGGGTGCCTGGGCACCCAGAGCACCCCCCTCTGCACGTGCCTGCTACTACAATACCCTGGGAAAATCCAGAAGCATTACATAGGGGAAAAAAAAGGTTCCTGCAGCGCTCTCCAATGTCAGTATGCTCCTATGAGGAAATGATATCTTTTTAAAGGATGCCTTAGTCCTACATCAATTCTGTAATTGACGCCCTGTGCGTGTGTGTTGGTTGGTGCGCATAGGCTTACCGCAACTCCTAAGGCCCGGCGTCTTCCTCCATTTAGCTGTAATGCTGCCCGTTGAAAAGAGGAGCTGTCAGCCACACTATCTCAGAAAAAAAAACCACATATACAAGTATATAAATACTTGCTCTACTTACATAACATATGTATTGCACTGTCCACGTTTTGATTTTAGGGATTTTTCTCCAGTAAAAAAAAAGAGAAAATCCTTCTTAGCATTTCCCATTTTAAAGAGACACTGAAGCGAGAATAAATCTCGCTTCAGTGCTTATATTCAGCAGGGGCATGTGTGCCCCTGCTAAAACGCCGCTATCCCGCTAAACGGGGGTCCCTTACCTCCCAAATCCCCCCCTGTTAAATCTACGAACAACTTGGTCATAGATTTTGCTGCTGTTGAGGCAGGGCTAACGGCTGCAGCCCTGCCTCTCAGCGCCGTCTATCAGCGGCGCATCGCCGCCTCTCCCCCGCCCCTCTCAGCGAAGGAAGACTGAGAGGTACGGGGGAGAGGCGGAGATGCGCGCTGACAGACTCGCGTGAGGCAGGGCTGCGGCCATTAGCCCTGCCTCAATCCGGAAGTGATCCCCCGCTGCACGGAGGGCAGGGCTAACGGCTGCAGCCCTGCCTCTCAGCGCCGTCTATCAGCGGCGCATCGCCGCCTCTCCCCCGCCCCTCTAAGAGACGCAAGACTGAGAGGGGCGGGAGAGAGGCAGAGATGCGCGCTGACAGACGCGCTTGGGGCAGGGCTGCGGCCATTAGCCCTGCCTCAATCAGGAAGTGATCCCCCGCTGCACGGAGGGGATTTGTGAGGTAAGGGACCCCCGTTTAGCCGCGGGATAGCGGCGTTTTAGCAGGGGCACACATGCCCCTGCTGACTATGAGCTCTGAAGCGAGATTAATTCCCGTTTCAGACTCTCTTTAAGTGTGGCTATTTTGATGCCAATCCTGATGTCATTTCTCCTCTGCCTGATTTGCCCGCCCTTCACTATAGAAAGTGCATTGTCTCAGCAGGGGTGTCAAACTCAGATACAAAGTGGGCTGAAATTGTACACTGGAACCTAGTCACGGGCCAACATCAATGTCTACTGGCCACCTTCCTCCCTTATAAAGTTACAATTGGTCTAATGGCCACCCCTGCTGCTATACAGTTCCCTGGTGCCTAGTGGTCCTCCCTCCCCTATACAGTTCCCTGGTGTCTAGAGGCCGCCACCCTCCCCTATACAGTTCCCTGGTGTCTAGAGGCCGCCACCCTCCCCTATACAGTTCCCTGGTGTCTAGAGGCCGCCACCCTCCCCTATACAGTTCCCTGGTGTCTAGAGGCCGCCACCCTCCCCTATACAGTTCCATAGTGTAATTATTTTGCCCATCTTCCCCATATGACTTCCCTAGTGTTCTAGGGCTTCACCTCCAATATAGCTTCCCTGGTGGCCTAGAGTGGGCCATACATAATGCAAAGTAGTGAAACCCCTTATGGGCCAAATTTAATGGCTTCGATGGTGAGATTTGGCCCGTGGGCCAGAGTTTGACATGTATGCTTTAAAGCATACCTAAATTGGAACAAAATTTCGATTTTTACTTATCTGAGGCTTCTTCCAGCCCCCTGTAGTCTAGCAGGTCCTGCTCCTGTCACGGGAGCATTGTGTGCATGCACAGTACAATTCATTTGAGAATTGTAAACTCCCGGCGATTGAGGAGGTCTGCAATCCAGGTGCTGGAAGAAGCCCTAAGTAAGAAAACAAAATCGCCTTTTTTGTTCCAATACAGGCATGCATTATGGGGCCCAGAGCCAAACAGTCCCAAAAGGGATAAACTAAGGAAATAACACACAGAATGGGATCTATAGCCAGAAAATTTCCATTAGCAGAGCCATTACTTTGACTAAAACTAACCAGAGGAGGAAGTGAAGATGGCTCCCTCTCTGTTGTATATTCACAGACAGAGCTTCTGTCTTCCACCAGCCAGAGGTACAGGGCCTCTTTAATCATCTGGGAATGAATAACAGCCTCTTTGGATACAGTGGGGTTTATCTGCAGATCAAAGCTGTGAGGAAAGACAGACCCGCAGCTCTCTGCTTCTTTTCCACAGTTCAAGGTAAGCTTGATGGCGGCCTGGTGATCAATGTAGTGCCTAATGCTTGTACAGCAAATCTAATGTCTAATAGTCTCTTCTGCTGGAAGCAATCTGTCCCTCACTACTACACAGGGAATTATGTCCCACAGATGCATTGCATGTGCCAATACATCACTTTTACATTCATGTTCATTTCCAGTTATAATGCGACCTTCCTTAAACGGAAGGTTTATGAAAGTATTCAAGACTCACAGGAGCAAAAAGTTACTGTCATATCGCATCATTCAAGGCAGAGAGCGAATATGAAAATTATTCCTTTCAGTCATTCTCAGAAAGGTATGGACTGCTAATTTCACTCCATGCTTCTAATAATACACTCTCAACCATTGGTACATTCACTTTTACATGGTCTCTATTGCTTATACACTTAAAGAGTCTCTGAAGCGAGAATAAATCTCGCTTCAGACCTCATAGATAGCAGGGGCATGTGTGCCCCTGCTAAAACGCCGCTATCCCGCGGCTTAACGGGGGTCTCTTCACCCCCAAATCCCCCTCCGTGCAGCGGGGGAGCGCTTCCGCATTGGGGCAGGGATAACCGCCGCAGCCCTGCCCCACGCGCTTCTGTCAGCGCGTATCTCCGCCTCTCCCCCGCCCCTCTCAGTCTTCCTTCACTGAGAGGGGCGGGGGAGAGGCGGCGATGTGCCGCTGATGAGGCAGAGCTGCGGCTCATAGCTCTGCCTCTCACGGAAGCGCTGCCCGGATTGCCCCCTGGGGAGTTTGGGGGGATTTAGTTAGGGCTGCAGCCGTTAGCCCTGCCTCCAGCAGCAGCAAAATCTACGACCAATTTGGTCGTGGATTTTGCGGGGGGTTTGGGGGTGAAGGGACCCCCGTTTAGCCGCGGGATAGTGGCGTTTTAGCAGGGGCACACGTGCCCCTGCTAACTATGAGCTCTGAAACGAGAATTATTCTCGCTTCAGTGTCTCTTTAAAGTAACATTATCAAGTAACATGTTTTTTTCAATTGCGATAGGAATTGTTTGGGAAGTGCTGTTAAGTACGGGTGTATACATTTGACTGCTTATCTCTTTGTTTACTGTTATCAAATTCCTTTCACACTTCAGTGACACCAAAATCTGACAGACTACATCATGAAGGGAGGGAGGATTCCATCACACTGCACCTGTTAACGCTGTGTGTGAGAGAAAGCTCTCAGCAGCTGCCTGTCTCTGACTGAGCTGTCTGCAGAAAGCAGAGGAAATGTATCTTGTGTGCAACATAAACATTTCTAATAGTATGTGAAGCCTGACACCACAGGCATTTCATATAAGGGCTGGTGCACACCGGAGCGGTTCTGGAGCGTTTAAAAATGCTTGCAGGGGGAAAACCGCTTGGCTAACGAAAGTGAATGGGATGGTGCACACCAGAGCGGCTCATTTTTTCCAGAAATGCAAACTCCCGGGCTGCAGCATTTTTTGGATTTCTGAGGCGTTTCTGTCACAATGTTAAAGAATAGGAAAGTGGAAAACCGCTCTGAAAAACTCTAAATCAGAGCGGTTTTCCAGGCGTTTGTGTTACAGAAGCTGTTCAGTAACAGCTTTACTGTAACCATATTTGTAATCTGCTACACAAAAATGCTCCAGAAAAAGCTAGGCATGTTTAGAAAACCTCTCTAAACATGCCTAGAATCGCTCTGAAATCTGCTTCAAAAACCTCTAGTGTTAGTGCAGATCTGCTAGAGGTTTTTGGTGTGCACTGCTTCAATATAACAATACTAGCGGACCCGCAGCGTAGCATGCGCCGCATAAGAGGGTTGCGGGCAGGAAGGGGGTTTTGGGCACAGCGGTGGGGAGGAGGGGTGGTCGGACTCCCCCCCCTCCCTCACCTGGGTCCCCCATCTGCGCTCCCCCACTCCAGCTTAAGCTCTGCAACAGCCGCCTCCGCTATTAGTTAGAGGCAGCGGGCGGGGATGACTCACCTCTTCCGCATTCCAGCGTGCGTTCCACTGTCGTCACTTCCTGCAATGCTGCCCACTGTATTGTAAGTGGACGGCATTGCAGGAAGTGACGACAGTGGAACGCAAGCTGGAACACGGAAGAGGTGAGTCATCCCCGCCCGCTGCCTCTTACTAATAGCGGCGGCTGCTGTTGCTGAACTTAAGCTAGAGGGAGAGCGCAGATGGGGACCCAGGTGAGGAAGGGGGGAGTCCAACCCCCCCCCCCCCCGCCGCTGTGCCCAATACTCCCTTCCAGCCCGCTACCCCCTCCAGCTCAACGGCAAGTGTAGGACCGCCCCTGGGGGCAGGGCGCTACTTCGTCTTGCTTGGACCAGCCCCTTCTTGCTTGGCCCGGCCCTGGGGGCAGGGTGCTACTTCTTCTTGTATGGACCGTCCCCTTCTTGCTTGGACTGGCCCTGGGGGCAGGGCGCTACTTCTTCTTCTTGCTTGGACCGGCCCCTTCTTGCTTGGGCCGGCCCTGGGGGCAGGGCGCTACTTTTTTTTGCTCGAAGGTTGAGGCACTTAGCCTATTATATATATAGATTAGCATGTCAGACTGCAGAGATTCACCTATGCAAATAAAACATTCCAACCGAACTAAAATCTACACACAGAGAATTACAGCTTTTGCCTCTGATATTTAATATAAAAAGTAGGAAAATGTTCACACAGCTACTTAGACATTATTTGTACATTGTCATTTTAGAACACTTGGGCATTGATAGTATTCCTTTAAAGGAGTTGTCAGGTCAAATTTAATACCTCCAGGTCACTCTGACGTCATCGCCGGGGACCGGTTCGGAGCTCCGGCAATCGGCTGTGGGCAGAACTGCGGCGAGGGAGGTCCTGAGAGCTTGGGGCTGGAGGAAGCCCCCGGTAAGTAGCATTTATTTTATTAAATTTGGCCTGACAACTCCTTTAAAGACGAACTGCATTGAAAATAACTTAATGAAAAAAAGTGCTTACTTTTTACAATAATTATTTATAAATGATTTAGTCAGTGTTTGGCCATTGTAAAAGCTTTCCTCTCCCAGATTCACATTCTGACATTTATCACATGGCGACATCTTTACTGCTGGCAGGTGAGGATTTTTGTCAGTTGGAAACAGCTGTTATTTCCCAAAATGCAACAAGGTTCCCACAATGTGATGTCAGTACCCAGGTGCTGACATCACACTGTGGGAGGGGTTTCACCACAATATCAGCCATACAGAGCTCCTGATGATCTGTTTGTGAAAAGGAAAAGATTTCTCATGGTAAAGGCAATATCAGCTACTGATTGGGATGAAGTTCAATCCCTGGTTACAGTTTCTCTTTACAGGACTTCCGAGACCACAAAATAAATGTAGTTTTACTTATCTGGGGCTTCCTTCAGCCCCTAAATGGCCTATGTCTTCTCTATGCTTGACTAGTTTTCCAGATCATTAGTGTACATTCTACAGTGCTGTGCCTGCCTGCCAATAAGGAATTCACAAACATTTTAATGCCAATACTATTTTTTTAAAAAAACATACACCTTAGAGACCATTCCCCTTCCAGAAAGGGCCAGGACACCCACAGCTCTGTCTCCAGTCCGGTGGGGAGGAGAGTACGGATTACAAGAACCATCTCTCTAAAGGAGGAAAAATCTGGTTGAGATTTATGGTGGGATCTGCAGCATTCCTGAGCACAGATATATATTATTATAGACATATATCTCCTGGCGCATGCTGCTTCTCTCGCAGAGATATGGCAGCGCCATAAATTAAAGTAACATCCACGCAGGGGCAGACTGCTCAAACCTCTTTACAACCACAAGCTCTTAAAGTTCGAAACGTCCGCAGAGAGAAACTGATGGAGAAAATATTACTGTGCCCTAAGGATCCGTCCTGTCAGTGGAGCCTGGCCTATAATTTCACGTGCGCGACCAATAATTACGGGCGAACGCAGGCATCTCAGGTTTCATTTTGTGTTGCTTGGAAGAAAGTACAGAGGGTGGATTAATTATATTAGTAATTAAATTAAATGGCGGCAATAAGGTTGATTTCCAGATCAAACATCATGCTGTTTAACAGCGCCAGTAAACAGGGCTGGAAGGAGCGGAACGTCCGTCATTTCTGTGAGGAAGCCCGCCGAGTTGTGACTGCAGGCGAACGGTTTTACTGCTGCAATTTCACTCTTTTACAAGAATGCCTTCAGTAGCTACTAATCGCTTTCAACTATCGGGTTATTGTGGCTTTATTTGCATCAATTATTTGGGAGCAAACAAAACATCAGGACTTTTTGCAGTATATTATAACGAAAGATGGTTGGAAATGCCTAAATACAATTTGTACCAATGCCAATTTTTATTTCTGCTTTTTCGATTTTCGTTTTTCCAATTTTCACAGGAGTAATTTATTTGTAATTTTTTAAATCAGAAAATGCAAAAATAATTTTAAAAAAATGGAAATCGGAAAAACGGAATCTCGTGAGATTGTGATCTTGTGAATTCTGCATTCTCTGTTGGCAGGAGGTTAAAGAGGAACACCAGTGAAAATAATGTAATGAAAAAAACTGCTTCATTTTTCCAATAATTATGTATAAATGATTTAGTCAGTGTGTAAAATCTTTTAAATCCCTGATTTACATTCTGACATTACATGGTGACATTTTTACTGTTGGCAGGTGATGTAGCTGCTGCATGCTTTTTTGGCAGTTGGAAACAGCTGTAAACAGCTATTCCCCACAATGCAGCAAGGTTCACAGACAGGAAACTGCCAGGAGTATGTACTCAGAGTTTCTTTGTGGGAGGGGTTCCACCACAATATCAGTCATACAGCGCCCCCGATGGTCTGTTTGTGAAAAGGAATAGATTTATCATGTAGAAGTGGGTATCAGATACTGACTGGGATAAAGTTCAATTCTTGGTCGGAGTTTCTCTTTAAGATCGTAAAAAAGAAGAAATGTAAGTTCAGCGGAATTTGAATGAGCATCCCTAATTAGAACTGCTGTCAGCAGTGGCGTAGCAATAAGGGGTGCAGAGTTTGCAACCTCACTGGGGCCCTTGGGCCAGAGGGGCCCTCCCTCAACTGCAGTATTAGCTCTTTATTGGTAATGTGCTGGTAATAATCTGTAGTTGTCCTTGGCAGGTTTTGGTGCGCCATATTAATTGTTCTGTATAGAGTGCTTGGGGGGCCCAATGTAAAACTTGCACTGGGGTCCATACCTCCTTAGCTACGCCACTGGCAGTCAGCATGTATTTATAAACCACCATATTTTTCTGCAGGGCTATACAAAATGAGCAGGGAGGAGCTATAACTAAAGGCTGCATACTGTGATGATTTGCTCAGCTGCCTGCCCCGACCTTCATGAGTCTTCAGTTTGAGTCTGTTGCTAATAGCAGTTTTGAGGGTCGTCTGGAATTCGACCCTGGAGGGGGGTACTGTGATGATTTGCTTAGCTGCCTATGCAGGCAGGCAGCCTTTTGACCATTGTGTAGGTTTGCATGCTGCAGGACTCTGGAAAGAAGAGCTTCTGTCAGTTTTGCAGCTTGTGCTTGCAGAGGAATTTGCATACGTTGTCATGCAAATTGCCTGGCCACATTCATTGGAGGCGTGTACTATAAGTACTATGTCTTTCCCACAATGCTTGGCTGGTCATAAGGATTTCGTCCTATGTAACACTCCTGGTGGGGTGTCAGCCTTACTCTCTGTTTGAAGATCAGCTTAGAGTAGATCCTGGAAACTGTGCTAGGCAGATTTCCCTAGTGCAGTTAGGATTGTTTATCTGTTTTGTTTGTCTGTTGCAATTGTCCTGTCCCAGCGGTGGTCGATAGGAAGTCGTTCTGATCTCTGTTCTTGGAGCATAGCTGGTGCAGCGGTTGCTACCAGCTATCTCTTCTGTTCTGCCTCTCTGGATCGCGCTAGCCACTTTTCGCTAGCGCTGTGGATCCTTCTGTTCTGTCTCCTGGGATCGCGCTAGCCACTTTCGCTAGCGCTGTGGATCCTTCTGTTCTGTCTCCTGGGATCGCGCTAGCCACTTGTCGCTAGTGCTGTGGATCCTTCTGTTCTGCTACTCTGTACCTGGATCGCGCTAGCCACTTTTCGCTAGTGCTGTGGATCCTATCTCTCGCTTGTCCCTGTTTTTGTGTGTCTGTCTTGTCTGCTACGACCGCTTGCTGGAGGCTCAGTGAGGTAACCGTTAAGCAAGCATTCGCGTCCTCTGTTTCAGGTTTGTCTGTCGATGGTTAGTTAGGCGTGCTTGCCTCTATTGTGCTTATCACGTGGAGACCGCGCATAACCGCGTGCACTGTTGCGAATGAGTGCGGTGTTCGCGGTTAGCTAGCGTTTGTTATTTTCCGCATCTTCTCATTGTATTATTTGCTGTGCCTTTGCTACCCTCGTATTCTGTTCTGATCTGCCTTGTGTCACGTCTGGCGATCGCACCTCTCGCGATCGCGTTCCTATTTCATATCTGCTGTTGTGTGTGCGCGGTCGCGGGGTGGCGACTGGATTGGCGCACACACATACAACCTGTCCCTTTGATCGTTCTCATTCGCAATCGCCTGTCTTGCAATTGCGTTCTGCGCTTCGTACAATTCCTGTCTGGCATTTGTGGAGGTACAGAGGATTGGTTCCTCTGCACTCCCCAGCGCCATCTGCCGACAGGAATTTCCCTCTACAGGTGCGTAGCACCTTTTGCTGGGTGCCTGCAATTACACGCTTGTGGAGGATTTCCGCCGTGTCAGCGCACGCGTTGTGCGCTGATCACGGAGAAAGTTCCACAATCGTTACACATACACACATCCTATTTTGATTGACCAATGATTGGCCATTTTGCCTCTTCCATGGAGGACCAACCGATTTTGAATACTTTTGAATACACTGGACAGAGTGTAGGCAAGCTCTCATGCTACATGGAAGTAGTAAAGCTGGCCAATCACTGGCCAATAAAAATTGGGATGTGTACACACACACACACTAAAGATGGCCATGTACATTTAGATTGCCACCCAGTGTGGCAAACAGATCAATCCCTCTTGGATCTAAATATGATCAGAGAGGAAGAGAATACCTCCATATACTGCACACAGATTTTCAATAGATTGCTCCATAATATCTATTGAAATCTGTCAAATTAACCAGACCACCAATCCTCTGCCACGTCCAATCAATTGAAATATAAAAACCAGTCCAATAGTCATTTTGATCGATGTTGCCACAAATCAATCAAAATTAGGATTGTGATGTCTCAGATAACTTGTATGGCGCACTTGCATGGACAGATGGGAATACCAGTAATGTACTTCCTGTCTAGCAGGGAGTACCTCACTGAGCGGGGGCGGTGCTATGCAGATGACCAGGTCGGCGCACTCTGCCACAGGTTCATATGAGTGAGGTGTTTTGTCTTGCGGTGTGATGCGCCAGGAGCATTGCATCCCCACCGCAACACAAAAAATAAGTGTAAAACCGTCGTTAAGCAGCAGAGTGGCTTGGTGTACTACGATGATGTCAGGGTGAGAAACAAGGCAGAGGGAGGCAAGCTGAGTACATTGTGATTCCTTTTTTACATGTGTTTGGAGAGAACTGCTCCTTTATCTCTTCACTATCAAGAAGTTCAAGGGGAACTGGATAAACCAGGAAAGAAAATGCCCAGAGCAAATGTACTTCATGTTTCACATCTTTCCCTGTTTTCGTTTTATTATCGTTCTCTCAGCAAGTCCTGAACAAATAAACGTGACGGTCTGTTTATACGCAGCGCGGATGAGGCCTCACTGCGTCAAGAACGCTGATGACAGAACGTCTTGGGTGTTTGCGACACGGGTTAACACGTCCAGAAACCCCACACAAAAGCTGTCAGCTATGAAATGTGGTCTTGTAAGAAAATAATTTGAGCACTTAATACGCCTCAAGGCTCTGGGGAGAGGGGAGCCCTAAAATAAATAATGCCTTTAATCTTACCAGATGTAACTTTCTCGCCTACCCCCCACTAATACACGGGATCAAAAAAGGACAATAATAGGATGAATGAAGTTAAATCAAAATACTTCTTATAGTTTACTAAGGGACATAAAATACTAGTTTGAAGCTGAATTCACAGCAGCAACCATTCAATTATCTTACCCCTAAACCACCTCTGTCAAACAGAGGACTATGTAAGAGTAAACAGAAGTCCTGATGAATTTTTCTGACATTTCCTGTAAACAATGGACCTCTGCAAAACATTTGCACCTATGACGGTCCGGGCCACACCCACTTTGCTAGCTTTATTGCTCTGATAGGAGTTCTATGTCAGTCTGATATGGCAGTGCCAATCAACATACACCACTTACACTGCATATTGTTACACACATTTATCAGTGCTTCAGTAGAGTTTACTGTGCTGAAGCTGAAATTGCTTCTTCTTACAATCTGAAAATTCGTCCTCTGTTTGTGGAGCACCAACTGCCCAGAAGCTTCCCACCATAGTGCAGGAGCTTGTTACACATTGTATTCTCCCCCAGAGCACTCCGGAATACCATGTGATGTTCCTGCTCACTTCAGAGGGAAAAAAAAAACATTCCACAGCGATTAACCATTTAGAGCAGTTAAGGTGCCAGCATCTCTGATAAACTTAAAGAGATCCCGAGGTGGGCTTAAAAAATGAAGAAAAAAAAAAAAAGGAGCCTACCTGATCTGCGGGGCTGAGCAGATCTGGTAGCCGCAAAAAAACGCTGTCAATGGCCCACTTTCACTTTAGTGACCTCTGGGTCTCAATGCTGCACTGAGAGACTGTGCGTCTCTCATAGCGTGCAGGGAGGCGGGTAGAGAGCGTTGTCTAGAGGACACAGAGGCATGTTATGAGGCAGAGAACATGCCTTTGTATCCCATCTGCCTCCCCCTCAACCCCAAGAACCACCTCGGGTTCTCTTTAAAGTGAACCTATGAGATTTTAAAAGAAAAAAAAAATCAGATACTTACCTAACCTCCAGAGGCTTCTTCTGTCTCCCTTCACTTTGCCGTTCCAGTGCTGTGTCCTCCTGAAGCTTTCCGCACTGTGCAGCAGCAGCAGCAGCTCGGGCCTCGGCATAACAGTGGGGTAAGTTACAAAGGGCAAACATTGATTTCATGATTCATAAATGAATATTGTAAAAAAAAAAAAAAAAAAAAAAGCAACTGTACTCATTAAGTTATACACAATAAAGTTCCTCTTCAACTGTTCCGTTGTAATTTTAATTAGGTTTCATACATACCTATGTAGAGGGAAGGCTCTGAATACCGTAGAGCCATCCCGGTCCTCGGTCCGTCGCGCAGTTCCTGCACCATCCCTGGTTGAAGTTACTCATTCTTCTAGGTCTGAAGCACTGCTCGGGCAGCCCTCAGAATTACTCACATTGCTGAATACCCACCAAAAGATGGATCGGGGAACCTACGGCAACACGACCCAACAAACGAGCGTTCCCCAATCCATCTTCTACCAAGGAAACATGCAATGGCACGTGACAGGCACAAACGATAGTTCAAATGATTACATTGTGCAAGAGTTGTCGGGGACCTTTAAGACCTGATCCGCCATGACGGTCGTGAACATCGCTAGAAAAATGCGCAAGCATACCCACATTGCAAAATCGCGGAAACGATCTCTCTTTGCAGAAAAAGTTGTGCACCAACGGTAAAAATCGTGCTGTGGGTACGGACCTTTAGTCTTCCACACTGAAGCCATAGCCATGTCGAGACTTTTGCCTAAAGATTTAGATACACTAAAAAGTTGTCTCCCGTTTTCATTTCTGAATATCATAAGGTGAGTCAGTCTGCCAGGGCCGCTTAAGCTACATTTGGGGCCAGACTACAAACATTATGTCGTTCCGTAATAACCAAATTACAGAAGATCTCTGGAATCTTATTTTCCTGGCTGCAAAGTCCAGAGGGGGTTATGGGAATTCGAGTTTTCAGATTTTTAGGCTGCAGCCGGTTATTTTAGAGAAAATCTGTCCAGAACTCATGAGACCAGACACATGGGGACGCCAGGCTTAAATAATTAGAGGGATTATCTCTGTAAAACATAAGACCTAGATTACTAATGATGTTTTCATACAAGATCGTGGGCACAGAGGCATGCACAGATAGAACAGTTAACCCCACCGCCGGTTTCGCTTATGAGTTATTTAAGGACACGTTAAGGAACGTATTAATAAAAGTGAGCAAATCCACATTCTGGCCTGCGACCCAGAGGCTCAATAAGCCGTTAACTGGGAGAGACATCTGATGTGAAACCCAACCCAGGCACAGCTTAAATCTTTAAGTCCTGCAAACAAACAATTTGGAGGAAACCAGTGGAAAGGGACAGACCCCTCAGAATACTTAGCGATCACCAGCGTAAATTTTTAAACGCAGGGAGGAAAACCATTAATTCCTGGGAGAGGAAACAAAAAAACATTAAACGCGTTATGGAAAAGCCCCAGGCCTGCAGGATCAGACTTGAACACAGAGACAAAAGACTTGGTGGGATTCACTAGCCATAAAACAGCTCATAAAGAAGAATTAAGTATGTTTTGCTCCCACTATTGAATATGCTTAGAGAGGGTTACCACTTCTACAGGAGTTGCGGTTTGTAGAGGCTTCGTATAAGAGTAACCAATCAGGACAATGGGTGACCATTTCTGGTGAGGGTTTCAGCAGCGATTACTGTACAGACACATTACATGACTAAAGCCAAGCGGCACTTTCTGTTCTATAGAGAGGGGAGAAGGATGATGAGTGGAGGAAGACAATTGTGATCATTAGTGTTAGTCGTTTTCTCATTCGATACGGTGGATCGCTAATCATCATGGAATACCTTCACAGATGACACATTTCTTCCTCAAGTGATAAAAAAACGTATACGTTCGGGAAACAAAGATGTAGCGCCTGCACGAAGCTTTAGCAAAGCTACTTTTACTCTGTAATCTGTATCAGCTAAGAGAGTATTGTGCTTTATCAAGAGAACAAACTTTAATGGATTCCAAATTCACTTAATAAAACATGGAGGTGGCTGAGAGCACCAGATGGACAAGAGAAGTTCTAGGTTCTGATTGGTCTGATGCACTTAGTTTCTTTGTGGAAACACAAGGAGAAGTTGGTATGTTTTATGTTATGTGGATGGATAGGTGGAGTAACACTGCTCTACCTGTTTTTGGCTCAACCAGATGTGCTGGACAACCAATTGCAGGTGAGAATGTTCCAAATGAAGTCCTCACACTCCAAGATGTGAAATAGCAGATAAAGCAATTAAAGTGACTAACATGTTTCGGACTGTGTGTGTACTGTATCGGCTGGCTGGTTGTAAGGAAGGCGGTATGTAACCCGAGGACTACTTGTACTTAAATACACAAATATTAACCTTATAGGAGGAGATATAGGGCCATATGCAAGTTTTCTTCTAGGTGATATTTTTTACATCTTATCAATAAAATACCTTCTAAGCCACATGTGTCAAACTCCAGGCCTGGAGGGCCAGATCCATGCCAGTGTTTAGGATGGACTGAGAAATAAAGGAATGTGTTCTACCTGATGGACCACACCTTTCCTAATTCAGACCCATCAATTCATTTGAGCTGTATCAAAAATGTGTGAGGACCTCGGCCCTCGTAGGACCGGTTCTAAGCCTTCAGCGAGCAAGAAAATACTCAAAATAATTTTGATAGTACTGTTTCACCTACTTTTTGGTACTTTTTCAAATACAGTGTGCTGAAAAATTCTTTTGAAGTGAAAATGAAAAATTATCTCCTAAGAGAAAAATCAGGTGAAAAAGCTAATTGCATATATGCCATAGAGCCCAGTGTTCTCCTCAGGATTTTTCCCAGCAGAGTGGCATGAAAAAGTAGCTGGGTGGGTCGTGATGGGGGAATGCAGGATCGGCGCTTTTCTGCGTACAGCTCAGAAAAAAAAAATAAGGAGGTGAGCTGATAACAGCCGGGTGCTCACCAAAATTAGCCGGGTGGAGCACCCGACTAAAAGAACCTGGGGAGAACTCTGGAGCCTAAATCTTAACTTTTAATAAATACAATAAAATGTAGGAATGGCTCTATAAAAGCCATTGTTGTGAAGTGAGAACATACAGTAGATTGAGGTTTAGTAGGACATAGAGACCTCAGTATATTAATAATGGGGGTAGCCTCAATTCACACTGTAATATAGACAAATAAAAACAAGAACCTACTCTAGCGAAAAGTGAATTGCGGCTATCCCCATTATTAATATATCGGGGTCTCTATGTCGCACTAAGCCTGAATCTACTGTATGTTCTCACTTCACAACACATTTTGTAGAGCCATTCATACATTTTACTGTATATATTAAAAGTTAAGTTTTAGACTCTGTATCTCCTCCTAGGTTAATATTTGTGTACTTATTTAAAGAGGAACTCCAGTGAAAATAACGTAATAATTATGTATAAACGATTTAGTCAGTGTTTGCCCATTGTAAAATCTTTCCTCTCCCTGATTTACATTCTGACATTTATCACATGGTGACATTTTACTACTGGCAGGTGATGTCAGTGGAAGGAGATGCTGCTTGATTTTTTGACAGTTGGAAACAGCTGTAAACAATCTGTTATTTCCCACAATGCACCAAGGCTCCCACAGTGTGATGTCAGAACCATGGTCCTGACATCACACTATGGGAGGGGTTTCACCACAATATCAGCCACACAGAGCCCCCTGATGATCCGTTTGTGAAAAGGAAAAGATTTCTCATGGGAAAGGGGGTATCAGCTACTGATTGGGATGAAGTTCAATTCTTGGCTACGGTGTGTGACTTGACTACCTGTACTTACCTGTCAGGATAGGATGCTAGATACTAAAGTCTTCTGGTGCTCTCCTAAAACTATGCGGCACAGAAAAAAAAAGAACTTGAAACATGGCTTCATAACAGACAATGCTTTGCTGATGAACTCAGTACAGGTTGGAACTCTTGGCGGGCTAAACATTCTCCGGGTTGCCTGACATTAGCGTGATCAAGTTGTCCATCACAGTGATAACAACCCTAAACCACTATGAAATAGTCTGCGGATGTATCCGGCATGAACTACAATAATATACAGGATCAAGTCATTTGGGTTTGAATCACCCCTTCCAGATAAAACATACTGGAAATATTTGTCAAGAGCACAAGAGGATTTACAAGAAGTCATAAAATATACAGTAATTTCACATCTTGCAAAAAAAAAAATATTTCTAGTTATACAAAACCATTCATATTCACAGCCCTACAAGAGAGAAACATCCGCCACTTTCACATAAATCTGTTATTACAACTAAAAGGCAACGCCAAATAAAAATTTGCAGCATCAGAATTAATTTGCGCATCTGTTCCCCATTTCCATCACAAGGCAAATAATCTATTATTAAATTCATACCAACCATTGATAAATGGATTGCCTGTATACATGAGACTTTTTGTATGCCATCTATAATGTCAATGAAAATGTTTTAAAAGGAAGGAATTTATTGGAGGGGATTATAATGGGGGGCATTATTATTATTAGTATTATAATAAAGGCCACTAAATTATGGGGTATTATTATGGAGGGCATTACATGAGGAGACAATTTATTGGAAAGGACTATAATAGGGGGAATATTATGGAGGGTACTACAACAGGGGCAATTTTTTTTGAGGGGATTATAATAGAGAGCATTGCTATTGAGAGCACTATAATGGGAGGCAATTTATCGGAGGCCACTATTATTATTATTGATTTGTAAAGCTTCAACATATTCCGTAAGAAAAACATGGGGTATAAAATAATACAGACAATGGTGTACACCAATATACAAAATACAGAATCAATACAAAATACAGAATTGGTATTTACAGTAACAAAAGTAACATAATAAATAAAATGTAAACGGTAATCGATATTACCTTATATACTCGCGTATAAGCCTAATTTTTCAGCACAAAAAAAAGTGCTGAAAAGTCACCCCCTCGGCTTATATATGCGAGAGAAAGCAGCAGAACAGATGGTGCAGCAGGTTTTGTTACTGGCAGAGGAGCGTAAGGATTGTGCACTAATGATCCTGCTCTTGCCAGCTGGCTCTCTGCAGTGTCCACGCTCCCCATCCCCTGCAACAGAGTGCTCTGCTAAAGCTACCTGTGTCCCCTGGCTTGTGGAGTGGAGTGTGCAAGCAGCATGTCAGCGGTGCAATGATTGGGGATTCTTCCTGTGTGGCAATTGCGGTCTCAAATCTATGACGCCATCTAGTGGGGTCTTGAGACACAGTTGTATCATCCTTGGGGCACATCTGGCTATGGGTATGAAGGGTGACTTGTACTGGTGGCAAATCTGGCTACTGTGAAGGGGGCTATACTGGGGAGGGGGATTATACCTGAGTCAATCACTTTTTCCTGGTTTCTGAGGGTTATACGTGGGTCGGCTTATATGCAAGTATATACTGTCATATTATAGAGGTTACTACACAGGAGGCAACTGAAGGACACTTTATTAGTAGGTATTATTATGAAGGGCATTACAACAAGAGAAAACTAATAAATGTTATGTTTTAAGTACAGATGTAGGCAGCGGTATAACAATGACCCCCAAGCAAAAGTATCATGCTATCACAGGACGCCCTGAACCCCGGGGAAGGTAATGTTTAATTTAATGTGTGCTTACCTACGCTGCGCCTGACCTGGGCGCCGCCATAGACATAATATTATTATGTCTATGGCCATGCAGCAGTGTAATTCAGGTGCCGGCAATAACCGGACTCCAAATTACTTCTCCCTCCAAGTTGCTGCGATTCAGAAGGGAATAGTAATTAACATCGCCTGGTATTTCAGTGGCAGCTGGGTGGTGGCAGCAGGGTGAGCCAAAGTGATTGGGCAGCCATGAACGCCCTGCACCCCGCTCCCTACCCACACACACACGCTTACTGTGGGCAGTCATTTCCAAATACACCCACACACAGAGGCTTGTTTTCTGCCCCCCCTCCTCCTTACAGAATAGCACAGGAAGCGCTGTGATGTTTACCTGGGCCGTGGTTCATTGGGTGACAGAAAATGGCAGCAGCAGAGCGAGAGCTGAACACAAAGGGCATCCCATGAATATCTTAGCCTGTGTGTCTGGTTTAATCTTTTGGGTTCCTGTTAGAAGCTACTGGGAAAATCACCCAAGCAGGACATGTGTAAAGTTTCTTGGAAGTTAATCTAAGCTGTGGCAATTAAATAGAATGTTAAGAAAGACTAATAGACAGTTTCAGAGCAGATCCAGAGCAAGCAGAGGCAGTATAACAAAACATGTACATCTAAAGGGATGTTGGAATGCCTCGCAATGCTCTCACTGTGTTACCGCCAAGGTTTTTGTCAAAGTGCTTCGGTAATTTACCAGACTTCTATTGCACCTGTGAACATTTTTATGAATTAGCACACAAAAGTCTAAAATACCGAATGCCGTATTTTCCCGAAAAGATTTTCCTTTCGCACAGCCTTTTATGAATTAACCCCAATGTGGATCAGGTAAATAGCGCCCTCCCCCCGCATGGTCATGGAGGCTATTGCTACACCACTGGGTTTATGGCTATATAGTAATCGGACATATTTTTGTTTGCTAAATGTACAAAACCACAATTAGAACAACATGAATAATATGCACATGTCAACAACAAACATATGATTTATTAAAGAGAAACTCCAACCTAGAATTGAACTTTATCCCAATCAGTAGCTGATACCCCCTTTTACATGAGAAATATCATGATTTCCACAAACAGACCATCAGGGGGCGCTGTATGACTGGTTTTGTATTGAAACCCCTCCCACAAGAAGCTCTGAATACCTCGGTACTCTGGGCAAACTGCCACAATGTAACAATGTTCACAGACAGGAAATGGCTGTTTACAGCTGTCTGTAACAGCCAGAACAGATAGAAACAGCTACATAACCTGCCCACAGTAACAATGTCACCATGTAATACATGTCAGAATGTGAATCTGGGAGAGGAAAGATTTTACAATGGGCAAACACTGACTAAATCATTTACAGTATACATAATTATGGTAAAAAAATGAAGCACTTTTTTTTTACTACATTACGTTCACTGGAGTTCCTCTTTAAGGCATTTATAGAAATCTCTATGGATCCCCAATGGGAAGATCATTTGTGATTCAGCAAACCTAGGCTGGGTATTCTGAAACAACTGTCTACTATCATGTGGCAAAAAACTGCCTCCCGCGCCCATGTGTTTGGCCTTTAGCAACAAAGTGACAGGACCAGAAACCTGCCGGAATATAAAAGAAAACCAAGTAAGTTGGGGGGGAAGAGTCACCGGTAATTGCAGCATCTGAAGCTTTATGAAGCTTGGGACGAAAGCCTTGCTAATGTCATTAATTGACAGTGCTTTAGAGGCAGGTCAACCGCTTTGACCCTTCCGACTTTGCTTTGAAATGGCTCTTTGAACAACCGTTTTTCTTCTGTCCGTGTTTACAAACTGCCCCTTCTACCCCTAGAAATCATTCACACAAAGCTGAACGAGGAGAGTGACTCCCCCTTTCATAATGTTCCATTAAAGACAACGATAGACAGGATTACTATTCACTGGTTCACTCAGAATGATAAAGAATTTTAGTGACTTGGGGGTTTAGGCTCTTGTATCACCTCACCTTACCTTATTTCAACTCAACTGTAAAGAGAGCTAATTCATGACAAACACCTAAGGGACCCCTTTTCAATTAACCTTTTTTTCTGAGTCTTTTTTTCTTTTATTTCTTGTTTTATGTTTCATTTCTGAGAAAACAGCATGCAAGAAATATTGATACAATTGCTGAAGCAATAAGGGCCTTTTTCCACTACACAGCTGAATCGCAAAATCGCAAATCTCTAGTGATTTTTAAATTGCTAGGGTTGTTATTTTGTCATAGAAATCATGAAAAGTATTTTCCACTATAGTGATTCGATTTGGAAATAGCAAATCGCAATCTCTTTCTGGAGCAATTTTTAGGCTCCCTGAACACTGCATGCGTTTCCGATTTTTTATCGTTTTTTACATCCGATTCCGAATTTTAATTGTTAATGCATGCTGCGTTTTTGACTCTGTTTTTCTGTTGATTGCATTCAGGAAAAAATCGGAATTGCAAATCGGAAATGGAAAAAACGGATTTGCAGTGTGCAGGAAACCTTAGAGTGATAATGCAATGCAAATGAAAAATCGCAATTGCATAACAGAATTAATGAAAAATCGCTGGCGTTTGTGATTTGTGATTGCTAGTGGAAAAGGGCCCTTATAGAAGATTTAAAAAGAATCTGAAGTGAGAATAAATCTCACTGATTCTCTTATATATAGCAGGGGCATGTTTGCCCCTGTTAAAACGCTGCTATACCGCCGCTGAACGGGGGTCCCTTACCCCCCAAATCCCCTCCGTGCAGCGCGGAGATCACTTACTGGGGAGGCAGGGCTAACGGCTATAGCCCTGCCTCTGAGCGCGTCTGTCAGCGCTGATCGCCTCCTCTCCCCGCCCCTCTCAGTCTGCCTTCACTGAGAGAGGCGGAGATCCGCCGCTGATAGACGCGCTGAGAGGCAGAGCTACAGCCATTAGCTTTGCCCCCAGCAGCAGCAAAATCCACGACCAAGTTGGTCATGGATTTTGCAAGGGGGGGGGGGATTTGGGGGGTAAGGGACCCCCGTTTAGCGGCGGTATAACGGTGTTTTAGCAGGGGCAAACTTGCCCTGGCTATATATAAGAGAATAAGTGAGATTTATTCTCGCTTCAGATTCTCTTTAACATTGTATATGAATGACTTCACTTCATAAAGCAAAAGAACACAACTACACTTGGTATAAGTCTAAAAGTAGCTGCTGTTCTTACTGCCTGAGGAAGTGGGCTGAGGCCCACGAAACGTGTCACCATAAAATAATTTTGGATGACAGTATTTTGCTGACTCTTCTATGGGGAGGTAAGTTTTACTCCCCTTTATATTTATCATTTTAATATATTTTATTCTGATTAGCGTCTCTGTTTCACATGTATACTACTTGAATATCTGTATACACATTAAAATGAACCCAAGTGTAAATGAGGCAAAAACAACACTTATGTAAAATACAACATAAAAAATATGGCAAAGAAAAAAAAAAGTATATAAAAAATATAGAATACCAAACAATCTCAATCACCAATAAGCTTGACCTATTCCTAGTGGAAATTTCCTCCCAAATGTTATTGAAGTAAGGCTCAAGAAACCTCAATTAACCTCTGGTTCAGGGCTTCGCCTCTGACACAGGAGACCAAGGTTTGAATCTCGGCTCTTCCTGTTCAGTAGGAGACCTTAGGCAAGTCTCCCTAACACGTTTAGAGATTATAACTGTGCATGTAACTGCGAACTTAAACCACATTAATCCTTCAGCAGAAGAGTATAAGGCGGTATAAAAAGCTCATTTATTGATATTCAAAAAAGGATAAATAGTACAAAAATTGGAGTGTCAAAACCGCCAGAAAAAAACATTCCCTACACAACATTTAAAACTTTAAAACATAAGGATGACCCCACGTCAATTGTTGTCACACACCAACATTTGCTATCAGCTGGTAAATTATCTATTGTGCTGATATGTTCTCAGTCCAAAAACTGGATTCATAATAGTCAGCCAGTATATGAAAGTTCTTAAAGGACTTCCGAGGCCAAATCTACAAAAAAATTTTTTTTAAAAGTTAAATACCTGCATCACTTTGGAAGACATGGAGGACGCCATCCGCGCCCTCCGTGCCGTTCCGCCAGGTCCCCGACGCTCAATAGCCCCCGAATGGCTCCCGACTGCACGGTCTGGGTCAGGCTCTCCTGCCTGCACAAAGATGGCCGCCGGAGCTGGCTGCGGCTGCGCAGTCCGCATAGCCGCGAGTGCGGTTGCGCAGCTCTAGGGCCAACCCTCTGATCCACGCTACAGGAAACAGCCTGTAGCGTGGATCGGGGTGTTGCCCCTAGAGCTGTGCAGTCGCACTCGCGGCTATGTGGACTGCGCAGCCGCGGCCATCTTTGTGCAGGCAGGAGAGCCCGACCCCGGCCGTGCGGTCGGGAGCCGTTCGGGGGGCTATTGAGCGGCGGGGACCCGGCGAAATGGCACGGAGGGCGCGGACGGCGTCCTCTGTGTCTTCCAAAGTGATGCAGGTATCTAACTTTTTTTAAATTTTTTTTGTAGATTTGGCCTCGGAAGTCCTTTAAAGGCAGGAAAGTCCCAGTCGCAGACTCCCAAGCAGTTGTATATCCAGCTATATCAAAGAGGAACAGCTTGCATAGTCCCATTTGCAAACTTCCAAGCATTAGTGAGCAATTATCAAAGCAGTAATGCTAGCAAGCAAAGGATAGCAGATGTCTCCCTAACACTGCTACTGCCTATAGAGCGCATCCTAGTGGCTGCAGCTCTGGCGCTTTGAGTCCGCGAGGAGAAAAGCGAAATATAAATTATTTGCCTGTTTGTCTGTCGGACCTCTCTTAAGCCCAGTCATAAAATGAGTGATGACATGACTATATGGGTATTGATCCAAGATTATTTTGGGTAGCAGGAACATATCTCTATCTAAGTTTTTAAATGGCATCTTAGTACGCATAGTCCATTCAAAACTTAGATTATTTAGATTAATACTTGTAGCATTAATTGACCTCTTCAGGTTGGGTTGTCAGATGTCCCCCAATTTGAGAGAATCTGTTGTCTAGCAACACATAAAATTTGCGTACCATATATACTCGCAAGCAAGCTGAATTTTTCACCCCCCAAAAGTGGCCCAAAAGTTGGGGGGTCCGCTTGCTTGCGAGTCATGTGCCAGTAAGGGTAGGTAGTGCCCCTCCCCGCTCCCCCCGCGGCCGCCGCTGCTATTACCTTAGGCGGCGGCGCTTCCTCTATCCCCGTCCTGCTCCGGTAACTAATACACAGCAGCGCGCTCCTCAGCGGCTGCTGTGATGACGGAGGAAACCATAGAGAGCGGTTCCCATAGTAACGGCGATACACATCGCCGCTACAGGAAGCCGCTCTCTATGGTTTCTTCCGTCATCACAGCAGCCGCCGAGGGGCGCGCTGCTGTGAATTAAATACCGGAGCAGGACGGGGATAGAGGAAGCGCCGCCGCCTAAGGTAATAGCAGCGGCGGCCGCGGGGGGAGTGGGGAGGGGTACTACCTACCCACCCACCTACTTATACTGGGACTATACTAGCCATACTGGGCACAATGCTAGCTATACTGGGGCACTATGCTAGCTATACTGGGGCACTATGCTAGCTATACTGGGGCACTATACTAGCCATACTGAGCACTATGCTAGCCATACTGGGCACTATACTAGCTATACTAGGACACTATACTAGCTATACTGGGCACTTTACTAGCTATACTGGGAGACTACCTACCCATACTGGGCACTTTACTAGCTATACTGGGCACTATTCTAGCTATACTGGGTCGCTACCTACCCATACTGGGCACTATACTAGCTATACTGGGACACTATACTAGCTATACTGGGCACTTTACTAGCTATACTGGGGGACTACCTACCTATACTGGGCACTTTACTAGCTATACTGGGCACTATACTAGCTATACTGGGCACTATACTAGCTATACAGGGACACACTGGGGGGGATCACGTGGCCAGCATTTCCTACCCCCGGCTAACATGGGGGTCAATCATTTTTTCCTGTTTTTTCAGGTAAAAGTTGGGGGGGGGGTCGGCTTACATGCGGGTCGGATTGCTTGCGAGTATATACGGTAATTTGAAACCTACAGTATATGGATAAGTTATGCAGTTAAATTCCATGCGGTACAAAGCCAACTGTGGAGAAAGGATAAAACCTGGTCCTAATATAGTTTGAATAATAAAACTAATATCAAGCCAGTATGAAGCAATTAGTGGACAGGACCATAAGATGTGGTATAAGGAACCTATTTGAGAACATCCCCTCCAACACAGATTATTGTAGCAAATTCTTCAGAGTTTTCACACAAGAGATGTTTTTTTTCAATAAAGCACTTTTTAGGCCCCCAGCAAGCAAGAACATAACTTTTATTTTACTTTTTCTAGTACTTTTTTTTCAATTGTTAGGTTTTGAAAAGTTAAGATGAAAAACTATCAACTGGGAGAAAACCTAATTAAATATGGGCTTAGAAGGGATAAACCATGAATTAAGTGAGATAAGGGGCCATATGGAATTCGGGGTGATAAAAACTGGCTGTGTGTAAGTTTTGTTATAGCCAGTTTCACCTGGGCGACGGCTGAGCAAGTAAAGCCTCACTCAGGTGGGTAACAGTCTTTCGCCTGCTGGGCTACGTGCTGTGAAACTGTCTTTCAGCACCACAGCACTGCTACCTCACTCCCATGTAACCCACAGTATTGCCACACTGGCTACTATATTGCCGTGCACCCTGACACATTCCCGATGTACACTGCACCTCTTCAGCCTAAGCAGTTGGCTTTCACCAATGTGAGCGTATTGCAAAAAGGGTGTGTGCATCAAACACCAAGTGAATGCTTATATAAATGGCTTTGCAGTTAAGGCCTAATTAGCTTATTCATGAGACACTGCTCAAGCAAATCTGCATTCGCTTTCGCATGCAAGGATATGCAGGGCTTTGCCAACTAACTCTCCGCAAAATGTTTGCCCTGCGGGGGACTAGTTTGCGCAGCAATTAGCACTTATCCAGGATCGCCACGTGGAGGCCCCCCAGGATCCCAGGAAAAGGGGGGCCAACAGGGCACTCCAAGCACACTGCTCAGAGACTCTGCAGGGGGGGGGAGGTTAAGAGGTGCGGGGCGCCCCCCCCCCCCACCTCCCAATGGATATTACCTACCTTATTTCGTATTGCGTCCAAGTGCATTATTATGCCAGGCCAAAAGTGCGCAACTTGGGAGCACTACGACAGGGGGGAGGAGTGAAGCATAGGTCACCCCAAGCCTAGTAAAGCTGAAGGGTGACTCTACAGCTCCACACCCCAATGGGGAAACAGCCCATGTAAAGAGAGTCGTCCACAACCTGCCTCCAGAAGAAAGGAACTGAAAACGTATTGCAAAAAGGGGTGACCTTTTGGCCTGGCATAATAATGCACTTGGACGCAATACGAAATAAGGTAGGTCCTATCCTTTGGGAGATGGGTGGGGGCGGCCCTCCCTGGTGGGGGGCAGCTCTTAACCTCCCCCCCCCCAGGGGGGCGGCTGCAGAGTCTCTGAGCAGTGAGTGTGCTTGGAGTGCCCTGTTGGCACCCCTTTTCCTGGGATCCTGGAGGGGCCTCCACGTGGCGATCCTGGATAAGTGCTAATTGCTGCGCAAACTAATCCCCCACAGGACAAAAATTTTGGGATGAGTTAGTTGGCAAAACCCTGCATATCCTGGCATGCGAAAGCGAATCCAGACTTGTTTGAGCAGTGTCTCATGAATAAGCTGAAGCCTTATCTGCAAAGCAAGGTATATAAGGGTTCACTTGGTGTTTGATGCACACACCCTTTTTGCAATACTTCACCAATATGAGTACTACTGGGGATTTGTGCTGGTTGGTTGAGACTACTGGCTAATAACCAGGACTCGACTGTAGTATAATACCTCAAAACTCTGACATAACATTCAATACAAAATGTGTTTTCCTGATTTTAATTACTTATACAGTCGTCATATTTGCTTTAGCGCACAAGGAATATTGTCTGTTTACAAATTACAAGTTCCTAAAGTACAGTTTATCTGCTTTGAAAGCTACCATTGCATTGTATTGCATAGTTGCTTTATTTATATATTAAAATCTATCTAGTGATCACTTCTCAGCTCTTTCTGCTTCTCAGTTCAGTACATCTCAGTTTCAGCAGTTTGCTAATGTTTACTAAATGTATCTGACCAAGGAATGTAAACAAAACATAATGTTATCACCTCTTCGGATGCGGTCAGAAGCTGCCAACTGAAGTGCTGCATTTAACTGTTTGAATGCTGTTCTGCTACAATTTTTTTTGTGATAGTAGATTTTATGCTGTAAATCTTTTAAAGCAAAGAGGAAATGCAGAGTTTCATACTACTTTAATGAATATACAGTATAACGTGTAGTGTTTAAACACAATGTATGCAAACTACAAAAAGAGTACACCGTTATAAATACCTTCCTGCTGGAGTCAATAAAAATACTGATTAAAAAAAAATTAAACCAATGTGAGCCATTAAATCATCTGAGAGACTGAAAGGACGATTCAGTAATTTCCGCCGAAGACTTAGCGCAGCAGTACCGGGCGGCGTGGTGATAGATCAGATCCTGCTGTCATGTCACAGAGAGAGGGAATTGTGGGCCACAAGCTGATTCTTACAGCCAACCGCTGTTCTTTCCCACTAAACAGAGTGGGGTCATCTATCAGGGTCTGGGGGAGTCATACAGATGTTTAAATGCTTGCTTGGCCAAAGGGGGTAATGCAAAGTGATCCTCCCATCCATCCACATCTCCTGAGATCTATGAAATCTCAATCTGCCATTTTATACATTAAACCATTTTTTTTTTCTTTGCAATCATCTATTCCTTTCTGTCACACTTGTTTTGTGTGTATTCTCAGGTGTGTTTATTTTGGCCATTGTGCATTTGCAATGCGAAAGACATCTTTGTTTTTCTATAGCAGCTAATTTGGAAAAAAAAAAAAGTGTGATGTCGGAGCACATGCAACAGGCTGACAGTTTCTTCTTCTGTATGTAAAACAGGCTGTTCGTTCTAATGCGTTTTCACATTGTGTAAGAATGTATGTGAATTAGCCAAGTGTGAACACTGCCTAAAAACCAAATTTACTGAGTCAAAAGGGGGATGTTAGATTTAGTAAACTGCCTTCACGTTGTTACATAGTTACATAGTTACATAGTTATTTTGGCTGAAAAAAGACATACGTCCATCGAGTTCAACCAGTATAAAGTACAACACCAGCCCGTCCCCCACATACCCCTGTTGATCCAGAGGAAGGCGAAAAAACCCTTACAAGGCATGGTCCAATTAGCCCCAAATGGGAAAAATTCCTTCCTGACTCCAGATGGCAATCAGATAAAATCCCTGGATCAACATCATTAGGCATAACCTAGTAATTGTAGCCATGGATGTCTTTCAACGCAAGGAAAGCATCTAAGCCCCCTTTAAATGCAGGTATAGAGTTTGCCATAACGACTTCCTGTGGCAATGCATTCCACATCTTAACCACTCTTACTGTAAAGAACCCTTTCCTAAATAAATGGCTAAAACGTTTTTCCTCCATGCGCAGCTCATGTCCTCTAGTCCTTTGAGAAGGCCTAGGGACAAAAAGCTCATCCGCCAAGCTATTATATTGCCCTCTAATGTATCTATACATGTTAATTAGATCTCCTCTAAGGCGTCTTTTCTCTAGACTAAATAAACCCAGTTTATCTAACCTTTCTTGGTAAGCGAGACCTTCCATCCCACGTATCAATTTTGTAGCTCGTCTCTGCACCTGCTCTAAAACTGCAATATCTTTTTTGTAATGTGGTGCCCAGAACTGAATTCCATATTCCAGATGTGGCCTTACTAGAGCGTTAAACAGGGGCAATATTATGCTAGCATCTCGAGTTTTTATTTCCCTTTTAATGCATCCCAAAATTTTGTTCGCTTTAGCTGCAGCGGCTTGGCATTGAGTACGATTATTTAACTTGTTGTCGATGAGTACTCCTAAGTCCTTCTCCAAGTTTGATGTTCCCAACTGTATCCCATTTATTTTGTATGGTGCTAGACCATTGGTACCACCAAAATGCATGACTTTACATTTGTCAACATTGAATTTCATCTGCCATGTATGTGCCCATATAGCCATCCTATCCAGATCCTGTTGCAATATGACACTATCTTCCTGAGAGTTGATGATTCTGCACAATTTTGTATCATCTGCAAAAATAGCAACATTGCTCACTACTGCATCTACTAGGTCATTAATAAATAAATTGAAGAGCACTGGACCCAGTACAGACCCCTGTGGGACCCCACTGCTAACAGTCTCCCATTTTGAGTACGATCCATTGACCACAACTCTTTGTTTTCTGTCCATTAGCCAGTTCCCTATCCATGCACACAAACTCTTCCCCAGTCCTTGCATCCTCAACTTTTGCACCAGACTTCTGTGGGGAACAGTGTCGAAGGCCTTTGCAAAGTCCAAGTATATCACATCTACAGCATTCCCAATATCCATATTAGCATTCACTACCTCATAAAAGCGGAGCATGTTAGTCAAACAGGACCTGTCTTTAGTAAACCCATGTTGATGCTGAGAAATAAGATTATTTTCTACTATGAAGTCATGTATAGTATCTCTTAGTAACCCCTCAAATAGTTTGCATACAACTGATGTTAAGCTTACAGGTCTATAATTTCCTGGATCAGATTTTTTGCCCTTCTTAAATAATGGGAAAACGTGGGCTGTACGCCAATCCACTAGGACTCTGCTAGTTGCAAGAGAGTCACAAAAGATAAGATAAAGGGGCTTAGCTATAACTGAACTTAATTCTCTTAGGACCCGAGGATGCATGCCATCCGGGCCAGGTGCCTTGTCTATTTTTAATTTATTTAGTCTTGCCTTTACTTCTTCCTGCGTTAAGTATTTAATATTACAGTTAGAAGATTGAGACTCTTCTGCCTCTGTAATTTGCAACAGTGCTGTTTCCTTTGTGAAGACAGAAGCAAAGAAAGCATTTAATAACTCTGCCTTACCTTGGTCGTCCACCATTGAGTTCCCACCCTCATCCTTTAGGATTCCTATACAGTCAACCTTTCTTTTTTTAGAGTTGATGTACTTGTAAAACTTTTTTGGGTTAGATTTGATATCCCTAGCGATTTGATTTTCAGCTTCGATCTTTGCCAGCCTAATTTCTTTTTTACAATTTTTATTGCACTCCTTATAATTGCTTAGTGCAGCCTCAGTCCCCTCCTGTTTTAGGACCTTATAGGCATTCTTTTTCCTCTTCATTTTATCCCTAACCTTTCTATTCATCCATAGAGGCCTTTTTTTATTCCTAGACATTTTGTTTCCATATGGGATATACATACTACAATATTGATTGAGAATACGTTTAAAAGCTTGCCATTTCCCTTCAGTGTCGTCCCCTTGTAGTACATTATCCCAGTTCACCAAACTTAGTGCCTGCCTAATTTGATTGAACTTTGCTTTTCTAAAATTCATAGTTTTAGTGGTCCCGCTGCCCCGTGGCCTATCAGTCACCAGATCAAACGTTATCATGTTGTGATCACTATTTCCCAAATGTTCTTGAACCTGCACATTTGCGGTTGAGGTTTCTCCACTGCATTATTTATTGGACACTTGTGGCATTTGTCTATTGCGCTAAATGCAGCTTTTTTTTTTAATTAAAAGTACCAATGAAGTTCATAAAGTGTGCTGACAATACCATTTTTAGGAGTAAAAAAAGAATAAGGGAGGAAATTACATCAGGATTGGCTTCAGTCAGAGGCAGTAAAGATGGAAATGCCTGGAACAGTTTTCTCTTTATTTACTATATAAAATTCCCTAAAATCAAAATGTGGACAGTACAATACATATGTTATGTGAGTAGAACAAGTATGGACTTACTTATATATGTGTTTTTTTTTTTTCCTGGGATAGTATAGCTGTCCCTGCTGCTTTAAAACAATCTCAATTACTGTTTTGGTCACCTAAGTTGCAAGTATGTATGAAGGGAAAAAGAATGTCACATTGAGGCCCCTTTTTACCCTTACTGCATTGGCGCATACCCCAAACGCCACATCCTATCAATGGAGCAATGATAGCCCTATGGGGCTATCACGCTTAACATGACGCGTTGTGGTGCGAGGGGGCCCCACATGCAGTGTGTTACTGGCCAACCTCAATGTATATGCCGGAAACAAGGCATGCTTTCTATGCAGCGTATGCCTCACTTTGATTTTGTCGCACCACGGCTATAATGGTATGACTTTTCAGCTGCAGGTCAGGGCGATCGTTAAGGATCGCACTGCACCAAGTAAAGGGGCCTTATACAATTAAAGAGAAACCGTAACCAAGAATTGAACTTCATCCCAATCAGTAGCTGATTGAGAAATCTATTTCTTTACACAAACGGATCATCAGGGGGCGCTGTATGGCTGATACTGTGGTAAACCCCTCCCACAGGAAACTGTGAGGACCACGGCCCTGGCAGATTCATGTCTGTGACCCTCATTGCATTGTGGGTAATAGCTGTTTACAGCTGTTTCCATCTGCCTAAAACGCAAGCAGCAGCTACTTCCAGTGACATCACTTGCCAGCAGGAAAAATGTCATAATGTGATACACGTCAGAATGTAAATCAGGGAGAGGAAAGCTTTTACAATGGGAAAACACTGAATCATTTATACATAATTATTGTAAAAATTAAGCACTTTTTTTATTACACTATTTTCACTGGAGTTCCTATTTAAAGAGACACTAAAGCGAAAAAAAAAAAATTATGATATAATGATTTGCATGTGTAGTAAAGCTAAGAAATAAAACATTAGGAGCAGAAACATAAGTCTAATATTGTTTCCAGTACAGGAAGAGTTAAGAAACTCCAGTTATCTATGCAAAAGGGCCATTGAGCTCCACGAGTTTTGAAGTCGCAGAGAGCTCTGTCTTCTGAAGCTTGTTCTCTCAACTGTCAGTCACTGGATTGTTTTTTCTTCTGCAGAGGACAGGTCAATAGTTCACTGGCCTGCTCTGTAAAATCATTTAGAATGCTGAGTAATCTGTAAACTGCAAATACTAGAGAATGATGCAATGTTATAAAAAAAAACACTATATAACTGAAAATAAAAATATGAGAATATTTTCTTTGCTACTAATGTTCTACTAATTATCCGTGCTACACAACCAATTTATTTTATCATACATTTTTTTCGCTTCAGTACGACTTATTAAAGTATAAAATTGTATATTTCCAATGTGGCTCCTCAGTACAGTCATTTTCTAGCTAACATCCTATGCACAACCTGCACCATGCTTATTATCTCCTCTTTCAGTATAACCTAGTCACTTCTTCCCACTACTGTATCCAGGATTTCTCAAGGTCCTTTCCAATCCTTTTGTACCCCCTCCCTAAACCAGTTCGATAATCTCTAACCATTGTAATGTTTAAGTACAACTCAAAGTGGGATTGTCAGCCACTGCTCTGAGTTTATTATGACCCTGCATTGCAAGCTGTCCAATCAAATGAGAAATATTTTTGCTCGAATAAATCTTATCTCAATCAGCCTGGCTTCATTTGGTACATTGCTGAGATGGAAACTTATCCCTCACACATTCCTGCTCCTCACTGATTGGTTGAGGGCAGTTCAGTGAGCTGCAGATATACGATCTATGCTGTGCTCACATGAGTTTACAAAGCAAGCTAGAGATGACAATGCAGTTTCAAGGGGGGAAAAAACGGAGAAAAGGGAGGAAATGACATCAGGATTGGCTTCAGTCAGGGAACAAAAATGGAAAATGCCAGGAACAGAATTCTCTTTATTTACTATATAAAATTAACTGAAATCAAAATGTGGACAGTACAACTCACATGTTATGTGAGTAGAACAAGTATTTATTTACTTACAAAAGTGTTTTTTTTTCCTGGGATGATATTGCTGTCCCTGCTGCTATAAATACTCACTTTCTCAGGTGAGCATAACACTCAGGTAATTTAGCAGGTATATGTATTATATGCTTTATATTAAATATTTTATACATGTTCATATAATTTCTCCACTATAGGTATTTCCTGGCTAAAGAACGAGATAGGGACTGTAGATTCGTGTATTTACAAAAGCAGTAAGGCCTTTACCCAGGCTATAAAAAATGATGGCTCATAATTTTCATGACCTCAAAAACAGCAAACAGCATTCTAGTTTGCAAAGAAAAAAAAATAATAAACACTATGCAGACACAGCAACAAGTGACATTTGTTTACACACAAAGATCTCAACCTAAACTACAAGACATTTCCTTTAAATCCCAGAACACAAACACTGTGAAGTTTAGACAAGGAGAGTTACCAAAGCGAGAAGTCCTAACAAATGAGCAAGATTCAAATTCATCAAACTTTGTTGTTCCTTTGTACTGCTGTCCATAAATCATGACGTAGGGTTTACTGAGCAGCAGTCACATGATGGGCCCAGGATTACCGCTGAACAGGGCGGCTGCAGTATGTTTAACAGTCATTAGTCTTAATGATGTTGTTAATGATGCTAAATGGTGCTGAGGTCTGCTTCTGGGCTCTGTTAAATGTAACGCAGCAGGAAATGGTTGGATTGTATTAAACCGCTACCTGGATTCCAGGCTCGACTTCATTTGTAAAGCCAAAAAAGTTTGTGTTACATTTATACAACTCTTGAGTTATAAATACATCATATATACCGACTGCTTTATATTACTGATTGTTATACAAACAAGATGTCTACACTGCCAGAATGACTCATGGAACAACCGATGGACGAGATCATAATACCATTTTATTATACGCTGTACATAGAGCGCTACACCTTCAAGCTACCCCGATCACTGGACATGATAACACATTCCATAGCACTCTATATCAGGGCTGTGGAGTCCAAACCAGAAATTATTACTGGGTATCTGGAGTTGGAGTCAATAAAAATATACCGACTCCAACTCCTAATACATTTAAATTGTAACAAAAAACATAATGGATTATATTCGGTTAACTTTTCTCCTGAATTTTCTCCAAGTAGATATTTTCAAACCTTAAAATACTGTTAAAGCTCCCACCAAGCAAGAAATTACTCAAAGAGAGTTTGATATTACCTTTTTATTTACTTTTAAGTACTTTTTTTCAATTTCTAAGTACTGAAAAATTTCTATTTCGATAAGGTGAAAAATTATCTCCTTGGAGAAAACAGTTACAGGGTTTAACCTTAAATATGTTAAAAAGTCCTATTTCACAGATAACAGTCATAATCAAGTACTTCTCTACAGGGCTCTGAAGTCAGAGTCAAGGAGTCTGAGCAATTATGGGTACCTGGAGTCGGAGGTTTCATAAATTGAGGAGTTGGATGATTTTTGTACCGACTCTACAGCCCAACTTCTTTGTTGTAAGAATCAGGGCTGTGGAGTCGGAGTTGAAGTTGGAGCAATTTTGGGTACATGGAGTCTGAGTTGGAGTCGGTGGTTTCATAAACTGAGGAGTTGGATGATTTTTGTACCAAATCCACAGCCCTTGTAAGTATTAGACTAAGAAGTTGGAGTCGAGGAGTCGGAGCCATTTTGTATACCTGGAGTAGAAGTTGGAGGTTTCATAAACTGAGGAGTCGGAGTGTGAGTCGGATGATTTTTGTACAAACTGCACAGCCCTGGTAAGAACAAAGACCACTGTGCTGTTGTTTCGCAAGTCTAACAGAGATATTATGCAACCTGACACGCATACATAATTTGAATAGTTCATTACAAAAAGTGCTGAAATTGAAAATGGTTGTACTTTTTTTTACATAAACAAAAAAATTAAATCCACAAATAGCTGTAGATTTCATTCCCAAACTTTAACAATATCCTCACTCATGTTGGCAGTTGAATGATTGGTAGTTCTCTAGGTTGTTCCAAAAGTAAAAAACAAACACATCTTCCTATGCTCCAGCGGCCTAGAGCTAGGCTTCCACTTATCTTTGAAGGATTGAGAGCTAAGCAATTGTACGTGAAAAGAAGCCTGTTCTAGAGTTAGGCCACCATACATCTCTATATAGTTGAAGGCCTGAGATACACCGCTATGCATCTTTGTATAATTGAAGGTCTGGTCTACATCTAGGCCACTGGATCTCTATATTATCTGAAGCCCACCAGAGAACTAAAGCCTGGTACACCCCATACAATTTCTCTTCAGATAGATAGATGGGTCAAGTAGATAATTTCCAACAGGTCCGATCTGATTTCAGATCGTTTTTCTGAACGATTTTCCGATCACTTCTATACAAAATCGTCCAGAAAAACCATGGGAAATCAGATCAGACCTGTTGGAAATTATCTATTCGACCCATCTATTTGAAGGGAAATTGTATGGTGTGTACTAGGCATACGTCGCTGTATGATAAAAGAACTAGTCTAGCGTTTGGTTGATATACACCTCTATATAGTCAAAGGCCTGTGGTCTAGACTAGAGCTTTGCTGTTATACACCTTTATACAACTGGAGGCCTAGACTACATCTAAAATTAAAAAGTAAAGGATTGACCCAGCGCTTGAACACTAGCCAAAACGTTGACCACTTGGTTTAATAAAATAGAAAGTACCTTTTCCTGTCATACCAACTCAAAGAGTGATCCTATGCAGCGGGCCAATCTCTTACTTTTTCATTTGCTACATTTACGGACTTGTGGACCAGCCTATAGTCCCTGGCTGCACCATAGCGCTGAAACCAAACTGTACATGGTTCTCATAGTCTACATCTAAGCGACTGTATACCTCTGTAAACCTGGCCAAGCTATCTCATTGTTCATCTCTGTACAATTATAAGATTGGCCTAGACCTAGGCCACAAAACATGTGTGTAAGTCTGGAGACCAAGCCTAGGGCAAAGCCACTCACTGTACATGTCTATATAATCTGCAGCATGGCCCATCACTCGTCCACGATGCCTCTTTATACAATGCAGCATAAGAAAGACTGAGGAATTCTAAGCCTCTGAGGTCCCTCAGCACCCTTTGTGCTCATGATTGCTGTATAAACACAGGTCAGAAGACTGGGATCATATGTCCAGGGAAGTTTCACTTTCATGGACAGCTTCAGCAAGGTCATGGCCACATGTGTTCAGGAGATCAGAGGGCGCTCTCAAGCAGAGAGACTTGACATTAGTCAAATTCCAGACAGTACCCTTCTCCCACTCGGACCCAGGCACTGGAGAGCTTGCAGGGCAACTGCTTTTCACATCACAGCTCCTGTCTATTATTTCACCATCCTGGGAAAATATTTATCTCATAACAGATAGCTGATGAAATGTTCCATGTAAGGTAATACCAGCTTAGTCTGCAAGAATAGGCAATACAGCGGCCAAGTGGCTAGAACTACCATGTGCAGCATCAGAGCCCCCGATACAGTCCCAAGAAGGGACGCCATGTCCAAATAGCTTGTAAGTTCTCCCATTGTCAGCATAAGTTCCCAAAACAAAACAATATACCACTACATAAAGGGCAACTCTAGGCAACGGAACAAAACCACACACCTAAAGGGTTTAATGTCCACATAATGAAAGGAAACCTCTAAGCACCCTTTTCAGGCAGGACCATGGCTCCCGTTACTGGGCCAATCACTGCACTCACTAAGTAGCAGTGAGTGCAGTGATTAGCCCAATGATGGAGCCATGGTCCACACTCACGAGACCATTGGCTCCAGTAATAACACAAGTTGCCATACTATTTCCCCTTACTGCTGCTAGGGCTTACTTTCAGAGTAGGGCTTATATTTTAAGCATGTTCGAAACCAGTGCTAGGGCTTACCTTTGGGAGATGTCTTAAAACACGGTTTCTGTAATCTCCTTGTAATACCTGGCAGATCTCATCTACCTTCAGCCACTATACCCCAATCTAGCGCCGTAGCTCTGAGCTCGGCCAACGGTCTTCATCTATAGACAAGCCCCTGCTTGAACAGGACACTGAATATGTCTCCTGAATTCGGTTGCCCCCAGGTCTTAACATGCAAGGTATAGCAGCTGAGGCCAGGAAAACCAGAGTACCACCAGAGCAAGTAAGACTATGCAGCTGGGTGATATTAGGTAATAGAGTGGAATGCCCTTGTGGAGGAGGTTACACAGGTCACACCAGGAGCTATAAATAAGGTAGCAAGATTGTTCCGAGCGACCACAGCTCTGAGCTTCCGATAACCGCCACAACAAACAAGACACAATGGTTGCTCAGTGCGACTGCAGCACTGATCATCTGATGTCAACCACACTGAGTAACAAGGACAGATGACAGACAGACAGAAGGAATGCTTGCCAATACAATCGCTGCTTCAGCGATAGCAAGCATCCACACTTGCACGGACAAGACAAACAAGCAGGAGCGTAACTAATAGCAACCACAGCTATAGTTACGTCAACAGGAACAAGACCAGCAGGAACAGACAGACAGAAGGAATGCTTGACAATCTAATCGCTGCCTGAGCGATAGCAAGCATCCGTGCAGGCACGGAAAAGACAAACAAGTAGAAGCATAACCAATAGCAACCACAGCTATAGTTATGTCCATAGGAACAAGACCAGCAGGAACAGACAGACAGAAGGATTGTTTGCCAATCTAATTGCTGCCCCAGCAATAGCAAACATCCACACAAGGTCAGACAAGACAAATAGGAAGGAACGCAACTAATAGCAACCACAGCTATAGTTACGTCCACAGGAACAGAACTAGCAGGAATACTACCAGTCACCAACGTGGAGAAGGCAGTCTCCAAGCTTTCAGGATACGAAGACTTTACTGTTCCCCCTCGGGTGCAGTGAACTTCCAAGCAAGCAAAGCAAAGTAATGCAATACAATTCAAACTTCACACAAGGAACCCAGCAGTCAACTAAGGCAAAGCTAAACGCTATGACGGGCAAGGTGTGAGAGGAGGAGGGCTTTTCTATGGACATCAGCCAATGAGAGCAGACATGCAAATTCCCACACAGCTAAATGGTAATCACTCAATCCTGTGGATGGAAAGGACTCATTACAAATGCATGCCAAATTATGCAACAACATGCATGTGAGGAATCCAGAGCTGTCTGGCTGCAGTTCAACTGCAGCAAGCCATAGGTGGATTCATGACAACATCCTGAGCTGCTCTGAACTGCAGAGTGATTGTAGATGGCAAAGAGACGTATTGCGAATGCAATCAAAACTAAGCAACCAAATGCAAGCAAAGAAATCAAAACTGCTCGGTTGCAGCTGCACTGCAACCGACAGGACATGCTACAGGAGGGATCCTTACACTCCTATTTTACAAAAGCAGTTTCCTGTCTTGCTCAATTAAAATTAAGTCCTACTGTCCGGTATGGAGCAAGCATACTTTTATTGCACAGCTCTAAAACATGACTCTTGTAGTACCTACAGAGCTTGCCAGGCAAACCAGCAGGTGGCACTGTAAGCAAATATCACATTTTCATTTACAATTGCTAATATGTCCCTGATGAAAAGAAAATACTATACATTAAAAGTAAAAAAAAACAAAAACGAAAACCTTTTAGTACTAAATTTAATAAATGAAAGATTAACGGGGGAAATCTACTATAGGTTATGTTCAAGAACTTCTAATTTTACAGACAGACAGATCTTATTAAGATGCAGTCATTCCTGCATGTCATGGAATTTCATATAGTTCTGGCATCTTAAACAGCATAGGCAATGGAAAAACCCAAGTCATAACACAAAGTTAAGTGAAACATTACCAAAAAAAAAAAAAAACCACATTTCAACTACGAGCTAAACCAAGTGCAAAATATATATTTATAGCCCCTCTAGAAGATATTTAGTCTTGCTGGAATATATCCTCAGTCTATACAGCTCAAACTCCGCAACAGTCAGAATCATTACCCGTTCTAAAAATAAGACAATAATGAGTTGGGAAAGGGGGGAAAAATAAAATAGACTTAATTCACATTCGCAAGGTCCAATATTTATTTGTGTGGTTAGCAGTGTTTGTTCAAAATCCACCACATCCCGATGGCCTGCATGCTAGGCAAATTATGGAGTAATATAATAGTGGTTTTGGATGGGACGGACATTTTTGGGCACAGGCAAAGCATTTTGTGCACCACTGATAGCTAATGGTCAGTCAATTTAGAATTATAATTGTTATTATTTAGTATTTATATAGCGCTGACATCTTCCGCAGTGCGGTACAGAGTATATATAGACTTGTCACTAACTGCCCTTCAGAGGGGCTCACAATCCAATCCCTACCATAGTCATATGTCGATGCATGTATGGTGTAGTATTGTATGTATCATAGTCTAGGGCCAATTTTAGGGGGAAGCCAATTAACCTGCACCGTACCACATTTCTCTGACCCCTTAACCACTTGAGGACCGTGGGCTTTACCCCCCTTAAGGACCGGCCACTTTTTTTCCATTCAGACCACTGCAGCTTTCACGGTTTATTGCTCGCTCATACAACCTACCACCTAAATGAATTTTGGCTCCTTTTCTTGTCACTAATAAAGCTTTCTTTTGGTGCTATTTGATTGCTCCTGCGATTTTTACTTTTTATTATATTCATCAAAAAAGACATGAATTTTGGCAAAAAAATGATTTTTTTAACTTTCTGTGCTGACATTTTTCAAATAAAGTAAAATTTCTGTATACGTGCAGCACGAAAAATGTGGACAAACATGTTTTTGATAAAAAAAAACCCATTCAGTGTATATTTATTGGTTTGGGTAAAAGTTATAGCGTTTACAAACTATGGTGCAAAAAGTGAATTTTCCCATTTTCAAGCATCTATGACTTTTCTGACCACCTGACATGTTTCATGAGGGGCTAGAATTCCAGGATAGTATAAATACCCCCCAAATGACCCCATTTTGGAAAGAAGACATCCCAAAGTATTCACTGAGAGGCATAGTGAGTTCATAGAAGATATTAACTTTTGTCACAAGTAAGCGGAAAATGACACTTTGTGACAAAAAAAAAAAAAAAAAGTTTCCATTTCTTCTAACTTGCGACAAAAAAAATGAAATCTGCCACGGACTCACCATGCCCCTCTCTGAATACCTTGAAGTGTCTACTTTCCAAAATGGGGTCATTTGTGGGGTGTGTTTACTGTCCTCGCATTTTGGGGGGTGCTAATTTGTAAGCACCCCTGTAAAGCCTAAAGGTGCTCATTGGACTTTTTTGCAGTTAGGCTGCAAAAAAGTGCCACACATGTGGTATTGCCGTACTCAGGAGAAGTAGTATAATGTGTTTTGGGGTGTATTTTTACACATACCGATGCTGGGTGGGAGAAATATCTCTGTAAATGACAATTTTTTAATTTTTTTTACACACAATTGTCCATTTACAGAGATCTTTCTCCCACTCAGCATGGGTATGTGTAAAAATACACCCCAAAACACATTATACTACTTCTCCTGAGTACGGCGATACCACATGTGTGGCACTTTTTTGCACCCTAAGTGCGCTAAGGGGTCCAAAGTCCAATGAGTACCTTTAGGATTTCACAGGTCATTTTGAGAAATTTCGTTTCAAGACTACTCCTCACGGTTTAGGGCCCCTAAAATGCCAGGACAGTATAGGAACCCCACAAATGACCACATTTTAGAAAGAAGACACCCCAAGGTATTCCATTAGTAGTACGGTGAGTTCATAGAAGATTTTATTTTTTGTCACAAGTTAGCGGAAAATGACACTTTGTGAAAAAAAACCAATAAAAATCAATTTCCGCTAACTTGTGACAAAAAATTAAATCTTCTATGAACTCACCGTACTACTAACAGAATACCTTGGGGTGTCTTCTTTCTAAAATAGAGTCATTTGTGGGGTTCCTATACTGTCCTGGCATTTTAGGGGCCCTAAACTGTGAGGAGTAGTCTTGAAACAAAATTTCTCAAAATGACCTGTGAAATCCTAAAGGTACTCATTGGACTTTGAGCCCCTTAGTGCAGTTAGGGTGCAAAAAAGTGCCACACATGTGGTATCGCCGTACTCGGGAGAAGTAGTACAATGGGCTTGATTCACAAAGCGGTGCAAAGTGTTTGCATGCCTGTGAAAAGCCCTTTATCACGCCTAAACTCAGTTTAGGCGTGATAAGAAGAAACTCGCGCGATCTCCCGCGCGCAAAGTTTTGCGCGCGTAGCGCACCGCGCTGCGCGCGCAGTGTACCGTGCTTCGCGCGCAGCGTCCATTGAGCCCTATGGGACTTTGCGCGCTCAGCGCGGTGCGCTACGCGCGCAAAACTTTGCGCGCGGGAGCTTCGCGCGAAGAGCAGCACAAATCGGTGATAACTCAGCTTTGCACGGCTTATCACGCCTAAAGTCTTTTAGGCGTGATAACTGAGTTATCACCGCTTTGTGAATCAGGGCCAATGTGTTTTGGGGTGTATTTTTACACATACCCATGCTGGGTGGGAGAAATCTCTCTGTAAATGGACAATTGTGTGTAAAAAAATCAAAAGATTGTCATTTACAGAGTTATTTCTCCCACCCAGCATGGGTATGTGTAAAAATACACCCCAAAACACATTATACTACTTCTCCCGAGTAAGGCGATACCACATGATTGGCACTTTTTTGCAGCCTAACTGCGCTAAGGGGCCCAAAGTCCAATGAGTACCTTTAGGATTTCACAGGTCATTTTTGTTTCAAGACTACTCCTCACGGTTTAGGGCCCCTAAAATGCCAGGGCAGTATAGGAACCCCACTAATGACCCCATTTTAGAAAGAAGACACCCCAAGGTATTCCGTTAGGAGTATGGTGAGTTCATAGAAGTTTTTATTTTTTTGTCACAAGTTAGCGGAAATTGATTTTAATTGTTTTTTTTTTCACAAAGTGTCATTTTCTGCTAACTTGTGACAAAAAATAAAATCTTCTATGAACTCACCATACTCCTAACGGAATACGTTTGGGTGTCTTCTTTCTAGAATGGGGTCATTTGTGGGGTTCCTATACTGCCCTGGCATTTTAGGGGCCCTAAACCGGGAGGAGTAGTCTTGAAACCAAATGTCGCAAAATGACCTGTGAAATCCTAAAGGTACTCATTGGACTTTGGGCCCCTTAGCGCACTTAGGGTGTAAAAAAGTGCCATATATGTGGTACCGCCATACTCAGGAGAAGTAGTATAATGTGTTTTGGGGTGTATTTTTACACATACCCATGCTGGGTGGGAGAAATATCTCTGTAAATGACAATTGTTTGATTTTTTTTACACACAATTGTCCATTTACAGAGAGATTTCTCCCACCCAGCATGGGTATGTGTAAAAATACACCCCAAAACACATTATACTACTTCTCCTGAGTACGGCGATACCACATGTGTGACACTTTTTTGCAGCCTAGGTGCGCTAAGGGGCCCAACGTCCTAATCACAGGTCATTTTGAGGCATTTGTTTTCTAGACTACTCCTCACGGTTTAGGGCCCCTAAAATGCCAGGGCAGTATAGGAACCCCACAAGTGACCCCATTTTAGAAAGAAGACACCCCAAGGTATTACGTTAGGTGTATGGCGAGTTCATAGAAGATTTTATTTTTTGTCACAAGTTAGTGAAAAATGACACTTTGTGAAAAAAAAACTAAAATCAATTTCCGCTAACTTTTGACAAAAAATAAAATCTTCTATGAACTCGTCATACACCTAACAGAATACATTGGGGTGTATTTTTTCTAAAATGGGGTCAGTTTGTGGGGTTCCTATACTGCCCTGGCATTTTACGGGCCCAAAACCGTGAGTAGTCTGGAAACCAAATGTCTAAATGACTGTTCAGGGATATAAGCATCTGCAAATTTTGATGACAGGTGGTCTATGAGGGGGAGAATTTTGTGGAACCGGTCATATGCAGGGTGGCCTTTTAGATGACAGGTTGTATTGGGCCTGATCTGATGGATAGGAGTGCTAGGGGGGTGACAGGAGGTGATTGATGGGTGTCTCAGGGGGTGGTTAGAGGGGAAAATAGATGCAATCAATGCACTGGGGAGGTGATCGGAAGGGGGTCTGAGGGTTTGGCCGAGTGATAAGGAGCCCACACGGGGCAAATTAGGGCCTGATCTGATGGGTAGGTGTGCTAGGGGGTAACAGGAGGTGATTGATGGGTGTCTCAAGGTGTGATTAGAGGGGGGAATAGATGCAAGCAATGCACTGGCGAGGTGATCAGGGCTGGGGCCTGAAGGCATTCTGAGGGTGTGGAAGGGTGATTGAGTGCCCTAGGGGCAGATAGGGGTCTAATCTGATAGGTAGCAGTGACAGGGGGTGATTGATGGGTAATTAGTGGGTGTTTAGGGTAGAGAACAGATATAAACACTGCACTTGGGAGGTGATCTGACGTCGGATCTGCGGGCGAACTATTGGTGTGGGTGGGTGATCAGATTGCCCGCAAGGGGCAGGTTAGGGGCTGATTGATGAGTGGCAGTGACAGGGGGTGATTGATGGGTGGCAGTGCCAGGGGGTGATTGATGGGTGGCAGTGACAGGGGGTGATTGATGGGTGATTGACAGGTGATTGACAGGTGATCAGTGGCTTATTACAGGGAAGAACAGATGTAACTAATGCACTGGCGAATTGATAAGGGGGGGTCTGAGGGCAATCTGAGCGTGTAGGCGGGTGATTGGGTGCCTGCAAGGGGCAGATTAGGGTCTGATCTGATGGGTAACAGTGACAGGTGGTGATAGGTGGTGATTGATGGGTGATTGATGGGTAATTAGTGGGTGTTTAGGGTAGATAACAGATGTAAACACTGCACTTGGGAGGTGATCTGACGTCGGATCTGCGGGCGATCTATTGGTGTGGGTGGGTGATCAGATTGCCCGCAAGGGGCAGGTTAGGGGCTGATTGATGGGTGGCAGTGACAGGGGGTGATTGATGGGTGATTGACATGTGATCAGGGGGATAGATGCATACAGTACACAGGGGGGGGGGGGGGGGGTCTGGGGGGGGGGGGGGGGGTCTGGGGAGAATCTGAGCGGTGGGGGGTGATCAGGAGGGGGCAGGGGGCAGGGGGGGGGGATAAAAAAAATAGCATTTACAGATAGTGACAGGGAGTGATTGATGGGTGATTAGGGGGGTGATTGGGTGCAAACAGGGGTCTGGGGGTTGGGCAGGGGGGGGGTCTGAGGGGTGCTGTGGGCGATCTGGGGCAGGGGGGGAGAAATCAGTGTGCTTGGGTGCGACATAGGGTGGCTGCAGCCTGCCCTGGTGGTCCCTCGGACATTGGGACCACCAGGGCAGGAGGCAGCCTGTATAATACACTTTGTAAACATTACAAAGTGTATTATACACTTTGTATGCGGCGATCGCGGGGTTAACATCCCGCCGGCGCTTCCGTATGGCCGGCGGGATGTTGCGGCGGGTGAGCGGTGACAGGCGCCGGCGGAGGATCGCGTCACGGATGACGCGATCGCTCCGCCCATGCCCTTACAAGGACCGCCGCCTCTGTGGGTGAGCTGGTTCTTGCGAGCTCCACTTCCCGGCCGCCCCTGTGCGTTAGGCGGTCGGGAAGTGGTTAAAGTGAATGTTTACCGGATTAAAAAAGAAAAAGTCAGATACTGACCTAAGGAGAGGGAAGGCTCGGTCCTAATGAGCCTTCCCCCTCCTCTCCCGGTGCCCGTTCCCGTGCAGGATCCCCCGTGGCAGTATTCGACCAGTTCGGTCAAATACTGCCACTTCCGCATGCCTTCGGGAGCTTTCGGAAGCCTTCGGGAGCACTCGGGCTCCCGATGACGCAGCCGCTCCATACTACGCATGCGCGAGTGCCCTCTATGACGCACTCGCGCATGCGTAGTATGGAGCAGCCCGTCTTCGGAAGCCCGAGTGCTCCCGAAGACCTTCGAAGTCCCTGCGGCGGCGGACGCGAACGGGGGAGCCAGCGCAGCACCGAGGGCACCGGGAGAGGAGAGGGAAGGCTCATTAGGACCGAGCCTTCCCTCTCCTTAGGTGAGTATCTGACTTTTTCTTTTTTAATCCGGTACCCATTGGCTTTAAGGACCAGAGACTGCTGGGTACAGCAAAGCGGCACAAAATGGCGCTTACCGACGAATCTCCGCGCAGCCCTGCCGCTCTCACATCGCCGCAGGTTTCTCTCTCAGCCGTCTCTATGACAGCAGAGCGATGTGCACTGGTCAGGAGCCGCTTTCATTGGCTCCTGACCCTCTCAATCAATGTAAGCCAATGGGATTTGCATTACAGTCATGACAAGGTCAGGAGCCAATGAAAATGGCTCCTGACTGACGGCAGAGCTCTGTGAGCCGGAGTCAGAGATGGTAGAGTGAGTGTATTGCAGCGGCGATTGTTGAAATCTACGTTCTGTCAGATCTGCGCTACCACATGCAGGATGTAGATGTCAACTGAGTCAGTCCAGAAACAGTTCGGAAACATGGCCTCATAGCGAGATTTCATAGGATCTGATGGCTATGAGAACTGTACAGCTACTTTCCAGTCATACAGCATCTAGATGCACAGACATATGTCACCTCACCACGAACATTTAAAAAGATCGCCCAAACTACCTCATGTGTCTCCATTCCCCAATTCACCTAATTTGCACCTCATCCATCCCTTCCCATGCAGAAAAGCACAGTCTATACCACACTGAACACTACACACGTCACATTAACCACTTGAGGACTGCGGTGTTGACCCCCCCTAGTGACCAGGACATTTATTACTAAAATGGCCACTGTAGCTTTAAGGCCAAGCTGCAAGGCCGAACCACTCAGCACACAAGTGATTTCCCTCCCCCCTTTTCTCCCCGCAAACAGAGCTCTCTGTTGGTGGGGTCTGATCGCCCCCCAGATGTTTGTTTTTTGTTTTTTAAATTTTTTTTTTAAATAAAATGTGCTATTTTTTTTAATTTGTATTATATCCCCCCCTCCCCCGGCCAGCCAATCACTGCAATCGGCTGTGATAGGCTTCAGCCTATCACAGCGGATGACTTCTGAGTCCCCCAGGGGGACAGCCGTGTCACACGGCTGTCCCCAGTACAGCGCTGTTGCAGATCGCAGCGCTGTACAAGGTAATTAGATGCTCAGAGACTGAAGGCGGGGCGGAGCTCGACCCCCCAAGCAGAACATGCGCGCGCATCTTGCGTGCGATCTCCTGCTAGCCCCATAGACGGCCGTTCACGCCGATGGGCGTGGAGCGTTCCTGGGGCTGCCGCACTGCTCACGCCAATTGGCGTGGAGCAGTCGGCAAGAGGTTAATATACTGTGCATATGTAATCAGTCAATACTCACGATTCTTGTTTCCTCCGATTTCTGCATTAACCACACACAATACACTGAAAACATTTTTTTTCTACAGCAATTCGGTAAAAATGTTCAGTTGTACAGAAAAATGTAAAGATTTAGGTTTTGTTTTGTTTTTTCAACTTTCTTTTTATTTACAAATTTTAGAAAGAAACAGAACAGAAAAAGAACATCCTCTATAAGAATAGGCAACTGTCCCTGCGTAGCTAAGTGTAGCTGGGTCTGTGCTTTTTGCTACTGCACATGTGCGCAGCACGGACCCAGCCTCGCACAGGGAGGAGAAGAGGGACGCAGCCAGGCGGCGTGCGGTGGCTGCGCACATGCGACGGGCGGGAGTGCAGAAGCTTCCTCTTCCTTTCTGTCTCCAATGCTGCCCAAGTCTATAGCCGCCAGCCACAATGCAAACGTGCACAGAGAGCAAGGTGGCTGCTGCAGAGGACGCTGACAGCAGAGTACCGCGGCCAGGCACTTGCCTGATCTCTTTGCATTGCAGCATTTGCAAGCTTGCAAATGCTGCAATGCAAAGAGATCAGGCAAGTGCACGTTTAGCCCGCTGCTTTGGTGCCCTTGTTCCTGTGGTGCCCTAAGGCCATGGCCTAGGCATAAATCCGGCTCTAATCATACCATATTTCATGAGAAAGTGTTCACATGTGCAGGTCATATTACATCCAAAATAGGGTAGTTGACAATAAGGGCCCTTATTCAATTCACTTTTTTTCCTACCTTTTCTCCTTGGAGATATTCTTATTATCTTCTGTAACCTTTTTGAAAAAACTGTAAAAATTATAATTCTGAGGCCCATATGCCTAATTCATAGGCCCATTCACTTTTCTCCTGAGTTTTCTCGTAGGCGATATTTAATATTATTGAAACCATCAGCAAGCAAGAAAATGCTCAAAATAATTTTGATAGTATCTTTTTTTACCAACTTTTGTGTACTTTTTCAATTATAAAATGCTGAAAAGTTAATTTAAAGAGCATTATGAAAATATCACATCGGAGAAAACTTGAGAGCAAAAGTGAATTGAATATTTATTTATTGTATTTATAAAGCGGCAACATATTACGCAGCGCTGTAAGGGCCCATGCAATTTCTCTTATGTTTTCTCCTAGGTGATCATTTTTTCCCTTCTCTTTAAAATAACCTTTCAGCATTTTGTAATTGAAAAAAAATAGCAAAAAGTAGGTGACAAAGTAAATTATGTTGAATATTTTCTTGTTTGCTGGCGACTTAAAATCCTTTTTATTGACAAGGTATGAACTTATCAACTAGGACAGTTATCTGCAAACTTGGCTCTCCAGCTGTTAAGGAACTACAAGTCCCACAATACATTTGCCTTTATGAATCTGTGGCTGTAAGACTCCTGCAATGCATTGTGGGACTTGTAGTTCCTTAAGTTTGCAGATCACTGGACTAGGAGAAAATGAAGGAGAAAAATAGTTAATTGCATATGGGCCCAGGAGTCTGTGCCGCCAATGACTCATCAGCAGGAATAATTATTTTTCCTTAGAAAAAAGGGACACATGAACTTTCCGAAACATTTGATTACCAATTCGTAGTTCAATAAATCTATCTGCATGTAATTGGTGTACCGACATCCAATCCTTTACTTGTCACATTAAATAATCACCGATGATCAACATCTGATCTGTGTGGCTCTTTACTGTATCGTTAGCAAGACCAAATTATGTACACAGGCAAGACAAGCAGTGAAGAAGTAATTATGTGCTGCTGACACATGTAAACAATGGGGTTCTTGAGGTTTATAATATTTCCTTATAAAGGCAAACTCATTTAAACAAATTTGCATCCGTGATCAGCAGTGGCATGTGTAAAAATGGCATTTACCCAGAAGTCCGTTCTCCACATGGCGAGGTTTATTCTCAGCATGTTTATCCACATTAGCTTTAGAGAAAGGCAACCTTGAATTCACAGTCCTCCGTGGGTCAACAAAGAATTTCAAGCAAAGTTATAAGTGAAGGGTTTTTTAAAACATATTTTTTAAAAGAACTCCAATCACAGTTACAGTAACCCAGGTTTGGCCCCGACAGTCGATAAATTACACCCTACAGTAACAGTAACACTGACACACAGAAAAACAACGTCAAATCGCGGAGATGAGTGGTCAGGCACAGCGCGGGCTGATAGACTCCATATGCTTTATTTAAACAAGAGTTTAACTCTGCCGAGAAGAACCTGACGGCTGACATAACAAATGGATCACACTTCAGTAATCCGGTGCTGCAGATACTGGGAAAATAACACGGATCAAAGCGGAATTTAACCCAGTCGGGCAAGCTGCGTTCCACCCGATCGACCTTGTGATGGACGACGCATCAGGGCCTGGAGAGGAAGTCACCGCTTCACAAACAGCCCAGAGACCTTCTGAAGTTATTCCTAGCCTTCTCCTTGTTTAGAAGAAGTTTATCAGGCATGATATGCGTTCACACGGCTTTAACCAGTTCACCTCCAAGTGGTTTTTACCCTAACGGACCAGAGCAAATTTCACCTGTCAGTGCTCCTCCCTTTTATTCCCTAATAACTTTATTACTACTTATCACAACAAAATGATCTATACCTCGTTTTTTTTCGCCACCAATTAGGCTTTCTGTGAATAGTACATTTTGCAAATCATTTTTTTATTCTAAATGTGTTTTAAAGCGAAAAATAAGAAAATAATGGAAAAAAATTCATTAGTTCTCAGTTTTCGGCCATTATAGTTTTAAAATTAAACGTTCTCCTGTGGTTAAAACGGACACATTTTGTTTGCCCAGTTGTCCCGATTATTAAACTGTTTAAATTATGTCTCTATCACAATGTATGGCGACAATATATTATGTGGAAATATAGGTGCTATTTTTCTGTTTTATCCGGTCCATAATTACAAGCCCCTATGTAGTAAATTTATAGTAATATTCCCTAATAAAATATAAAAGCCGAGTCCCTAAATTACTTATGTATTTTTTTTTTTAAACTTATTTTTTTACAAGTGTTTTTTTTGGGTGGAGGGGGAGGGCTTTGGAAGTATAAGTTATTTATTCTATTAATATTGTATATAAGTGTATGTGTATGTATGTGCCTGTATATGTAATTTTACCTTTTAGCCACACATTTCCATTTAATAGGAAGGGTTCACTTTTTTTTTTTTTTTACATTTGGTTACATTGTGACAGCTTCCTGTGTTATGAATGGACGCAGCCGCTGTTCGCGGTCACGTCCATTCATTCCAGGCATTGCGATTGTTCCCCAATCACGAAACGTGGTGATCCGACGGTAAACGGCGGCGGGAGAGAGCGACTTATTAAAATGTCCTGTTGCCGTTAACAGGGTAAAACAGTACGTTTTAATAAGTCATATTGCCGTTAATAGGTTAAATGACTCTTTTGCACCAAGAACAAAGATAACTCTGAAGCTTCGTACACACGCTATAGGTCGGGGCCGTCTGTGCCCAGAATCTAGCATGTACAGTCCTGATGTGACATAGTCAAGGCTCATACCCACCAGAAGATTTTTACATTGATAGCGATGAACAACCTTTGCGTGATATTGTCTACCGGTAACATCGTTTAATGAAAGTTCATTAAACGATGTTCAATGATGGCCGATGACATGCGTTATCGTTCACTTTGAAAGACCGTCATGATGGATCCAGTCGTGGACGGTCAATTCAAACTCCATTGACCCCCACGCCAATTACCGCAATTGTTCAACATCGCGTTCGTGTCCGTCGTTTGTTCCCAAGGTATGCAACTGCAAAAGATGGATCGGAGAATAATCGTTCGCCGCATCTTCCGCGGTCTTTGTGGTGGGTATTCAGCATTACAGAGGGATACCTAAAGAGCTCATGGTGACCCAGAACCAATAGGAAAGTATAAAGGGCTAAAAGAGTTCAAAAAGCCCTCTATTAAAAAGCAATGCTAAATGTACGGTAAGTTTGTCTGCCTAAAACAGAAGGTACATGTGATAATTCAGCTGTGCGAAACAGGGATTTCCCATGATGCATCACTTAATATGCAAATTATCTCTTTATGCCCCTCAAAGCAAAGCTGCACAGCCAGAACCACTGGTGTATCATGATGATGGACTACCAAGTTTCTGTATGTCTCAGGACTTTGAACTGATGCACCGGAGGTCTCTGCAGTGACAAAGGAGCTCTGGATTAAGCCTCATATACAGAGGCACAGATGTCTCACAAGAGACAAAAAAAAACAAACAAAAAACCGCAGCGACAGTTCGTCGCCAGGTCCCTCTGTGCAGCAGCCGTACACACAGCGCACAGAGGGACAGAGATGCGGCGGAAGCTGTCGCTGAAGGTTCCTCCCCCCCCCCCGCTGGAAGCTCCGTTCATGGAGTATGGGTTGCTGACAGTTGCGGTGAAGTTGCGGCGACTGGCCACGTCAATCGCCTGGCGACAGCTCTGACTGGCAATGGTTCGTGGCGTGCGCCTCATACACACGGGGGACCTGTCGCCACAACATGCGCGTGCCAGGTGTTTGTGGCAACAGTTGTGCCCCGTGTGTATGAGCCTTAAGCCTGTTAACCTTTTCCAAGTCCATGTGGATCAAGCTTCTATTATTGCTATAAACAACACTTGTCCAAAGGTCCTCAGATTCCCCAGCAGTGACCTGTCCCCAGAAGGTCAGGAGTGACTCTTCACAGCAGACTATTGAAGTCTGCTCCGAAATGAGAACCAAACATTGCAAGGCCTAGCAAGAAGAGCAGGCGCTACCTAATTTGGGGATCTTGAAATGTGTGATACCGATGGGGAGAATCACATGGACAGAGCTGAACCCTGCAATGTGCATTTCCCAGCTGACGTGCTTATGTACCGTCCAATGAGAAGGAACCATACACATCTATCTGCATAGCCATCTGTAAACCTTGTCACTTTCATATATACAGTATATGGGACTTGATGGACACAGTCTAGTGCATGAGGATTACTGTAAGGCTCTTTTCTCATTTAGAATGGAGAAAAACGGCGTGTTCGGAGTGGAATAGACCAGTTAAGTGTCTGGTCTGCTCCATTTTCTCCTCCCGTTGGCATCTGCAGCAGGCGCGTTTCCAAGGCTATAATTATTAGGTAATTCCGGGGAGAGTTGATCCAGGGATTTATCTGCCATCTGGAGTCTGGAAGAATTTTTTCTCTTTAACCTCCTCAGCGGTATGGACGACTATATATGTCCATCACCGCCGGAGGTCGCCGCTCAGGCCCTGCTGGCCGATTTTTGTGAAATAAAAAGCAGCACACGCAGCCGGCACTTTGCCAGCCGCGTGTGCTGCCTGATCGCCGCCACTCTGCGGCGATCCGCCGCGAGCAGCGGCGAAAGAGGGTCCCCCCAGCCGCCCGAGCCCTGCGCAGCCGGAACAAAAGTTCCGGCCAGTGCTAAGGGCTAGATCGGAGGCGGCTGACGTCAGGACGTCGGCTGACGTCCAGGACATCACTCCGCTCGTCGCTATGGCGACGATGTAAGCAAAACAAGGAAGGCTGCTCATTGCGGCCTTCCTTGTTTATTCTGGTCGCCGGGTGCGATTAGAATGACGCTTCCGGAGCGCCCTCTAGTGGGCTTTCATGCAGCCAACTTTCAGTTGGCTGCATGAAACAGTTTTTTTTTTATTTAAAAAAAACCCTCCCGCAGCCGCCCTGGCGATCTTAATAGAACGCCAGGGAGGTTAAAGGCTACTTGGCCAAGGCCTTAAAAGGCTTTTCAACTTGCCATGGATCAACTGGGAACGTGCAGCTTCAGGATGGTTTGTTTGGGGGTTTTCTGTTTGTTTTTATTTTCCTTTTTGGTTGTTTTTCCGCCTGAAAATGCAACAGCAGGTTGGGCCGTTGCATGGAAGCTGACCCTATTTTTAAAATAGGACCCCCTTCCTGCGTTTTGCTTCACTGCAGAAAACGTACTGACTGGGTACGTTTCCTGCTCAAGTGGGAACAGAGCCTTATCTATAATCCCAACATTAAATTAAGAGCAGTGTATATTAAATCTCTCTTTATAAGGTTTACTCATGATTATTCTCTTATTATGTGTTTTAACCCATGATTTATCTCTCATTAGCTGTTTTTCTCTTGATTCATCTCTGCGCACAGCAATATTATCGATACTAACGTTAGCAGAGTACTGCAAGTTGTGCAATTAGCATAACCCGCTGTAGAGGGGTAACACAAGCGCTGCTATGGTAACCTGCATTAAGAATGTATGGTAATGCAATTTACCATCAATGTACTGCGGGTCACACAAATTGTGTAACGTAGGGTACTCTGCTGGAAATAGTACTGTGCACAGCAATATAACCGGTGGTATGGGAGTCTGGCCCCCTTGACTAATAAAAACTGCAACATATTTATAAATCTCAACAACACTATGGACTTAACTGCTAAGATGCAATAATAGAACAGCTAAGCTCCTGGTTTAGGCATCTCCTAACCAATGACACCAGGTTTGCAATTACCTGGAAAACCATTTTTAGGCTTTCACGTTGAAGTTTAAAGAGGAACTTTAGTGAAAATAACATAATGAATACAATCGCTTATTGCTTACAATATTCATTTATAAATTTAGTCAGTGTTTGTCCATTGTAAAATCTTTCCTCTCCCTGATTTACATTCTGAAGTGTATCACTGATGGTGACATCTTTAGTTCTGCCCGATAATCTGTACGGAATGCTCGTTACTTAGAGATCTATGCACAGAGGGAGATGGTGCTTGCTGGCAGGGCTGTAGAGTCAGTACAAAAATCATCCGACTCCAACTCCGACGTTTAGGAAACCACCGACTCAGACTCCAGCTACCCAAAATTGCTCCTACGCCGACTCCTCGACTCCGACTCCTCAGTTTAATTTTTACCAGGGTTGTGGATTTGGTACAAAAATCACCCGACTCCAACTCCTTCGTTTATGAAACCACCGACTCCAACTCCAGCTACCCAAAATTGGCCAGACTCCACAGCCCTGCTTGCTTGGCAGATGGAAAAAGCCATTATTTCCTACAATGCAACGAGGTTCACAGATAGCAAACTGTCAGGACCATGGTCATGACATCACACTGTGGGAGGGGTTTCATCATTTTTTCCTTGAGAAAAGCTATTTCCTTGATGCGCTTTGAGTCCTATGGGAGAAAAGCGCTTTACAAATGTTATTGTATTTTATCATAAAACTGCCATACAGACGCCCCGATGATCTATTCGAGAAAAGGTAAAGGTTTCTAGTGGGAAAGGGGTTATCAGCTACTGATTGAGATGAAGTTCAATTCTGGGTTAAAGCTCCTCTTTAAAGAGGAACTCCAGTGAAAATAATGTAATAAAAAAGTGCTTCATTTTTACAATAATTATGTATAAATGATTTAGTCAGTGTTTGCTCATTGTAAAATCTTTCCTCTCCCAGATTCACATTCTGACATGTATTACATGGTGACATTTTTACTGTGGGCAGGTTATGTAGCTGCTCCTAGCTGTTTTGGCTGTTAAAGACAGCTGTAAACAGCTAATTCCTGTCTGTGAACATTGTTACATTGTGGCAGTTTGCCCAGAGTACCGCGGTACTCAGAGCTTCTTGTGGGAGGGGTTTCACCACAATATCAGTCATACAGCGCCCCCTGATGGTCTGTTTGTGAAATGCAACAGATTTGTCATGTAAAAGGGGGTATCAGCTACTGATTGGGATAAAGTTAAATTCTTGGTCGGAGTTTCTCTTTAAGTGAACATCGGGTTACTTTAAGAGCAGAAAATCAGATTCTTACAACGGTTTTCTTGTTGTTGTTTTTTGAAAATAAAAAAAAAATTGACATTCACATACTTTAGCTGTATATTTAGCCATCTAACTAGAGGTCCATTTTCCTACCACATAAATTCTTTGCTTAACAGCTTCACTGCAGCGTCCCCTCGGTATAATTTTAGCTGAATAAACGAAGCAGCAGTGAGATATAACTTTGCAGTACAAACAGCCGTTGTACAAACAATCAGTGGCCGCATTTCCATTCTGCCCCATGCAGCTGCCCTCCTATCTGATCCCAGCGTGTGGGTCGGAGTTCAGCCCCCCCATCAGTCTCTCTCCTCTTCCAGTTCACAGCCACAGAGGAGGCTGAATGGAGACAGTGTGGAGCACAGCAGAGCCCTGGCTGCATGCTGCTCGCCCAGCGACGGGGCTGCCTGCTCCTCCTGCATACGAGATGTTTTGGAAAGAGGGGATCCAATGTCAGAGCTGCAGCTTTTATGAAAGCCAGATGTGGGGGGGGGGGGGGGGGTGGAGCGGGCTGAGGTGACTACACCAGAGGATTCACCAGGAATAGGCTGAGAACAGGATGTCATGTCTCTGACAACCAAAATATGACTTCCTTCTCTTGGAATTGTCTTGTCTTGTAGAGATCCAGCTACCAAGGTGGAAAAATGTATTAGCATGCCAGATGGAGCACCAACATATGTGCTACATGCTACAAAACCATTAAAGAGGAACTGTAGTGAAAATAACATAATGAATAAAATTGCTTACTATGTATACTTGCGTATAAGCCTAATTTTTCAGCACAAAAAAAAAAATGTGCTGAAAAGTTACCCCCTCAACTTGTATGCGAGTCAGTTGAGCAAAATGGATGGTGGAGCCGGTTGTATTACTGGCAGAGGAGCGTAAGGATCGTGCACTAGTGATCCTGCTCTTACCAGCTTCAGCCCTGCTGTGTCTGTGCCCTCCATCCCCTGCAACATGGTGTGCAGATTGTGCTGCTCAAGACTACCTGTGTCCCCTGGCCTGTGAAGCAGAGCGTGAAAACAACATATCAGCGGTGCAATGATCGGGGATTCTTCCTGTGTGGTATTCAAAGCCTCATATCTATGACCCTATCTAGTGGCGTCTTGAGACACAACTATCATTCTTGTGGCACATCTGGCTATGGGAAGGGGTGCTGACTTGTACTGGGGGCACATCTGGCTACTGTGAAGAGGCTATACTGGGGAGGGGGCTTAAACACGAGTCAATCACTTTTTCCTGGTTTCTGAGGGAAACGTGGGTACCTTGGCTTATACGCGGGTCGGCTTATATGCGAGTATATACTTTTTTTTTTTTACAATAATCATTTACAGATTATTTAGAGTTTGCCCATTGTAAAATCTTTCCTCTCCCTGATTTACGTTCTGAAATTTGTCACTGGTGGTGACCTCTTTAGTTCGCCCAGGTGATCTATAAGGAATATTCGTTACTAAGATTTCTATGCACAGAGGGAAATATTGCTTGCTTAACAGTTGGAAAAAGCAGTTACTTCCAACAATGCAACTAGGTTCATAGGCAGCAAACTGTCAGGACCATTCTCATGACATCACACTGTGGGAGGGGTTTCACCACAATATCAGCCATACAGACCCCCCTGGAGATCTAATAGAGAAAAGGTAAGGATTTCTGGTGGAAAATGGATTTCAGCAACTGATTGGAATAAAGTTCAATCCTTGGTTAAAGTTCCTCTGAGGAGCTGAAGTGAACATAATGTAATTGCTTATTTTTTAACAATATTATTTAAATATAATTTAGTCAGCATTTGCCCATTGTAAAATATTTCTTCACCCTGACGTACCTGTGACATTTCACAGGTGGAAACCTCTTTAGTTCTGGTAGTTTAGTTATTGACATTTAAATCCCTGAATAATTTAGGCCCTGGATACATGAAAGATATGTTGCAGCTGCGTAGCAATCCCTGCATTCTCAGATCAACAGGTTCTAATAATCTAGTCATACCCAGAGTCCACTTGGAAACTTTTGGTCCCAGAGCCTTCTGTCATGCTGCCCCTACATTTTGGAACTCCTTACCTCAACAGATCAGGACAGCTCCATCCCTGGACGTGTTTAACCACCCTGGCGTTCTGATAAGATCGCCAGGGAGGCTGCGGGAGGGTTTTTTTTAAATTAAAAAAAACTATTTCATGCAGCCAACTGAAAGTTGGCTGCATGAAAGCCCACTAGAGGGTGCTCCGGAGGCGTTCTTCCGATCGCCTCCGGCGCCCATAATAAACAAGGAAGGCCGCAATGAGCGGCCTTCCTTGTTTTGCTTACACCGTCGCCATAGCGACGAGCGGAGTGACGTCATGGACGTCAGCCGACGTCCTGACGTCAGCCGCCTCCGATCCAGCCCTTAGCGCTGGCCGGAACTATTTGTTCCGGCTGCGCAGGGCTCAGGCGGCTGGGGGGACCCTCTTTCGCCGCTGCTCGCGGCGGATCGCCGCAGAGCGGCGGCGATCGGGCAGCACACGCGGCTGGCAAAGTGCCGGCTGCGTGTGCTGCTCTTTATTTGGTGCAAATCGGCCCAGCAGGGCCTGAGCGGCAGCCTCTGGCGGTAATGGACGAGCTGAGCTCGTCCATACCGCCAGGATGGTTAAATCCAGACTGAAAACCCACCTGTTCAGTTTGGCATTTGCAGAAATATAACTTTTGTTGTGTGAATACTTCATCCTACTAATTACTGAATCTGAGAGAGCCTAAGCGCTTTGAGTCCTATGGGAGAAAAGCGCTATAGAAATGTTATTGTATTGTATAGAAATGTTATTGTATTGTATTACTGAGAGTTCTGAGCCCAGTACAAGCTATACCTGGTCTCCCAGAATGCTCTGGGAGGAGAATTCCGCATAGCTAATCAGCCTAGGCTAACTATTACTGGGAAGGCAGGGCTACATTCAATTTTACAGCAATATTTACTGTATCTATTGAAAACTAGGATAATTACCTTAAAAAATTACCTTAAAAGTGTGTATCTTGAATCATTTTCTGCGTTCTACTATATGTCACTACTGCATTCTCCTATATTTCACTACAGTGCCTCTTTAAAGTGACAGTGTGCTTAAAATAACTTGAAATGAGGCTCCAATCAATATTGCATTGTACTTGTATTGTTCATTCTTTTGTACTAGCCTATAACTAGAAAAAAAAATTAATAAGTGCATGTGGCCCACTGGATCATGGAACAGTTATAACACTGGTTGTTATGGAAAGGTTACTGGCCCTCACTTTAGCGACAATATTAGGACCAAGCAGTGGCGCCTGACAGAACAGTTCCTGCCAGAAAAACAATGCCTGGTTATATAATGCCGGCACAAAAGTTATTCCTGGCATGGGGCTTTAGCTACGTCAGTGCCCAAACTACACACCTGGTGCCAATAAACAAACTGAGCCTGATGCAATGGTCAGATTCGCCAGCATGAAACGCAGGTGAGTCCGATAATGAGGCAACGATAGCGCCTGATTCAATTGCACTCAGCCCTATGCAGGGTGCTAAAAAAAAAACTCCATTGGGCAATCTAATCACCCAGCGAGCTCTTTACACCCTAACCAATTGCACTTTTCCTGCTGCCAGGAAGCTACAACCTACCCCTGCACGGTTTTGGGGTACCCGAACCTGAGCAGCAAATTGGGAACCCACGCTGCAGATCTCTTGTCCTCTGTGTGGGACTATGCTCCAGAATCTCGTATCCTTCTTCCCAAGAATTACCCTTCCCAAACAAACCCAAGAGGCAAAGAATATGGCTTTGGCAGGTGGTAACACTTTGGCTCTATCTTCTCAGCAAGGAGTCCTTGGCCCAGAGTCCAGTAGTGCTCCAAATACCCACCAGGGTGGCTCACTGAGTGCTCTGTAAGTAGCTTCAGCTCTGCTTAACACCCATGCGCTCGGTTAGTGTTTCAGTTTATTTAGCAAGGCAGGAGATAAGTGCCCGTACGATCCAGCAAATGAGAACTAGATTTATTAAAATACATTTGCAATTAGGTGGTCAAATTTTAAGATTTTAACTTGGGTCATATCAAATTACAGCAAGGACTATCAAAACAGGAGTCACAAAGGTTTCTGCTGCAGGAATTTGTAGATCAAAATTTGAGGACAGTGGTGTAGTGGTTAGCGCTCTCGCCTTGCAGCTCTGCGTCCCCAGTTCGAATTCCAGCCAGGGCCCTATCTGCACAGAGTTTGTATCCTGTGTCAGCGTGGGTTTCCTCCGGGCACTCTGGTTTCCTCCCACCTCCCAAAAACATACGGATAGCCAACTGGCTTCCTCCTAAAAAATGGCCCTAGATTACATGGACATTACATTGCATAGACATATGACTATGGTAGGGATTAGATTGTGAGCCCCTCTGAGAGACAGTTAGTAACAGGACTATATATACTCTGTGGAAGATGTCAGCGCTATATAAATAATAATTATTATTATTATTTATTGTATTTATAAAGCGCCAACATTACGCAGTGCTGGACATTAATTTAGGTTACAGACAATATTTAGGGGTGACATACAGCAATATGACAATACGGGAATACAAGAAAACCAGATCACACAGCACAGTATGAGTACCAGGTAATGCTTAGTCAGTCACTGGAGGGGAGCATGGAGATTAGGCAAGTTAGGTTCACTCAGATGCATAGCATGGGTTCACAGTAATGGAGGTGCATGATCAGGTAGGACACAAAAGGAGGAGGACCCTGCCCAAAGGATTACAATCTAGAGGGAGAGGTAAGGACACGAGAGGTAGGGGACCAGAGTTCGGCTGTGGGTTTAGAGCACTTGTGAGGGGTGGTAGGCCAGAGTGAAAAGGTGAGTTTTAAGGGCCTTCTTGAAGGTGTTGAAGGAGGGGGCTGCCCTAATGGGTGGAGGTCGGGAGTTCCATAGTGTTGGGACTTATAGAACAGAATAACTGGAGTTTATTTAAATAAATAACAAGGAATAATAAAGGACTACAGAATGCTGCAGTTATAAGTAATTAAATGGTTTCTTGGTTTTAATCGTTACTTTTACATGCATTTTTTACTTTTATAGTTAAACACCTGCATTATAACGTGAAGTTGGCTGGCGAAATCCGGGTGAAATTTCCTTTCTTTTCAGAATGATATTGTGAAGAAAGAGTGGAAAAATGAAAGTCATAAATTGTCACATGCTGCGAGCTCTCTGGATATAAATTCAGCATTATTTTTCTACCGGTGAGCGGAGGGAACGGGCAACGCCAATTTAATGAGCCTGGGAACAATGTTGTTACGGCGGCCCGCTCATGTTACCTTCCAACCACTAATTCCCCAGACAAATAAATCACTAATATAAGGATGCTTAATAATGCTAATTAGGATTTATAGTGCCAACAAAGACTGCGGCTCTGTATAAAGCGCAACTGTGGTAAATATTATGTAATGAATAAAATTGCTTATTTTTTATAATATTCATTTATAAATTATTAACCTCCTTGCCGGTTATCCCGAGCTCAGCTCGGGGTAACCTGCGTAGGAGGATTTCTCAGGCCCCGCTGGGCCGATTTTCAAAAAAATATATTTTATTGCACGCAGCTAGCACTTTGCTAGCTGCATGCATATCTCGATCGCCGCCGATACCCGCCGCGCCGCCCCCCCCTCCAGACCCCTTGCACAGCCTGGCCAATCAGTACCAGGCAGCGCTGAGGGGTGGATCGGGATTCCCTCTGACGTCCATGACGTCGGTGACATCCATGACGTCATCCCGCCCTGTCGCCATGTTCTTAACGGGATTTCCTGCTTGCAAAGAGCTCCGGCGGCGATCGAAGTGGGTAGGGGGATGCCGCTTGTCAGCGGCTATCATGTAGCTAGCGCTAGGCTAGCTACATGAATAAAAAAAAAAAAAAAAAATTTTAAAAAAGTGCTGCGCCTCCCCCTTGCCGATATAATTGGAACGGCAAGGGGGTTAATGTGTACATTGTAAAAACTTTGATCACTCCGATTTACAGTCTGAAATGTATCCCAGGTGGCGACATCTTTAGTTCTGTCAGGTGATCTCTGTGGAATGTTTGTTTACTGCTTGGCAGCTGGAAACAGATGTTGCTTCCCACACTGCAACGAGGTTCACAGAAAGAAAACTGTGACATCACACTGTGGAAGGGGTTTCACAAGCAATACAGATATCTCTGATGATCTATTCGACAAAAGGTAAAGATTTCTCATGGGAAAGGTGGTATCGGCTACTGATTGGGATGAAGTTCAAACCTGGGTTAAAGTGGTACCCCAGCCAAAACCTTGACTTTAAAATAAAGTTCTGAAGATTGAGAAGAACCTCTGGTAAGGCTTTTGCTGTCTTGGCTTAGTGACAGGGTCAAAGACAACAGGAAATTCAACGTGAACACAAATGGAAAAAAAACACATTTTTAGTAGCATAGTATGTGTTTGAGTATCTGTGAGGTCTTTAAAGAGACTCTGTAACAACATTTTCAGCCTATCCTATAAGTTCCTACACCGGTTCTAATGTGGTCAGGCTTGCAGCAGCCTTTTCTAGTTGCACTGTCTCTGTAATAAATGTAATCTTCTTTCCTTTGTCAAGCCTTGTCGAGGCAAAGAGGAATGCACTGCTCTGCTGGGGATAGGGAGAAGTTATACACACCTCCTCCACGCCCCCTGCAGGCTCTGTATGTGTGCTGTGTGTATGAGTCAGACAAGGTCTCTGCTCACAGCCAGCGTCTCCAGGCTCAGGAGCCGTGGCCTTGTGAACAGCTGTGAGTGCAGAAAGATCAGTTCAGAGGTCAGAAAAGCAGCTAAGGCAACAAGTGGTGTAACAGTCCAGCAATCAAATCACGTTTGAGAGGAGCCTCAGCAAACAGGCACCTGCTCTGATGACGTATTTCCTGTTTGACGGCCATCTTTATTGTTTACAAAAACAATGAATAAAACAGTGATTTTAACACTAAGAAAGCAGCGGGGAGCAGCGAAAATGTCACAGAGGGGGCTAGGAGAAGACAACAAACAGGCTGGTACATCTATTTATGTAAGATTTTCACAGTACAGATTCTCTTTAAGTTTTGTCTAGATCAGCGTTTACTTCTTGTCCTTATTATAAGCAGCAAGTTTCCCAACATAGATACATGTAGCATTAAAAGCCCGACAGGTTATTTTAACTATCCAAAACTAAAGAAAAAAAAATCTGACTTAGGGCTGGTGCACACCAAGAAGTGCTAGCATAATCGCAAACGCTTAGCGCTTTTTGAAGTGATTTTCCTAGGCGATTCTAGACATGTGCCTAGCAATTTTCTAATCATGCCTAGCGATGTTTGGAGCGTTTTGGTGTAGTGTTTGTTATTTTTTGTTACAGTACAGCTGTAATTGAACAGCTTCTGTACCAAAAACGCTTGGAAAATCGCTCTGTTCTAGCGCTTTTCAGAGCGATTTTCCACTTTCCTATACTTAACATTGCAGAAATTTGCAAAAATGCTGCAGGACCCGCATTTGCGTAAAAAGCTCATCGCTCTGGTGTGCTCCATCTCATTCAAATTAGCCAAACGCTTTTCAAAGCGATGGCGTTTTTAAAAGCGCTCTTGGTGCGTACCAGCCCTTAAAGGGAACCTAAACTGAGAAGGATATGGATTTTTCCTTTTAAAATAATACCAGTTGCCTGACTCTCCTGCTGATCCTGTGTCTCTAATACTTTTAGCCACAGCCCCTCAACAAGCATTCAGATTAGGTGCTCTGACTGAAGTCAGACTGGATTAGCTGCATGCTTGTTTCAGGGTGTGATTCAGCCACTATTGCAGCCACAGAAATCAGCTGGACTGCCAGGCAACTGGTATTGTTTAACAGGAAACATCCATATCACTCTCAGTTAAGGTTCTCTTTAAAGCACATTATAAACAAAAAGAAAAAAGGTGCAATTCAAACCCATCACCATAAGGTGGCAGCTCTTATACGAATATGCTATTGTGTGCCATCACTGCAGGACATACATTTTCGTTAGACATTTACCCTGTTTCCCCCAAAATAAGCTCTACCATGACTTATTTTCCAGGATGCTCGAAATATGAGCCCTACTCCAAATATAAGCCTTAGTTACATTTCATAAAAGGGTAAATTTAAATAGTGCCCAGGCAGCTACGGTTTCGATGTAAAAAAATAAAATCAATTAGCAATAGAATGCAGGAGAACTGATAGACCCTTCACCACGGAAAGAAGACACCCCCAAAAGAATCACACTCAAAATACCCCACAAGACCCAAAACTATAAGGGTTGGCAGGTTACTGAATCTCAGATCTCATTCACATTAAAAAACGGTCCGTTCCCAGATCAGAAGGGAACGGATCGGAACGGTTGCAAATGGATCCAATGTTAATCTATGGATTCGTCCACATCCGTCAGAACGGATCCGTTCCGCACGATCCGCTAAACGGACAGCAAGTCTCCTCCTGCAGAAATTTTTCCAGACCGCTGAGCCCAGCGGAATGGAAACGGAAACTGAAGCTCTGCATTGGGGGCAATGAGAAAATGGAACGTTTCTTCACACTAGTGAAGAAATGGACCATTCTAAAGAGCAAAATCCACTTTAGGGGTGGGGGAAAACGGAACGGAAGCAGCTGAATGGCAACGGAGTGAAAATGGATCCGACCGATTGGTAATCAGATCCGTTTTCACGGATCCGTTTGCCACTAAACTGCCAGTGTGAACCGGGCCTTATGTATGTGGAAGAAGGAAAATGGAATTCAGAGTTATGGTGATGTTCCCAAATGTGATGACACGTCTATATTTCAATAAATGTTGATTTTTATTTTTTTCTTCATTTTTTTTGGTTCAAGAATAAATGCAGATTATTGTTCTTGGAAAAATGAGACATCCATTAAAATAAGCCCAAATACACCTTTTGCAGCAAAAGAGAAGAATACTCTAGGGAAACATGGTACATAAGGCTCTTGGCAGAAGCCAGGCACAATGTGCTCCTCTGACAGCCAAAACCTTCTGCTTCATGGACATTGAGGCATTTGCTAATGTTGCCCAACATGCATGGTGTTATAAGGCATGGCTTAACCCATAATACCCAGATAGGTCGTGGTGACCCAGAACCACTAGAATATTCAATAAAATGCCAAGTGCTCAATTGAACATGTCCGTTCTCTTTCCCGACCAGGTTTCTGCCTTCCTCTGTCATCAGTGGATGGCCCTGCTGGCGGTAGAAGGCTGAAACCTGGTCGGGAAGGAGAACAGTCATCTTCTAAACCTACAGTCTGGTAACAATTGAGCACTTGGCACTTTCCTAGATATTGTGCAATAGTGTTAATATGTTTTGATGCAAAGGGGTCGTGTGTGGATGGACCCACAATCTGAGTTTGATTTTGATCTGAGCTATCAGCCATACAAAAAAGACACATAAGTAGATAAATACTTGCTCTACTTACATACTTACATAACAATATGTATTGCACTGTTCACGTTTTGATTTTAGTGTGGCTATTTTGAAGCCAATACTGCTGTCATTTCCTCCCTTACACTCCTCTGCCTGATTGTGTATGCATTGCCCGCCCTCCTCTATAGAAAGTGCATTGTCTCAGCATGAGAAATATTGGCCAATTAGAGAGCGACAGAGGTGTGGGAGGGAAAAACAGGAGTGAAAGAGGATTCAGCCAATCGGGCTGCATTAGTTAAGTCTGAGGGGAAACAAAGAAGCAAAAAAAGGACATCCCAGCATGCCCTGCAACTGCCTTTGTGTGGCAATGTACCAAATAAGACTCAGGTGAACTGGGTAATGATCATTTATCAACAAGAAAAGTAATAGTGATTTAAACTTTTGAATTGCCTGGTTATCAGCCTCATTACTTGTTTACCAGATAAAAATAAAGAATTGATTTTTGATTTTATTCCCGATAGTTACTCTTTAAAGAGGAACAGTCACGAAAATCTTAAAATTTAAAAACACATACAAATAAGAAGTTAATTTCTTTGAGAGTAAAATGAGCCATAAATTACTTTTCTCCTATGTTGCTGTCACTTACAGTAGGTAGCAGAAATCTGACAGAACCAACAGGTTTTGGGTTAGTCCATCTCTTCATGGGGGATTCTCAGCATGGCCTTTATTCTTTATAAAGACATTCCATGAAAAAGATTTATACAAAGATGCTCCTAAGCTCCCTGCACACTTTTTTGGCAGTTGGACGGAGTAACTGCCATTCACTACCCTGAAAAACCCCCCATGAGGAGATGGGCTAGCCCAAAACCTATAGGGAATGTCAGATTTCTACTACTTACTGTAAGTGACGGCAACCTAGGAGAAAAGTAATTTATGGCTCATTTACTCTGGAAGAAATGCACTTCTTATTTGTATAGGTTTATATGTATTTTAAATGTTTACGATTTTCGCGACAGAGTTCCTTTAAGTCTTTTTAAGCAAAAAAGGAAAAAAACAATATATACCCCATTAATCTGAAAGAAGTCATTAATTCTGACAAGGGGCGTCACTCTTGCTCTTTAATTTGCAGCGTTAAACTGATCACTTCTGTCTTTGAAGACAATATGTGCAGATGGCTGAAGATTAATTCCTTGTCTCCTCAGACTCTTTCCAGCCACTGATGCCCCCAACCATCTCTCCAGACCCTACAAGAAAAACACAGGTGTTCACTCCCGCTGGCCTGCCGAAGCAGGAAATACCGGACTGATTAAACTTCAACACCACTCGCCAAGACAGATCTGCACTCTTTCCCTCTTTTCTCTTTTTTTTCTCTTAAACAAAAAAATAGAAAAAAATGGAACAAACGGATGTGAACTGCAACCAATCCCTAACCTCCCCTTCACGCGCATAGTTTTAGTTCAACAAAAATAAGCAAGTGAAACTTTATTGTTTATTAAAATGTAAAGGTAGGATGTTAGGATCGGAGCCTTTTGGGCTGAGTAAGAAAAGATGAAAAATGAAAAAAAATGTTAAATGTGACAATGCAACAGGATAAAAAAAGTTAAGGAACCACTATCACAAAAAGTTGTAAAATTTAAAATGCATGTGTAAACCTATGTAGAAAATGTACATTTGTCCCAGAGTAAAACGTACCACAAAAAAAACTCATGTTGCAGTTGTTTGTAGTATGCAGTAAAAATCTGACAGATTTTAGATTAGTCCATCTCCTTGTGGGGAATTCTTAAGCTGGCCATACACTGGCCCGATTTGCCGCCGTTTCGACAGCAGATTCGATCACTGGGATCGAATCTGCTGCCAATCGTTCATGCAACACGCCGAATTTCGATCCATTCCGTCCGATTCCGTCGATCGCGCCGTGCGGAAAATAACCGTCGATCGCCCGCGGGTAAAGAGCGCATCGCTAGCGGCGTTCGAGTGCCCGACGACGACGCAATAGAGCCACATACATTACCTGCTCCGCCGGCGCGAATCCCATGTCTCCGCTCTTCTTCTCCGTCTCCGTTCTGGTCTGGTCTCCGGCATGCTTCCCTTCTTCCTGTCCCGGCAGGAAGTTTAAACAGTAGAGGGTGCTCTACTGTTTAAACTTCCCCCAGACAGAAAGAAGGGAAGCATGCCGGAGACCAGAGCAGACCAGAGCGGAGAAGAAGAGCGGAGACCCGGGAGTCGCGCCGGCGGAGCAAGTAATGTATGCGGGATGGGGGGAAGCGGCGGCAGCACCACCACCGCCACAGATTGTGAACGGTTTCAGGCTGAAATCGGTTCACAATCGGTTTGCAGTAAAGGTAGCCATACGATCCCTCTCTGATCAGATTCGATCAGATAGGGAGCTGTCTGTTGGTCGAATCTGATGGCAAATCGACCAGTGTATGGCTACCTTTAGTATGTCTTTTTTTCTTTTTAAGAGTACTCCATGGAAAGGATCCATACAAAATTGCCGACCAGCCTCCCTACTCGATTGCACACAATTTTTTTTCCGTTAGACTGAGCAACTGCCGTTCAGTAACTGATTTTGAAAACAAACACGACCCTGAGAATCTCTTCATGGGGAGATGGACTAGTCCAAAACCTGTCAGATATTTTACAACCTATTACAAGTATCGACAACGTAGGAAAAAAAGCAATTTGCGGTGCATTTTACTCTGGAACTAATGTATATTTTATACATATTCATACATTGCATATTAAATTTTAACTTTTTTTGTGAAAGTGGTCCTTTAAAGAGGAACTGTAACGACAAAACGGCCCCTGGGGGGTACTCACCTCGGGTGGGGGAAGCCGCAGGATCCTAATGAGGCTTCCCACGCCGTCCTGCGTCCCTCGGGGGTCTCGCTGTAGCCCTCCGTACAGCAGTGACGCAATATTTACCTTCCTGGCTCCTGCGCAGGCGCTCTGATGGCTGTCGGCGCCGAAGTAGGCGGAAATACCCGATCGCCGTCGGGTCTGCTCTACTGCGCAGGCGCAAGTTTCCGGCGCCTGCTCAGTAGAGCGGACCCGACGGAGATCGGGTATTTCCGTCTATTTCCGTGCCGAAAGTTGCCACAGCGCCCCCGCTGGAGCCAGCAAAGGTAAATATTGAACTGACAGTCGGCACAGTCGCCGGCTGTTCGGAGGGCTGCGGCGAGACCCCCGTGGGACAGAGGACGGCGTGGGAAGCCTCATTAGGATCCCGAGGCTTCCCCCACCCGAGGTGAGTACCCCCCAGGGGATGTTTTTCATGTTACAGAGTCTCTTTAAATACAAAAGATTAAAAAATATATATTAACCTTTTTCAAATGCTTTATTGTTTTTCTTGTTAGAGTAAGGGCCCTTTTCCACTAAAAATCAAGACTGCAAACATACTGCAATACAATCGTAATTTTCCTATTTTACACCACACAATTTTCTGTGCAATTCTTGTGCGACTGACTGCTTTTCACAGAGTGATTGAGTCCTTCAGAGGATTCATACAAAGTATTTTTTCGTCATTTTTTGCATTCTCTGATTGGATAAATACTTCAGAGTTGATTCAGAAGTATTGGACGAATCAGAGAATGCAGAATTCTACCGCGGTAATCGGAATACCAAGGAAATTGTAGGTCAATCACAGGATTCAGGAATACTTTTTTTGTGATTGGTTTAAAATGTCCGCGGTACAGTAATCCGTTTTTCGCAAAAAAATTCTGCGTTCTCTGATTGGTCGAATACTTCAGAGTTCTCTTATTGAGCTAAAATCTTGTGGCAAGCAGATTTCCGCAGAAATTTTAATTCTGCGGATTTCGAATGAGTATCCTTACAAAGGATCCATCGATAAAGTTGGTTTTTAAATTCGGCAAACACCCAAATACTCTCAATTGCCGCTGTTCAGCACCGAACAAGCAGACAGGGTCAAGAAGAGTTCACTGTTTTGCGTCACGTTGCATTTCATTCCAGTGTTCAGTTTTGGCTATGCCGAATTCGAGCACCAGCACTATCTGTCAACAGGTCTGTTTTCTGATCCATAAAACTGAGGAAATTGCCTGTTTTCCAACTCAAGTGTGAACCAAGCCTCAGTCTTTTAAAATGCACTGAATGATCAATAAGGGTTACTCAGCAGGTAGAAGCCTTAAAGTAAACCTGAAGCAGAAATAAACTTATGAGTTAAGGAATTGTATGTGTAGTACAGCTAAGAAATAGAACATTAACCATTTTCCCCACCACTACAGTATATCTACGTCAGCTGTGGCAACCTCCAAGCCACAGCCACGTAGATATACTGACCTGCTTGCAGCTCTGTTGTGCACGATCGGAAGCGCTTTAGAGCGCACCCCCCGGCACTGTCAGCTGCCTTACTAATTGGCAAAAGGAAACATGTTCCCTTGTAGCCAATTAGTGACCCCCCGCGGATGAACGATCACCGCTGTAACAAACAGCGTGATCCTTCATCTCTCCCCCTCCGTGGTCGGAATGTAAAAAAAATGCCCCTGCAAGTTGAAAATCTCACCTGAACTGGTTCCTGCGATCATCCTGCAGCTCCAGCCTCCATTCACTGCTCTTCACTCAGCCCTGTGACGCTGAATATCCGGGTCCCGGCTTGATGACGTCATCAAGCCGGGACCCGGTGTTCGGTATCACAGGGCTGAGTTGAAGTGCGGTGAATGTAGGCTGGAGCTGCAGGATGATCGCAAGAACCAGTTGAAGTGAGATATTCTACTTGCAGAGGCATTTTTTTAACAATCTGGCTACGGGGGGGGGGGGGCATAGTGGTAAGGGGGGGGGGCACATCTGGCTGCCCATAACAGAGGGTGGGTGTTCTAAATCTGGAGGGGGTTGAAATGATTATTGGGGCCCATCAGGGTAACGGGGTGGGGAATTTCATAATGGGGGGCACATCTGATGGTCCTGAGGGACATAACTGGGGGCACATATGGCAATAATGAAGGGGTGCTAATCCTGGGGGCACATCTGGCTATAATGGGGAACACTGATCTTGGGGACACATATGGCTATAATGAGGGGTGCTTTATTGGGGTACGCAGCTGTATATATGCATGGGTTTCCTCCAGGTACCCCGGTTTCCTCACATATCCCAAAAACATACAGATAAGTTAATTGACTTCCCCCTAAATTAGCCCTAGACTATGATACATGCACTTCATGATACATACAGACATATGACTATGGTAGAAATCAGATTGTGAGCCCCTCTGAGGGACAGTTAGTGACAAGACAATATACTCTGTACAGTGAGTAATATGCCATCGCTATATAAATACTTAACATGAATAAAATAGTAAATAAATACATGTACATTTTGCTCACAAAATAAATTTTTTCGAAACTATAAAAAAAAACTCTGAAAATTCTGTGATTAAAGATGTATACATTTTGTTGCGCCTTTGCCCCTCATTTCTTAGGAAAAATATATTTTTCCTCATTTGAGTGTATTGTACATAGTGCATACTGTGACAGCGTGACATTCTGGACTGAAGTCAGAACTTGTGAGGAAATTACCTGTTCTGGGTCACCATCTGACTGAATTTTCACCTTTGTCGTTTACCTCGGAACGCATTAATCTCCTTTTAAAGCCGCAGAGACAAACAGCGCATTGCTGGGCTCACAAGCCGCAGCCCTCCTGTCCTTTCTGTTCACAAAGGGATTAATAATGACCCCAAATTCTAAACATATTAAACTCGCCGAGAAAGAAACAGGGTATTTGGGGCAATTAGAGCGAGGTGGTGATTTAAATAAAATTAACAAAAGGCTATGAATGGAATGTTAAATATTTTTTTCTTCAAGTACACTTCACAGGGTGGGGGGGGGGGGGGGGCTGCCTTTCTGTGAGGAGATTACTAGAGACCTGTTAAGGCAAAATAGCAGAATAGACCAATTTCATTTTATACGTATTTCAATGAAATGTTATTCAAACTATTTAAAGAGGAACTGTAGTCATAATACAATGAATAAAATTGCTTTTTTTTTGTGGTTGTTGTACTACAGTACTCCCTTACTAGGACTAGGACTAGTCCCAGGACTATCCAGATGTTTCTCTCTACTACGATTAGTATATTTTGTTGGGGTCGGGGGGGGGGGGGGGGAATGGGGGGCAGGGAATCTGACTTTAAGTGTTCCCGAGGTAATATGTGACATGATGAGATAAAGGTGTCTGTACAATGCAAAACATATTTACTATAACCAGGCTGTTTTAGTTGTTGTATTTTGCTGCCTGAAAGAGATAATTTTTAGGCATGAAAGTGACAGCTTCTGTCTTGTCATACCTTGTTGAATATTGTAAACATCACTGATAAGCAAATTACAGCCCTAAAAGTTTTCCTGGCAGAATAAAACTTCTTAGAGCAGATGGAGATAAAAAAGGTCAATAGTTCATGTAATTTAACTCTGGTACACTTAATAGGCTGCCACTGAGCAGAGACAACAAAACATTCAATCTACCTGGTAAATGCTTAAATATAAAGTAAAACCATGGGATATTTTACAAAAAGTCATTATTAGGAGTAGAAGGATAAATACAATTGCAGCAGTACATACAACTGTTTATCTCATCAGCTTATTTTCACCTCGGGTTCACTTTAAGTGTCATACACCCTGTAAATCAAATCATGTAAATCAAGGTCATCCTTGACGATCATTATTTGTTAATTAGAGAAACAGGGCTACACAGACAGTCTGTTCAGCTATAGCCAACTATTGGTCAATTGCAGAGCATGAGGAAGCAGCAACTGGTGCAGCAGATAAACACTATCTCAATGGGCTAGTTCGCCACTTGTCATTGTTGGATCGCTATACTATATGACACTGTGGGGCACATGCTGGATTCTTGGCCAAGACAGTGCTGAAGGATTGCCTCAGCTGAGGGTTGTCTACCACAGCATTTGTGGTTACCCCTGAATACTGCTAAACAAAATGATAAATAGTTGGATTAGAGGGAGTCTCTAATTGTGCCATGAGTCATTCAGGGTATTAAGATGTAGAAAAGGAGTAATTCTACTATTTGGTGTCATCATGTGTCCCACACTGAACACGGACCAGAGAAAACAAAGGAGAGGGTTGTCTGAGATCAGAAGGAAAGAAAATTATAGGCGAACGTGTTAAAGGCGAAGGCTATAAGTCCATCTCCAGGCAGAGAAACGTTCCAGGGAGTACAGATGTAAATAAGGTAAAAAAAAAGTTGAAGGTCCATGGGACTGTAGCCAACTTCCTCAGATGTGTTTGCAAGAGAGAAATCAACTTTACTATGGACTGAAGGACAGTGAGATCCAAAGACAAAAACCAAGGACAACTTCAAAGTGATACAAGCTGGAGTCCAGGGTCAAGGTCTATCAGAGTTTGATCATACCATCTGTTGCTTTCTGAGTGACATTGGGATAAAAGGAAGAAGGTTTAGGAGGACTGTTGAAAGAAAATTATAAAAAGCTTGAATGGGTTTGCTACAATCCATACTGAGAAGCCATAATGCATCTGGGAGAGTTTTCTTTCAACAAATAAGACAAAACTGGAGCTTTCTAGCAAGTCACATTCAAAGAAAAGAACACCACGCCAACCGTAAAGCATGGAGAAGGCTCAGTTATGTTTTGATGCTTCTGTACTATGCCTGGCATGGGGTGCTTTGAGTCTATGCAGGACACAATGATATCTCAAGTCTATAAAGATATTCTGGAGTGAAATGTACTATCCGATATCAGAAAGTTCTGTTTATTAAGTACAAGTCATGGATGCTGCAATAGGATAATAACCCAAAATATACAGATAACAGCACTCGAAAATGGTTGAAAACAAAACATTAGACTATTATGAAGTGGACCTCGGATTCAAATTCAGACATCTATGGAGAAAATTAAAACACGTAGAGTGGAGAAGGAAGTCTTCAAACCTGACAGAGTTTACCAAACTAACTATTGACAAGTAGAGAAGGCTTATTGGTCCCAATTAGTATCAATAAGTCTGGGCACCCATGATCCCATTACCACTTCACCAGATGTCCTTTCTTGGACCACTTGTGGTAGAAGGCTTATTGTTCCACATTAGTTTCAATAAGTCTTGGGGACCCATGATCCTATCACCAGTTCACCAGATGTTCTTCCCTTGGACCACTTCTGGTAGGTACTAACCACTGTCTACTGGGAAGACCCCACAAGACTTGCCGTTTTGGAGATGTTCTCATCCAATCAGCTAATGGGGAACAATAAGCCTTCTAAATGCCAGGGCTGTTATGGCACATTTATATTCCAAGCACTTTTACTGGACGCTGCCATAGACTTCAATTGAAAATACTGGCAAGCCAGCGCCAAAAGGAAAATTCGGGTGCAGGAGACGCCCGATAATTATTTTTTCTGGTTTTGAAGCTGGCAACAAAGGGGAAATTTGGGCACCAGGTTGCACCTGGTAATTATCGTTTTTGGTGCAAGGTTGATGGTTAGGGTTAGGTGTCAGGAAGGGGGTTTGTCTGGGGGGGGGGGGGGTGGTGGTTAGGGTTGGGGGTCAGGAAGGGTGTTTGTGCAGCGGGTGTCTTAGGGTTATGGACCACTGGGGGAGGAAGTATGGTTAGGCACCACCGGGTTAGGTTTAGGGTTAGGCATCGTTAATGGAGGGTTCTGTGTGAGAGCAGGGTTAGGTTTAGCGTTAGTAAAACATCTGTATTTACTAAGTAAAATTAACACTTTAAATAGTTGAGTATCGGTAAGTTTACTGATATTCTACTATCAGCACTGTTCCTGTGCCCGAAATTCATGTATGCAGTTTTACCATAATAAACTGCAGTATGAGATGGAGGCTGCATAGCACAGAGTCATGTGACAGGAAGTCGAAGCGCCTCCCAGAGCTCCTCTGAAAATACTGCAATACTTCAATACTTCATAATAAGCAGCTCAGGATAGAGGTAAGGTGAGCAGACAGAATGTGGCACAATGGAGCTTCAATGTTTCCTGGGCCAAATTAACAGTTCGCTGATTGGACTCACTTGCTTCTCAGAGCTGCTCCTTTGCGCTCCTGTTTCTCTGCACTGACAGTGCGTGATGAACACTGAACTGTATACCCTACACCGTGACCGGCTCACTGCCCGAAGAAAGGGACTATTGATTGGCCAATATGACTGCCTCATTGTCCTCCTCTTGCGCTGGGACCTGCAATTATCCTCATTGCTTCAAAGAGCTCCGGAGCCATTCAAGCTTGCAATCTTATCATTATGATGTCAAAATATATCACAGGAATCATCTCCGGCAAGAAAGGCCCTTTATGCGCAGCCACAGCCTCTGCCATGCCGCTGCCATGCCGCTGCTGCCTGAACTTACACTGCTCACTTCAAAACAAATACTTCAGGAGAAATTACCAAGGTTTTCAGGCAATTTATTTTTTACTAAAGGTCCCTTTCACACTGTTGCGTTGCGTTACCCTGCTGCGCCGCAGGGTAACGCTAAACCAATACAAGTCTATGGGGCATTTCATACCTGGCACGGTGGAAGTCGCGTTAAGGGCCAGCATGTGCAGTGACGTGCGGCGACCGGAAGCAATATTAGTCTATGGCGAAGCAGCTTTTTTAAATTGTTCGGTATTTTCGTTGTGTATTTTTTCAATACACTTTCGCGCAATTCTAATTTCGGCCACAGGAAGTGAGTGCTAGAGAGCCTCACCTTCTGCTTGGCTTGCAGCCATAAGGGAGATTACCGTGCATGGCCGCGGTTATCTCGAAGGCTGTTTACTCCACCCGGCTAGATTTGGTGAGCACCCAGCTGTCAATGGCTCACCTCCTCATCCTCCTATGCTGTAGCAGAGTTGTACCAGTCTTGCATTCCCCCATCGCGCCCCACCCGGCTACTTTTTCATGTCACCCTGCTGGAAAACAAATTCTGGGGAGAACATTGATATCTAGAACACTGGTTAAGTGGGAAACCGGCCTAAAGATTCCCACTTTTCAAATTGAACTGTTATATGTACAGCATTTAATGTGTACCTGAGGCGAAAATAAATGTAAAAGTTATAGCTACCTACTCAGGCTCGGTTCCGGGCCCGGATTTACATCACAGGAGCCTATAGGCACAGATGTTCTGTCAGCCCAGACTCCGCCCTCCATGAACCTACAAACCCCTGCTGAACTGCACCACAAATGTAACGTAAGGAGAACAAAGGCGCCAAAAGGATAAAATCTAATTTTAAAAGATTTAAAAAAGTCCACCACTGCCTCCTAAGCATTCTTAAACCTTTTAATATTTGATTTTATCCTTTTGGCGGCTCTGTTCTCCTTACGTTATAATTGATATCCACCCCTGGTGGAGGGGGGAAACCCCTTTCTTTCTGTCTACAGAGAGCGACTTCTTAATCCTGAGTGGGGACAGGATAATCTCCTCACCTGCCTTTACAGTGGTTGCCGGGAGGTAATCTTGGTTTGTGAGTATAATATTTGTACTTGTTACAATAACCCATTTACCAATAACTACTACACTATATAGGGCTCTCAGTTCTCTCTCTTTACATGCACCACAAATGTGCTGGCTGTCCCAGCTTTCACCATCCCCCTACTTACCCCGCCAGGCATAGGTAGCCACAGGTTCCCCTTAGTATTAGGTAACAAGAAGTACCCTCAATATTAAGAAGCTTGAAGTGACCCCAAGTATTAGGCAGCTAGAGATGCCCTGGGCTGAAGGAAGAGCTTGTCAATGCTGAGAACTGGGCGAGTAACCTCTCATTTATGCTCTGCTCAGGACTCTGCATAGGGAAGGAGGTGCTCGGGAAGGGTAGTGAGCTTTCTTTCCATTATCAGGCGCCTGTTGGCATTTGCCTACAGTGCCTTATGGAAAATTACACAAAAAAAAGGGCACTTTCTCTCCTTTTGCCGGATCACGGACAGTTGAACACATCCTATTTTTTCATAAGATCCATTCAGCTGCATGATGTTACCAGACATCGAATGGTGTTTCCGACGTCAGCCTGTGGTGGAAACGCATCTGTTTCTGACTCCAATGGGACTCAAAACACCATCAGAGTGGGCACAGCACTGTTCGCTCCGAAAGGGCCTTTTGTGATCTGGCTCAATGTGAACCAAACCTTATTTTTTATGTTAAAGGCTCGTAGTGGAACCTTCTTGTGACCAGCCTCACCTCCATACTGCTGCTTTATCCTCGTTCACTACTCTGGCTGCAGTTGGGGCAGTATGCATGCGCTGTCCATGCCACGTGGTCTTATGGGTCGTGTTTCCAAGCCGATGTGCACAGCAGCCACAGCTAAGAGTATCCTGGGCATGCATGGTTTGGATACATTAGTAACCGCACATGCCCAGTACACTCCCAGTGACGGCTGCTACACGCATCTATGATGGAGCACAGTGAACAGAAAATGGAGGCTGCAGTAGCACAGAGTAGAGGTCGGCCACAAGAAGAGGCTGATAGCCTAAATAAGCAGGTAGCTATAACTGTTACATTTATTTTTACCTCCGGTTTACTTTAACCTGTTGCCGCAAACTGGACGTATATATGTATCAAGTTTGCGTCGCGAACCAGCAAACGTCATGTACAGCTGCGTCCTGTCAATAAGCGGAGGGTGTGGGGAGTTCTTATCCTCAACTGTGAATAGACTGCAGGAGAGCTTTGCCAAGGCAGCTCTCCATATAGTAAACAGTGGGCCTTTAACCCTTTCAGTGTCTTCTGCAAGAGTGAAACCAAGTCAAACTTCAGGATTTTTTTGAGGATTTCCATAAACTGTAATGAAGACATTTTTTACATAAAGGTTATCATGCTGTGGCTAACCTTTTAGAGCGAAGAGGAAGTTCGGGGTTTAGTTCCACTTAAAACTAACCACCATTCTTAATCAATTGTTCAGAGTGGTAAAGCCACTAAATTCCCGGTAAATAAAAAAAAACTAAGGGCACAATTTTTAAAACTGAATTGATTGAAACTCAGTGGCCACACTGACAATCCGTGGCGGCGTAGCGTTCTACTGCCTCATTTGGTACAAAGCTAGTGATGGCAACTGTTCAGTCAAGTCTTCAACACATCTTTGCCGACATTAGATTTTCACCCGAGGCGATTATGAACAGTCACCTTGGAAACAAAAATCTGCCGTGTCTATGTAATGCCTGGTAAACACCTTGCCATTGTCTGTCAGATAGAGAATCAAATCAATTATTTCCGACAATTTCCGATCTGATTTCTGATCATTTTTCTGATCGATTTTGTATAGAAGTGATCTGAAAAACGTCAAAAATCATATATCAGATCGGACCTTCCAGAAATATTCAGTGTGACTATCAATCTGATGGAAAATTGCATTGTGTGTACAGGTTCTGGCATGGACCGCATACAGGACTGCCACCCAGTGTCATATGCTTTCCCAGAGGGAGTGTGATCAGTGAGCTGTGCAAACTATATATACCTGGTTAATCCGGTAAAGGATAGGTTTGAGTTTCAGGTGGTATTAATACAATACAGTCTCATTTTCCTGTATTGCTGGTATTTAAACCACTTTCGAAAATCCCAGGTTATTCCACCAACAGCAATGAAATAACAGTCTTTTTAAAACAAACCTGAAGCAAAAATAAACCTACGAGACAACGAATTGTATGTGTAGGACAGCTAAGACATAGAACATTAGTAGCAAAAAAAGTCTCATATTGTTTTCCAGTACAGGAAGAATTAAGAAAAACTTTAGTTATCGATGCAAAAGAGCTTCTCTGAGCTATTCGACCCGCTGGGTCAAACACAGTCCTGTTTTCTGAAACACTTAAAAAGCCAAGATACAGTGAGGGACAGCTTGAGATAAGGTTTTACTGCAGGAAAATTCAAATGGTCATTATTTCTGCTTTGTTTTATAGTTTAAGAGACAGAGTGTGCTTTTAAAACCGCAACTGGGACATCATGATGCAATGTTATGAAAAAAGCTGTATAGCTAACTCTTTTCGTTGCTTCTAACGTTCTATTCATTATCCTTATTACACATACAATTAATTCATTATATCATGAGGGTTTTTTTGTTTTTTGTTTTTGCTTCACTGTAATTTTAACCTATTGGGGACCGCCGCAGGTTGAATCAACGTCCGGCAAGTGGTGGTACCGTTCTGACCGGACGTTGATTCAACGTCCGCGCTAAAGAACCGCTCCCGACGCGATCGTGCGCACCTGGAGGGGGAGATTAAGCTGTCATATGACAGCTGACATCTCCCCTCAGTGATCAGCAGCCATTGTGTATGGATCGCCGTCGGATCGTAGTGATCACTCTGACAGCGGGGGCGGCAGGGGGGAAAAGAAGAGGATCCACTCACCTCCCTGCCGTTCCAGCGACGATCGGCGCCCCCCCTGCTCTGGCCGGCATCTCTGCTCCGTCTGACGTCAGCGCCGGGTCCCGGCTTGATGACGTCATCAAGCCGCGACCCAACCTTAGCGTCATTTGGAGCAGAGATGCCGGCCGGAGAAGAGGTGGCTTCTGCGGCTCATCGCTGGAGCCTGGAAGGTAAGTGATGGCTGCCAGCTACAGGGGGGACACTTGCCACCATGGGGAGGACACTGCCCAGCCAGCCACAGAGGGGATCCGGCCGCCCGACCCCCCCAAACGCGAACACCCCCCTCCACCGCAAAATGCCCTGGTCCTTAAAGAGTAACTCCAGTGAAAATAATGTAGTAAAAAAAGTGCTTCATTTTTTACCATAATTATGTATAAATGATTTAGTCAGTGTTTGCTCATTGTAAAATCTTTCCTCTCCCCGATTTACATTCTGACATGTATTACATGGTGACATTGTTACTGTGGGCAGGTTATGTAGCTGCTCCTAGCTGTTTTGGCTGTTAGAGACAGCTGTAAACAGCTAATTCCTGTCTGTGAACATTGTTACATTGTGTCAGTTTGCCCAGAGTACCGCGGTACTCAGAGCTTCTTGTGGGAGGGGTTTCAGCACAAAATCAGTCATACAGCACCACCTGATGGTCTGTTTGTGAAAATCATTATATTTCTCATGTAAAAGGGGGTATCAGCTACTGATTGGGATAAAGTTCAATTCTAGGTTGGAGTCTCTCTTTAAGGGGGGGGGGGGGGGGGGGTTAGGCGGCCGGTCCCGAAGTGGTTTAAGGATATGTATTGAAACATAATTTTACAAATTAAGTTATAATTTGAGAGAGGGGCATAATGCCTAACTTACAAAACACCAGCATGTGGCCTCTCAGAAAGCGATGTAACCGTCAAAGAAGGCAGCAGTGCCTGCATGTCTAGACACCACCTGTAAATGTTCCCTCAGATGATAGCTGCCCACAGCAGCCAGAATAATTTTTCTTCACCGAGAATATTACCATATTTTAGTTACACTGTCATAAACTGAATTTATCTGTGCAAAGTAAAAGCGTAGTGACATAAGCACTATAACAGGCTGCAGCCAGCATAGTTCAATGAACAACATGAACACTAAACAGCCCAAACAAAGGCATAGCAGGAGACAGGAGTTGTTGCAATATGTAATCCTACCAAAAATAAAGATTACGTGTATAGGGGTGATCGGAGGATGTGGTTTAGTAACTGCCAGACATGGATCACAATCTCAGATCCAGTAAATGTGGGTCTTACAGCCCAGCATAGTCGCAGCTACACAGAAACATCGCACTGAAGGGATGATTTCAGTGTTGTCTGGATATACATTGCCGTGTAACGAATTCTCTCATTATTCCAGAATCATTCCAACAGTTTCTGTGAGAGCTAATGTATTCTTTATTTAGGCTGCTTACACACTAAGACGTTACAGGCGCACGTTAGTGTGCCTGTAACGCTCCCCCAACGCACAGCAATGTAACACAAGTGGGCTGTTCACACAGCCCACGTTGCGTTACATGTAACGCTGCACGTTCTCCGGAAAGTGTAGCATGCTACGGCGTTGGAGCGGCTATAGCCGCGTTAGAGACTGTTTGCACATGCGCAGTGGGGGGCGGAGAGGAGGCGGGGAGATGCAGCTACAGTAGCCGCGCACATGGCTACTTAATATTCACTGCACTGGCGGCCGCTGATTGGCCGGCGGGACCACGTGATGCGGAGTGTCTCGCTCCGCATCACGTGGTCCCGCTGGCCAATCAGCGCCACTCTGGGAGACATTATAGGAATCGAGCCGCCTAACGCGGCTCACTCTACCGTCCTCACTTGCAGCACCATACGTTGTGTTAGGTGCACGTTATGCGACCTTAACGTAGCACCTAACGCAACGTCTTGGTGTGCAAGTAGCCTTAATCTACTTGATGACATGCTTATAAGCTGCAAGGGATTGAAAATGTGCTCCATGCCCGTATGCTGTTGCTGCTGTCTTATGGCGTTGTTAACCCTACGCATGCTGGATCATCTTCCAGAACACATGTGTATTGCGATGTCATGTGGCTGAATAGTGTAATGGTTAAGGCCTTGTTCACATTAGGCAACACGTATGGTGTGCGTTCGGGACGCAAGCGCACCCAAACGCACGCCATCCGCATTGTCGTGCATTGCGCTGCTGATCCCATTCATTACAGTAAATGAGACTGGTGATGCGCTTTGGCAAAAATGCTTGCAGCAGTGCGAGAGCGCATCCCACTGCGCATACAGTCTGAACATCAGAAATTCTCTCTATGCACGTCTGATGTTCTTGCTGATCGCATACTATACGCGCTGCCGAAATGCACACGGCAGCATGTATAGTGTGAACGAGGCCTAAAGGACAACTGTAATGAGAGGGATATGGAGGCTGCCATATTTAGTTCCTTTTAAATAATACCAGTTGCCTGGCTGTCCTGCTGACCCTCTGCCTCTAATAGTTTTAGTTTTAGCCACTGTGATATTCTGGGGAAGTTCTGGTGTAAGCTCAACTTGGTAGAGGAGATCATAGCATTAGGGGGTCACAATATACCAGCCAGTGAGTCTTTTTAGGTTTAAAACAAAAAAGCACAGCTTTATATTGTCAAAACATGACCAAAAACAGCAACAAAAATACACCACACTGGGTATTCAGCAATCATGCTGCTTCTTTGCCAACCCTGACCTTGGGTTATCTTCGGGGTTAATGAATACCTCCCCTGTAAACTCAACAGCCACACCGGCTCTTCAGTGACACTCTGCCACAGGCCTAATGGCAGTTCTGGGCCACTCACTTTTTTTCCAGGCTTCTCCTGGACTACCAAAACTGGAGTCCAACTCCCTCCAGCACTTCAGCACAGCAGCTTCCCTGCTGCAACAGGCCTGGCAGCCCTCTCGGCTGCACTGCCTTTGGCCCAGTGCAAACCGAGCGGATCCGCCCGCCGCATCAAATGGCTAATGTATTTGAATGGGCTGGTGCACACCAGCGGTTTGAGGTTTTTAGCAAAAAAAATTAACAGGCGGATGCGAGCGGCGGATCGCATCCAAATCCGCTCGGTGTGCACTGCGCCAAATATCTGCACTCCGCACCCAAAACCGCTAGCGTTTTGTGGATCTGCTAGCGGTTTTGGTGTGCACTGGGCCTTTCAGGAGCCTTCTTGCTCCACATACAGCCCACTGCATTCTGAGGGATGCATCCTCTTATGCAAATCATGCAACTCATGCAGGTGAGACAATTAACTCCCTCTCTGCCAGACTCAGGCCTGGACATGGAGGAGTGGCGTGCAAGGCCCACCCTTCTCCCAATACACGGCAGTCCTGGATCCCAAATAAATCTGCACGATATTGTTGTTGCTAACGTGCAACAACTGACACTATCCAGGACCTTTTCATCCAAATTCAAACCAGAAACAGGCAGACCTCTGCTTTGTACCTCACACCACAGACCATGAATATGCATGTAGATCAGATGTTTCTGACTATGCTTGCTTGTCCCAGGTATGTGACTCTGCTGAAGCCAGGAAACTGGTATTGTTTAAAAGGAAATAAATATGGCAGCCTCCGAATGTCTCTCACTTCAGGTGTCCTTTAAAGCAAATAAGCAATCATATATGTGCACATTTATTTGTAGTTTCTCTGTGGTTTTTGCAATGACCCCTGCACTTTGGCTTAATGCAGGCATGACATGTCCTCTTTAGACAAAGGCCTTTAATTCTGAATACTGTGAGGCCAGGCAGAATGAGGCTGGGCAGCTGCAGGGTGACTAGCAGAGCCCACCTGTGCCTCTGTGGAACAATAGCACAGAAGGATGTCACAGCACAGCTGCATAAATCAGAAGTGACAGCAAGGTATTTTCAGTGAGTCAACAAAACTGACAGGCAGCATGAGAGGGTGTCTCTGTGATCAAATACAAGGCCCCGAGGTGTGTGGACAGCGATTTGCTGCTGCCTCATAGACCTGGAGAGGAGACAGAGGGATAGTTTATAGTCCAAACAGAAGCCACCCTGCACCTGCCTATCAGCTAGGCTTCCACCATGCATCATTTTTAACAAATTTGTCTTCTGAATTGATAAAAACATCAAAAGGTTGAGTGCTTGTTCACACTAAGGGTGTTTTTGGCCTTTTTTCAAGAACACCGCTTGTGCAATGATTCCCGATGAAAGAGCTCACAGCTGAGTGGTTGGTTTCCGATCCGCTCAGGAAAGAGGTGCCTGTACCATTTTTGAGACGTTTTTGCTGTAATGGAAAGTGCAGCAAAAATGCAAATGCTCACAAAATCGCTTTGTGCAGCGATTGCGTGAGCATTTTTAAGAATACATACATTGTATTTATTCTTTTCCGGGTCAAAGAGTTCACTTCCTGACTTGTGTCAGGGAGTGAGTTACAAAACTGCTCTGGAAAAGCACTTAGAAAAGCGCTTCTACCAGTAACGTAATGCGCAGTGGAGCGCCGGGAGGGAGGAAAAGCGCACAAAAACGCAAAACACTTGCGTTTTCGATTTTAGGTGTGAATGACGCCTAAAAGTTACCACTTTTCTTTCTATCAGTTTTGAAAGAATGAAAATCAACTTTACACTGATCCGAAAAGGTAATTTTTTTAATGAAGTGTGAAGGAATAGTGGTGCACAATCAACATCCACATAACACTGGATTGCAGCGAGCGGTACTGAGCTAGTGGCAACAGTATTCCTGACTTGTTTCCAATATCTCCACTTGGAATGGGGGGGGGGGCTGCCCAGGGATTCATTGATAAATCCAGCCGTTATTATTGCAGGGGGTCAGGTCTTGGATACAATTTAGCAGCCTCTCTCTCCACAAGACGATAAGGTGTTATCATAGTGGCTGGAGTGTGTAATGGTTAAAGAGAAACTCCGACCAAGAATTGAACTTTATCCCAATCAGTAGCTGATACCGCCTTTTACATGAGAAATCTATTCCTTTTCACAAACAGACCATCAGGGGGCGCTGTATGGCTGATATCGTGGTGAAACCCCTCCCACAAGAAGCTCTGAGTACCGAGGTACTTCTGGCAGTTTCCTGTCTGGGAACCCTGTTACATTGTGGGAAATAGCTGTTTACAGCTGTTTCCAACTGCCAAAACGGCATACAGCAGCTACATCACTTGCCAGCAGTAACAATCTCACCATGTAATAAATGTCAGAATATAAATTAGGGATTTAAAAGATTTCACAATTGGCAAACACTGACTAAATCATTTATACATAATTATTGTAAAAATGAAGCACTTTTCTTTATTACATTATTTTCACTGGAGTTCCTCTTTAAGGTCCCTGCTGCTGACACAGGAGACCAGGGTTTGAATATTGGCTCTTCCTTTTCAGTAAGGAGGCCTTGGGCAAAACTCCCTAACACTGCTTCTGCCTACTGAGCGTGCCCTAGTGGCTGCAGCTCTGGAGCTTTGAGTCCACCTGGAGAAAAGCACAATATAAATGTTCTGTGTCTTGTCTAACATTTACGGTATGGACAGATATATCCATCCATACAAACATGCTGTGAACAGTATCGCGCATACACATCAATACTCTCCTGCACTGTATACTAGACCTTTGCTTGACACATTTTGGCAAGTTACAGGAAAAAAAAAGTTTTACAAATACATTTTATCACTTTTTGCACAGAAATCCTGGGAAAATTGAACGCCAGGGAGGTTAAACAGTATGAATTGCATGGGTATGCAGTCGACTGAGTCTGCTGTTAAAGGATACCTGAAGTAAGAGGGATATGGAGACTGCCATACTTATTTCCTTTTCAACAATACTAGTTGCCTGGCAGTCCTGCTGATCTCTTTGGCTGTAGCAGTGTCTGAATCACACACATGAAACAAGCATGCAGCTAATCTTGTCAGATTTTTGTTATAAACACCTGATCTGCATGCTTGTTCAGGGTCTATGGCTAAATGTATTAGAGGCAGAGGAGCAGCAGGACAGCCAAGTAACTGGTGTTGTTAAAATAAAATAAATATGGCAGCCTCGATATCTCAATTCGGGTGTCCTTTAACTTTTTCAGCCATGAAGCCAAAGTTTTAAAACAGGACTTTTTGCTGCAGAAGTCGCACATGACAAAGCCAAAAAATGTAACATTCGAGCCCTACACATAATCCGCTAACAGATGGTAATATAGGCATGGCGTTAAGTTCCAAAAAAACTTCAACAATTTAATAATGGCAGCTTCTATAGCTCTATCCTGACAGATTCACTTTAAATGAGCTCCGGGGAGGAACATTGTTTCCAACATTTTAAAACTGATCTTGGCAGAGGTACTGTATATACCGTAGTACATTTTTAAGAGGGCCTGGCACTTCGCCACACAGAGCTGAAAGGGTTAGTTAGTTCAAGGGCAGTACTGACTCTAGGTACACAAAATAACAATAACAATTTTATAGCTCTTTTCACCCTGGGGACTCAAAGCGCTGTGACTCTGCATTATGCTGTCTCAAAGGCTCGGGAAGAGAGGTGAGTTTTTAGCCTTTTTTTAAAGCTGTCCAGAGAAGGAGCCTCTCATACTAATTGTGGAAGCGAGTTCCATAGAGTAGGGGCTGCACAGGAAAAGGCCCGAGCACCAAATGTTAAGTGTATCCTGGGAATAACCAGCTTCATCTTGTTGGCAGAGCGGAGGGTGCGCGGAGGGGCATAAAGTTCCAATAGATCCGCTATGTATTTGGGTCCCATGTGGTTTAGGGCCTTGAATGTCAGCAGGCAGATCTTAAAATTGATTCTCCATTTTACTGGCAACCAGTGAAGAGTTTGCAGTACTGGGGTGATGTGTGAGCTGCGGGGGGCATTGGCTAGGAGTCTGGCTGCAGCATTCTGTACTAGTTGTAAGAGGCGCAGAACCTTATCTGTAGATCCGACGAACAGGGCGTTGCAGGAGTCTAGGTGGGAGGATACAAATGCATGAACCAGGGCAGGTAGGTCTTCAGCTGGGATAAGGTGTTTGATTTTCGCTATATTTCTTAGATGGAAGAAGGAAGACTTGACGACAGCTGATATCTGCTGTCTGAGTTTTAGATTTCCATCCAGGATCACCCCAAGGTTTCACACAGAGTCTTTATACTGTACGGTATCTCCCCAAATAGGTAGTTTGAGGTGGTGAGCGTTTTGAACTTTATCCATCATGTGTGGACCCCCTGCCACCAACACTTCTATTCTGTCAGAGTTCAGCTTCAACAATCTGGTGTGCATCCAATTTTGTAAATCCACTAGACACACATTTATGGAGTAGTGTGTGCCCAGACATACTTGCTGTGTCCTGCCAGATAGGAAGGTCTGAAACCAGCTAAGAACAGTACCCCTTAGGCCACAGTAATTCTTCAGTCGATGGATTAGTATTTCATGATCCACAGTATCAAATGCTGCAGACAAGTCAAGAAGAATCCGAACTGAGAAATCACCCTTGTCCCTTGCAGTAAGTAGATCATTCATTACTTGGACTAATTCTGTTTCAGTGCTGTGCCTTTTCCTGAATCCTGACTGAAAAGTATCAAAAATGTTATCTGCCTGGCTTCTAGCTGGTTGGCGACTGCTTTCTCGATAACTTTTGATAAGAATGGTAAGTTTGCCACAGGTCTGTAGTTGGTCACAGAATCAGGATCTAGTGATAGTTTCTTCAAGAGGGGTTTTATGATTGCTTTCTTTAGTTCTTCTAGGAAAAGTCCACTTTACAAGGAGCACTGAGTTATTTTGTGAAGTGCTGGCCTGATCAGCTCTGGGCACTGCATTAAAGGGAACCTAAACTGAGAAGGATATGGATTTTTCCTCTTTAAATAATAACAGTTGCCTGACTCTCCTGCTGATCCTGTGTCTCTAATACTTTTAGCCACAGCCCCTCAACAAGCATGCAGATCAGGTGCTCTGACTGAAGTCAGACTGGATTAGCTGCATGCTTGTTTGAGGTGTGTGATTCAACCACCACTGGAGCCAAAGAGCTCAGCAGGACTGCCAGGCAACTGGTATTGTTTAAAAGGAAACATCCATATCCCTCTCAGTTAAGGTTCCCTTTAAGGATCCAGTTGGACCAAGATCCAGGTCGCAGGTAGTGGGGCGGAGACTTTGAATGAGAATTCCAAAATCTTCTTCACTCATGGCTCATACACACGGGCTACGGCTGTCGCCGCAACCACGTGGCACGCGCGTTGCGGTGACAGGTCGCCCGTGTTTATGACGCGCGCGCCAAGAACCGTCGCCCGTCAGAGCTGTCGCCAGGTGATTGGCGACGACCAATCACCTGCAACAGCTGTCGCCCCGCAACTGTCGCTAGTCTGCCGTGTGTATGCGGACTACCGACAGCAACCCACACACAGTGAGCGGAGCTTCCGGCGGGGGGGAGGGACCTTCGGCGACAGCTTCCGCTGCCGGATCTCTGTCCCTCTGTGCGCCGTGTGTACGGCTGCTGCACAGAGGGACCTGGCGACGAGCTGTCGCTGCTTTTTTTTTTTTTTTTTGTCGCTTGCCTCCTTTTGTGCCTCGTGTGTATGAGGCTTATGTGTGTCAAAGACCTGCCAGGGTGGTACGGTAGTAGGCATATGTAGAGTCCAGTGGTCAATTGATGTTATTGGTGTAATGCTGGCATGGATGGCAGACACCCTGTTTGTGAAGAAGGCAGAGAATTCTTCACACCTTTCCCTGGAGAATGTGGTTGGGGCTTTTAGGCAGGAAGGATTGCAGAGTGATTCCACTGTGTGGAAGAGTTGAGCAGCTCTGTTGTTGGCTATAGATTACTCCGACTTCAGAGCCCTAATTAGCAGGACAGCCAAGGAACTGGTGTTGTTTAAACTAAAATAAATACGGTAGCCTCCTTTAAAGAGGAGCTGTCAGCCATACTATCTGTGAGAATCTGCTCAGCTGCCTGTGCAGACAGGCAGCGTTTTGACCATTGTTTAGGTTTGCATGCTGCAGGACTCTGGAAAGGAGACCTTCTGTCAGTTGTGCAGCTTGTGTTGCTGAGGGATTTGCATACATTAGTCATGCAAATCCGTTACCTGCCTTCTTTTGATGACTGGCACTATAAAAGCATTCTGCTCCCAGAATGCTTTGCTGGACATTTCCCTTCCATGGTCTGTTCCTGATGGACACTGCTGGAGTGTCAGCCATTGCTATCTAGTATAGTTAATTCCTGGGGGGTGCTTTAGGCTCCCCTTCTAGTCCAGTCAGGTTGTATTATCTGTTTTGCCTGTTCCGTCTGTCTTGTGTTTGGATCGCACAAGCCCTAGCGTTAGCGGCTGTGGATCCTTCTGATTGAGTCTGGAGTGTAGGTTGGAACAGCGGTTGTTTCTGCCTACCTCATCTGTTCTGTCTGCCGTGTGTTTGGATCGCACTCGCCCTAGCGCTAGTGCTGGGGATCCTTCTGTTCTGTCTCCTGGGATCACGCTAGCTACTTTTCGCTAGCGCTGGGGATCCTTCTGTTCTGTCTTCTGGGATCGCACTAGCCACTTTTCGCTAGCGCTGGGGATCCTTCTGTTCTGCTACTGTCTCCTGGGATCGCGCTAGCTACTTTTCGCTAGCGCTGGGGATCCTTCTGTTCTGTCTTCTGGGATCGCGCTAGCCACTTTTCGCTAGCGCTGGGGATCCTTCTGTCGCTTGTCCCTGTTTTCGTGTCTGTCTTGTCTGCTGCGCTTGCTGGAGGCTCGGTGAGGTAACCGTTAAGCAAGCGCTCGCGTCCTCTGTTTCATGTTTGTCTGTTAATGGTTAGTTAGGCGTGCTTGTCTCTATTGTGCTTATCACGTGGAGACCGCGCATAACCGCGTGCACTGTTGCGAATGAGTGCGGTGTTCGCGGTTAGCTAGCATTTGTTATTTTCCGTATCTCCTTATTGTATTATTTGCTGTGCCTTTGCTACTCTCGTGCTCCGCCTTGCTGTAACCTTGTGTCACGTCTGGCGATCGCACCTCTCGCGATCGCGTTCCTGCTTCTTATCTGCTGTGGTGTGTGCACAGTCGCGGGTTGGCGACTAATTTTATGCACACACACACACACAATCTGTCTCTGTGCTCACTCTCAATCGCTTCTCTTGCGATTGCGTTTCTTCCCTTCGTACAATTCCTGTCTGAAGTGTGTGGTAGGGCAGAGGAGCTGTTCCTCTGCACTCCACAGCTCCACCTGCCGACAGGAATTTCCCTCTGCAGGTGCATAGCACCTAGCCTGGGTGTCCTCAATAATACGCTTGTGGAGGAAATCCGCCGCTTCAGCGCACGTCTGGTGCGCTGACCACGGAGACGATTCCGCAATCGTTACACTATCTCTGAAAATAAAAAAAACACATATAAGTAGATAAATACTTGCTCTACTTACATAACATATATATTGCACTGTCCATGTTTTGATGTTAGTGATTTTTCTACAGTAAAAAAAGAGAAAATACTTTGTAGCATTTCCCATTTAACTGTGGCTATTCCTGATGTAATTTCCTCCCTTAGTCTCCTCTGCCTGCATTGCCCGCCCTCTACTATAGAAAGTTCATTGTCTCTGCAAGAGAAATATTGGCCAATCAGAGAGGAACAGAGGTGTGGGAGGGGAAACCGGGAAGGAAAGAGGCTTCAGACAATCAGGCTGAATCAGTTAAGTCTGAGGGGAAGTAGAGGAGCAAGTAAGGACAACCCAGCATGCCCTGCCACTTCCTTTTTGTGTACCAAAATTTGTGTGTACCAAATAAGAGTCAGGTAAACCGGCTCATTTATCAACAAGTAAAGTAATCGTGATTTTAACTTTTCGATTGCCCGTTTAGCATCCTTGTTACTGGTTTACCAGATAAAAATAAAGAATTTATTTTTTTATTTTATTCCTGATAGTTACACTTTAACTTCTTCAGATGTGCCAAAGTTTTAAAACAGGACTTTTTGCTGCAGAAGTCTTACTTGACAAGACCAAAGATGTAACATTTGGGAACTTCCATATAGTCAGCTAACAGATGGTAAAACAGGCAAGGAGTTAGGCTCCAATAAAACTTCAACAATTTAACAATGGCAGCTTCCATAGCTCTCTCCTGACAAATTCACTTTAAATGAGCTCCAGGGAGGAACATCGTTGCCAACATTTTAAAACCGATCTTGGCAGAGGTATATAGTCCATTTTTATGAGGGCCTGGCACTTTGCCACACAGAGCTGAGAGGGTTAATTAGTTCAAGCGCAGCAAGAAATTTGGGAACGTTACCAGTTTTGTTAATTTCCTCCCTAAGACGCAAGTGTTATAAAGTCACTCTCGAGCCGGTGCGCGTATTGGCGGCCTGCACCAGGTCCGAACGCCAAGCCTTAAACCCGCAGAGTTTAGCGAACATGACACGAAAAATTCTTCACGTCTGCATGGCGGACATCTCAGCATCCCAGGGAGTTTTTCACCTTGGAAAGACGCAACTTGGAGATTGTTGAGCGGTGGAAAAACAAGAGTTCTATTCAGGGGTGACAGCTCTCTGCAGGGAGAATAGGGGGGATATTACATTAGGGCGGAGTAGTCAGAAGGAAAAAGGATACAGTGAAAGAATCGCACGTTCAATCCATCACCTTCACATGTCACAGTGGAATCTCCGCTACGAACTAGACGGAGGGAGAAGGGGGAACATACAACTCATTTTTTTGGTGGGGGGGGGGGGGGGTTATTTAAAGATCAACTCTAGTCAAAGAAGAAGAATGTTTTTTTCAAGATGTTTTAAATATTGGCCTACGTGCTTTCCGGCGCATAGCATGCGTGTTCACGTGCGTGAAAGCATACAATTCTACATGTAGTACATCACACACTAAAACGTGCATGTCAAGGGAGATTACTACGATGAGGCTCAAGATTATTCACCACAGATGTGAAAGTGCATCACATGTGGAAAGGCCTATCGTGAACCTGAGGTGGAATAAAGCATAAAAAAGAGGCCTCAGCAGAGGCGTAACTACAAATCATGGGCCCCCCCAGCAAAACTTTGATAGGGCCCCCTTTATGTTCACGACCCTTCCCTTGCCTCTTCTTGGTGACCCTTCCAGCCTCGAGGCCCATCTTATAAGGCTCATAAAACAAGTGTGGCCATCAGGATCTTCACACCCGTAACAAGTGTGTCCACAAAAACACCTGATCTGGATTATTGTGGAAAAGAAGGTTAGTAGTTGGGGGCCCCCCCACACCTCTGCCCCCCCCCTGCTGTCTCAGGGGCTGCTACCTCCTAGTTACCACCCCGGACCTCAGTAGAGGAAAGCATCTGGATAGCCCAGAGGCTTCCTATATCATCCTCAAGCCCTCTGTTCCCGTTAAGGGTCTGTCTGAACTTATCCAAGAAGAGCTTGACGGACGGAGTAGGCATGAGTGGTTTTGTGCCACTGTGCATGAGCAGATGGCACTCGTACAAGCGCAGTATGTGTATACACCCGTTCAGATCTGTCTGCAGGTATCAGGACATGATCCCTCAGGCAACGGTTCAAGGCTAGCGATTAATTCTGTTGCTATGGTGTATGTGGGGGGTGGGGGGAGGGGAGAATCTGGAGCTAAAAGCTAGGCCTGCGCTTGACAAGACAATCCGCCAGGCCAATCCCTTACCAACCCATCGAGGGATATAGGGATTGGAGGCCGATGACCAAGACTTTTGACTACGTTCCCATGGATGTTAACGGCCTAAGGCTTGATATACACATAAGTCAGTACATTTCCTAGTCCTATCAGTTTTGCATCTATCAGTTTTACCTGACTAGATTAGAAGTGTACACCTTTTATGTGTGAGCCCAGCTGCCCAGCCATAGAAAACTGATACAAAACTAACAGGACTGGAAACGTACAGATTTATTATGTGTGAACACATCAATAGAAACACATATCAAATGAATGCCAAGTAACAAAAACTAACAGGACTGGACACCTTTTTATGCGTGAACCAAGCCTTAGGGGCAGTTTACACTTGAGCGGATGCAAAACAGAGAGGATTTTCATTTCTGTTTCGTGTACATGATGCTCTCTTATGGGACTAGGTCATAGATGAGGTACCCGTTTTAAGGGAAATCAGATACTGATATATAGATATCGGTGTATTAATATAAGTTGTGCTCATGGCATATGTTTGTACAGTTATGCTTCGTTGTAATCTGAACTTATTGAAGGTTCTCATCACCTGAACTCATTCTGATGGATGTTATTTGAGAATTTATACGATATAATGGAATTTCAAAGTTTCTTCATTTTGTGTAAGTTATTTCTTTCAATAAAAGATTTAACAAGCAAAACAGAGTATTTTCATTGGTCCACCATGAACCAATGAGAATTTTCCCTGTTGCTGAGGATTCCCATTGGTCTTTTGTAGCCCAATGGAGATCCCCATGTTTCTGCCGGCCACAGGGCTGTGCACGAGGGGCCGAGTGGCGGCAGGATACGTGAGTATTACCTCATGGCAGCTATCAAAGCGGGTGAAGCTGACACGGCAACTAGCCTAGTGAGAATGGACACTGTCCGTTCTCATAGGCTTTCATTGCATACATTTTCCGAGCCACTGCGGTAAAAATGTGCAAATTTCGGACCTCAACGCAGAAAGCTAATCTGTTTTTTTAAAGTGGAAGCAGATCGCATTTTTTAACATTAGGATCTGCTTCCTGCCCTAAGTAGAGGTTCAAAAAAACGTCCCTAATGAGTATGTGTGAACCGGTCCTAATTCCCTTCACTCTCTGGATTTATCTCTCACCCCTCCCCTCTCTCCATTCCATTCCCTTCAGATAATCTTTACTGGTCATTTCAGCATTGACAACGCAGGTGGAGAGCTCACAAGAAAGATGAGAAGGACTGTTCAACGTATAAGTACAGGGAATACAAGTTCTCATATATTATTAGCATAATAGATGGATAAGTCCACGACGTATCATGTTCCTCTCTATTATATGTAAATTATGATTCTTTATTCGCGTTTTGTCTTCTCCATTGACCATACCTTCTTTCTAAACATTCCAAGAATGCCAAGTTTATTATTTTCCTCTGATCCGACTGTTTCTTTTGGCTGTTTTTCTAATAATAATAGAGTGGTGTGAAAGTCGCAGAGGCTCAGCCCTATGATCTGTTGTCCTGTCTCGCAAAAATCCATACAGCCATATCTTATGATCGCGGCTTGGTATGGATACTGAGGCGCCAAAAGGATAAAAGTAACTAAAAAGATTAAAATCGAGGAGGCAGTGGTGGACTTACCTCCTTCCAAGTGGACACAAGATAATGTCGATGTATTTTCAATAAAGCTACCGTATTTATTTACACACTCCAGAGGACAATACGAGTTTCACAGGAATGACCCCGCTTCTTCAGGCAATAGGCGGGGAATATATATACGATGCAGGTGTGGAACTGAGCCAAGCACCAAGTGACGGAGAGCGACTTCTTAATCTTGAGTGGTGTCAGGTCTAATCTCCCCACCCGCACTTACAGTGTTTGCCTATGAGGTGACCCTGACTTGTGAGTACAGCACGGTGGCGTAGTGGTTAGCTCTCTTGCCTTGCAGCGCTGGGTCCCTGGTTCGAATCCCAGCCAGGGCACTATCTGCAAAGAGTTTGTATGTTCTCTCCGTGTCTGCGTGGGTTTCCTCCGGGCACTCCGGTTTCCTCCCACATTCCAAAAACATACAGATAAGTTAATTGGCTCCCCCTAAAAATTGGCCCTAGACTACAGTACTTACACTACATAATATAGACATATGGCAATGGTAGGGATTAGATTGTGAGCTCCTTTGAGGGACAGCTAGTGACAAGATATATATATATACATTGTACAGCGCTGCGTAATATGTCGGCGCTATATAAATACTAAATAATAATAATAATAATATTTATCTGCAAAAATCACCAACAAAAGTTAGACCAGACCTCGCTTGCCAAAATATCAAAAATTCTTTATTGTAAACAGTTTGCCAGCGAAGTGCATCACATTCACTATAATAAAAACCATTAAAACACTATAGGAGCCTCTGAAATTGCACAGCACCTCCCACTTTTATGCCTGCTTCATACATACATGCACGCCACTAATTCCATAGATAGTTGTTGCATGCGCATGTGTTGAACCACAGAGCTCTGGGTGTTGCAGTAAGAGCTGACCAATCACTGTTTCACTACCAATATATCAGCAGTTCCAGATTCTGATTAGCCAAGAGTTCTTAGACATTTAGTGGATTCTTAAGCAGTTGTCAAGCAAACATCACCTTATACATGTCAAAGGGCCTGGTACACAGAGCGAATTTTCACCATATAACATGTGCAGTGACCGACAGTTGCAGTTCAATCCAGCCGTCTTAGTTACACAATCCTGGCATGGTATGCATATAGAACATCACAAATGGATTATGCTTTTTGTATATTCCATAGTTAGCCTCAGCATAACATAGCATTTGAAAAGCTTGCGCTGCAGCAGGCAGAGCATGAAGGATATTGTCCATCAAAATCACAAACCTCAGTCAGGGGTTTGCCATTTCCCTGTATCCAGTTAGCCTCACAGGTGTTTATTAGCTTCATTTATGGCGCTACTCACATGAGCTGCATCAGTCAGTTAGCGGCGGCTTGTCACTGATCCACCGGCACACGCCTATATATCAGCGCGGTAGCGGGGATCACAGTTGGAGCGGTGTAGGGTTGTAGCGATGAACGAGGCCGGCCTCATATAGCTCCTCCCACCTACATGTTTCGCCCAATGGGCTTCCTTAGGGTGTGCATTATATTTACTCTACCATTTTATTTTCATCTTCCAGTACATACTACACTATTTTGGGCTCTCTGTGTGCCTCTTTTGTATTTTTATGAATGCGGCTTGTACACCCCCCTTGTCCCCATCTCTATCCCACCCCACCCCTCCTCCAGGATTCTAAAATAACTACACAATCTGCTGTTTCTTGTTCCTTTCATAGAAGACAGCAGTTTGGCCCCAGAATCGCAGATCACCAATCAATTCATGTTTTTTATCAGCTTATTTTTCTGAACTTTGCGAAGTATGTGATTCATTCACATGACTCAGCTGGTTCTGCGACAGATAAACAAACAGAAATGGAAAGATCCTTTTGGGCCAAATGAAACAGAATTTCATATTGTTCGAAGGCCATTGATATCTGAGGCTTTCACTTATGATAACAACAGCCTTCCAGTTTTGGTATTCTTAAGGAGAATCTCATGAATGGACATTTATAAAAACCTTAATATATCTGCCTCTCACAGAGTCTTTATTAGTCAGGCACAGATCCCATATGAACACTCACACAGCTCTGTAGAGGTGGCCACACATTTAGCGATGTATGGGCAGATTTGACCAAGAGACAGATCTCTGTTTGATCGAATCTGATCAGACAGAGATCTGTCAGCTGCCCATAAACCGCAGGCTGATTTCCGATCGATTTCAACATGACATCTTGCAGGAATCGCCCTAGTAGCGCCTCCTCGTCTTCTCCGGGCGCCCCCGGCGCTGTCGTCCTGGTGTAAAATGTGCCCCCACAGGTGCCAGTGCATGAATACTTTACCTGTTGGTGTCCACCACTGGCTTCATCCTCTTCCTCACACACACGCGCATCCTCACGTGGTTACCAGCATAACATGGGCGGGTGTGTAACGTCACACACACTCCCATGTTACACCAGCAACCACGTGGGGCACGTGTGTGTGAGGAAGGGTGCGGAGACGAAGCCTGCAGCGGACACCAACAGGTAAAGTATTCATGCACGGGCACCTGTGGGGGCACATTTAACACTAGGGAGACAGTGACGGGGGTTCCATCACGTTCGTCACTCATCCCAATATTGTAATACGGTTATCACCTCCCACACCCTATCGAGCACGTCGCCCGACATCTTGCAGCGCGGACGATCGATACATGGGGCCAATTTCAACCAGATATTGGTCACATGGTTGATCGGACATACTCTTGGCGACACAGATGTTCATCCAATTCTAATCATTGAATCAGATGATCGATCGGCCACCAAGCTGCCTGATGTTTGGCCTACATCTACGTAGTGCATAATGCGCAGAGAGCTCCTGGCCACGTGTGGGAGATTATGGACGTGTCGCCGGGCACCTCCTGTGCAGTGTGCACCGACCAAGAAGTAGTGTTAGGCCTTAATTGAGGGGGGTGGAGGATAGTTTTTGAAAGAGTTCTAAGGTATCCTTTAAGTCGGGGCTGCAACGCGTTTTCAGTGAAGGGGATCCTGATCATACACTGTATAGGTAATTTATGTGACATCAGCTAATAAAAACAAGTAGTGCCCACACTAGGCAAATATTTGTGCTGGGGTCTGGATTTAGATCGGTGCCCCTGTGCAATGACAGCTGCCCCTTACAGTTGGGTGTGGTGGGCTCCCTTCAGCAACAGGCAGACACCTCACCACCGTCACTCCTGGCGAGGCCTTCACACCACAACATGTCCTACTACAGTGAATTGCCACATTAATTGCATTCCTACTTGTATGAGTTTCTTGTGTCCAAATTCTCTCCGAATATTTCATAAACTCAATAATATTATCATACATGCCACAGTTGAGGGGGGAGTATAATTTCATTTTTATTACTTCCCAGCAAGGGATCTTTCTGTACGTTGTCCAGGTCTGAGCAGCACTACAAGACCCTCCCGGGATTAATAAAAGTCTCACAATGAGACAATTGTGTAGCAGCGGACAGCCAGTCGCTCCCAAATCAGAGCTTCCAAATGAGTGACATCCGAGTAAAGCTAGGCAATCTGAAACAGGCAATCGGCTGAAAGTTAAGTCAGTCTCAGAAATGCTGATAGAATGCAAGAGAGACGTCGGTAGGTGCAAATGGGCCAATGCGGAAATGTCACCTGAAGGGAATGGGACTTAAAGAGGAACTCCAGTGAAAATAATGTAGTAAAAAAAAGTGCTTAATTTTTTACCATAATTATGTATAAATTATTTAGTCAGTGTTTGCACATTGTAAAATCTTTCCTCTCCCCGATTTACATTCTGACATTTATTACATGGTGACATTTTTACTGTGGGCAGGTTATGTAGCTGCTCCTAGCTGTTTTGGCTGTTAGAGACAGCTGTAAACAGCTATTTCCTGTCTGTGAACATTGTTACATTGTGGCAGTTTGCCCAGAGTACCGCGGTCCCAGAGTTTCTTGTGGGAGGGGTTTCAGCACAAAATCAGTCATACAGCGCCCCCTGATGGTCTGTTTGTGAAAAGCATTATATTTCTAATGAAAAAGGGGGTATCAGCTACTGATTGGTATAAAGTTCAATTCTAGGTTGGAGTTTCTCTTTAAAGGGAACCCAAGATGAGAGGAATATGGATAATGCCATATTTATTTCCTTGTAAACAATACCAGTTGCCTGGCAATCCTGATGATCTTCTGGCATAAGCAGTGTCTGAGTCAAAATCCTAGAACAAGCATATGGCTAATCCAGTAAAACCTGAGTCAGCTGAGTCAGAGTAGCCGATCTGCTGCATACTTGTTTAGGATCTATGGCTGAAAGTATTAGCAACACAGGATCAGAAGGACAGCCAGGCAGCTGATATTGCTTAAAAGGAAATAAACACGGCCTCCATGTCCCTCTCACCTCGGCTTCAGTTTATTCCCGCGGACGATAGTTGTGGACTGAGTTCTGTACAGATACTTTGCGAAGCTACAGCCTCATGATAAATTATTTTGCTCTGGAGGGGGGAGGAGAGACAACAGGACGAAGCGGCTTCAAGTGGGAGGGGTGAGGAGGAGAACAGTGTGCTCAGCAGGGCTGTGGAGTCGGAGTCGAGGAGTTGGAGCAATTTTGGGTACCTGGAGTCGGAGTCTGTGGTTTCATACACTAAGGAGTCGGATGATTTTTGTACCAACTCCACAGCCCTGGTGCTCAGCTGGGATGATCTGGCATTCTGACAGCTGTATATAGAGATACAAGGATATTCAGGAAAATTACTTTCTGTATAGACAAGGGGTGGGTTGGAATGGGAGGAGAAAGAGGAGAGCGCACTCAGAAGGGCAGCAGTTGTCCCTGGCAAGCCTGCCGAGGAATGATCTAACCTTTAGCGCTGACTGACTAGCCCAGGTGAGTGTAGAAGACTCCTGTACATACAGGGGAGCATCAAGTAGTGGTGTTATACAGTGTGTAGACTGAGGATCAAAATGGTGGTGGTGCCGATCTCTGGAAGCCACTGGATAGTGGTGCAAGTATCTGTATAGACAAGGGGTGAGGGTTATGGGAGGAGAGCGCACTCAGAAGGGCAGCAGTTGTCCCTGGAATGATCTAATCTTTAGGACTGACTGACTAGCCCATATGGGTCTGTCAGCAGTCTAGCGTTGTCTCTCTCTATGATGGGGAGACGCAGACAGCAGTGGTGCTTTCAAACAGGATCGGTCGCATCAATTGATCTCCATAGATGGCCGCTCGCTGGGTCTTGCTAAGGGCCCATTCACACTAAAAGCGGTTTTGTGAGCGTTTTGCGATTGATTAGCGTTTTTTAAAATCGCTCCCATTCACTTTCATTAAATTCGCAATTTTTTCACGCTTTTTACCGTAATTTTCATGAAAGTGAGTGATTTTAAAAACCGCGAATCAATCGCAAACGCTCAGAAAAGTGCTTCTAGTGTAAATGGGCCCTGAATGTAGTGCCTGGAAGCAGTGTATGCAAGTTTGTTAGCCGCACTCTGAACTTCCAGTGTGTGTGGGGATAGAACGTGTGGCTTGTTTGAATGCACCACCGCTGCCTGCGTCCCTGGCATAGAGGGACAATGCTAGACTGCTGACAGACCCATATGGGCTAGTCAGTCAGTCCTAAAGGTGAGATCATTCCCCAGCCGGCTTGCCTGGGACAACTGCGCTCTGCTCCCTCTCCTCCCATAACCCTCACCCCTTGTCTATATAGATACTTGCACCACTATCCAGTGGCTTCCAGAGATTGGCACCATAACCATTTTGATCCTCAGGCTACACACTGTATAACACCAATACATGACGCTCCCCTGTATGTACAGGAGTCTTCTACACTCACCTAAAAGATTATTAGGAACTTTCGCCTTCAGAACTGCCTTAATTCTACGTGGCATTGATTCAACAAGGTGCTGAAAGCATTCTTTAGAAATGTTGGCCCATATTGATAGGATAGCATCTTGCAGTTGATGGAGATTTGTGGGATGCAAATCCAGGGTACAAAGCTCCTGTTCCATTACATCCCAAAGGTGCTCTATTGGGTTGAGATCTGGTGACTGTGGGGGCCATTTTAGTACAGTGAACTCATTATCATGTTCAAGAAACCAATTTGAAATGATTTGAGCTTTGTGACATGGTGCATTATCTTGCTGGAAGTAGCCATCAGAGGAAGGGGTACATGGTGATCATGAAGGGATGGACATGGTCAGAAACAATGCTCAGGTAGCCCGAGGCATTTAAACGATGCCAAATTGGCACTAAGGGGCCTAAAGAGTGCCAAGAAAACATCCCCCACACCATTACACCACCACCAGCCTGCACAGTGGTAACAAGGCATGATGGATAGATGTTATCATTCTGTTTACGCCAAATTTTGACTCTATAGAGACTCATTAGACCAGGCAACATTTTTCCAGTCTTCAACTGTCCAATTTTGGTGAGCTTGTGCAAATTGTAGCGTCTTTATCCAATTTGTAGTGGAGATGAGTGGTACCCGGTGGGGTCTTCTGCTATTGTAGCCCACCCACATCAAGGTTGTGCATGTTGTGGCTTCACAAATGCTTTGCTGCATACCTAGGTTGTAACAAGTGGTTATTTCAGTCAACGTTGCTCTTCTATCAGCTTGAATCAGTCGGCCCATTCTCCTCTGACCTCTAGCATCAACAAGGCATTTTCACCCACAGGACTGCCGCATACTGGATGTTTTTCCCTTTTCACACCATTCTTTGTAAACTCTAGAAATGGTTGTGAGTGAAAATCTGAGAAACTGAGCAGATTTGGAAATACTCAGACCGGCCCATCTGGCACCAACAACCATGCCACGCTCAAAATTGCTTAAATTACCTTTCTTTCCCATTCTGACATTCCGTTTGGAGTTCAAGAAATTGTCTTGACCAGGACCACACCCCTAAAGGCATTGAAGCAACTGCCATGTGATTGGTTGATTAGATAATTGCATTCATGAGAAATTGAACAGGTGTTCCTAATAATCCTTTAGATGAGTGTATATATACACTGCC